>NC_046348.1:1902222-2245222 GCF_000738735.6 Corvus cornix cornix
GGCTCAGACAATCAGGGGATGGAAGCCATGGGGTTGCAATGACACCTGCTAATGAGGAAGGCTGTGAGAGGGACATGGGAAAGCAGCCAGGACCCCGAGTTCCCAAAGCAGATTACACCTCACTGAGTGCTTCTGGAAACACGAGGCTATGGCTGGACAAGTACACAAGGGGATGAAGGAAATGCCGCAAGGTAAAAAAGAGTCAAATCACTGTTTCTAGCTCCTGTGAGCACAACACAAGGGAGCAAAGTTTGTACCTGCAAGAGTTTGTACCTACAAACCCGAGCAGCTGCACACACTATGTAATGCCTTGCAAAAAACCTGCTCCAGCAAAGAGGGTAACACAAATACTCTGGCAATACTACGGAAATAAAATAAAAGCACATATTCTTTTCTTGGTATGATCTGACATAATAGGAGTGTGAAATATTTTCTCTTCTTTCCACATACGCTGGTCACCTCCTCTACCCATGAACACCAGGGAGCAGGGAAAAGAGAGGCACTATTCACCACTGGGACATGGGCAGACTGTCACTCGTATCCCTCAGACACACTGCAGGTGAACACAGCAGTGGGGAGTAACAGCTCCAATCCATAATACAATGAGCAGACCCAAATTCAGACCAATACACTGCACTTCTAGTAAGACAGTCTGTATTTATTCCCAAAACACCAACATGCATAGGATACTTAAATCCCTTGTGCTTCCTAAGGATGGCTTTTGTTTTCTCCAAGTGAAGAAGCCAGGATGTAACTTAGAGCTTTTCTGTTAAGCAACCAGGGCCTCTGTGAACAGAGAGCGAGACAACAGCTGCTGCTCTGCAGCTTTAAAGGATGCCATCCATAATGACATTACACTGTCCCTTTTACTCAATAAACACCAAATTTAAAAATAAAACAGGACTCTCCTTTGATCTGTGGAAGCTCAGGAGGCTGAGATGGAGGGTGAGGGGAAAGAAGGGAGAAAATGAGCACTTCTGTCAGGCAGTGATCCAGAGCACTTGGCAGGACTGGAGGCAATGAATCCCCACAGAATGCATGGAAGCCAATGTAACACAACAGCAAAACCATGAGAGATGGGGAGATAAATATGCTTCACATAATTTATTTTCTTTAAAAAAATTAAAGCTAATAAAAAAAATCTGTACGTCCCAAATACAAGACATTTTCAGAAGACTCTCGGCCAGGCAATTTGCTTGACTCAGGCACTCCAGCAAGCGAACATGAAAAGCTTTTCACACATATGCCATGCCCTGGCCCACACGGGTTTTCCCTCCCATTGGGCCACCTCCTGTTGCCCTCAGTGAGGATCAAGTACTGGAGAAAAAAGAACATAAAGGTAACCACTCACACGTGAACACCAACAACAGGAACACCAGCAAATGCAGAAAGCAAACTCCCCTGCTCCGGGTCCTGAATGGGAACCTGCCTGCTGCAGGCTCTGCTGCTTTGCGTTTCCCTGGAAGCTATAAATGTTATAATAAGGTCAGTGTGTACAATAATTCAGTGCACCCAGGACCTTTAAGCCCCTGTTTGCCTACTCATGAGCCCCTCGTGAAGTGAGGAACCAGTGGGAGGCAGGATTGCCTGAGGGACAACCCTTCACCTTCCCTTCAAGCATCTCCCACCTGCGAACAGGGGAAAATGCAAACAGACAACATGAACAGGAAAATAGGTCACACTTGAGTGATTTCAAACTTCAAAAATAGGAAGGGATTCAACATAGGAGCAGAGAAAGTGACAGGAGAGCGCATCACACACTTCTGACAAATCCATTTGATCCTGTGACTGATCAGACTTTTTCAGTGAGATTGCTTTCTAATTTATGCCTTTAAATGGAAATAAAGACCTTGATCTTAGCATTAAATCTATGCAGATAGATCCTTGAGGCAATACTTCTACAGAAAACACCAAAGTGCAAAGACATTAAATTAATAATGCAAACACTGTATGTGTGTCTAGAGTCACTGTGAGGATTCAGCAGCTGTCAAATCCTCCGGTAACTCCTGCTCTGACATTTTGACTTTAGCAGTAATTGGAGATTTCCTTAAAACCTCCAGCCCAGGTGCCTTATCCTCCCTGAAGAGGCAGTGCTTGGGATGGACACAGCGGCAGTGGAAGGTGTTAGCTGTCCCCTGCCACTCAGCTGTGCTGGCAGGGGAAGCCGCGCAGGCAGCAGACACCTGACGGGCTCAGTGCCGCATCAGCTCCCCCACACAGAGCCATGAAGTGTCAGTGCCAAGGGTTGCTGGAATTAGGATCACTGTTAGATTAGTTAACAGCTGTATAATTAGCCACGCTAAGCCTAGATGTTTCCCCTTGAAACCCAGTTTTTTACAGTTATAAATAGCAGTGTTAATGATCTCCAGCATCACTGCTTACACTTGGAGCCCTTCCTCCTCCACGGGCTCTGGTGTCACTCACTGAATGTCACATTCTCCTGACTTTCTTGTAACAGCTACAGAAGGAGATAAAAAAAGAACTAAAAAAGGCAGAAACCAAAAATAAACCCCCAACTGAAGTGGACCAAGAAGGATTTTTTCCCTTACATGCATTAAAACCTTAGGAAATAACAGCTGCAGCTTGTACTTAAACTGTACTTTCAAACATTAACTTAATTACATTTCATGAGAGTGGGAGGAGATAGTACCAGCATTTCATAGCCAGGTAAACTGAGACAAAGGAGTGCAATAGTCTGGAGTCACATAGCAGGATGATGAATGGCACCCAGAATGAAACCTGAGTGCCCAGCACATCACCATGCTATTTACCAAATGGGATAAAACACCAGGGCACTCCAGCCCTGAGATGTCTTTCATAAATCTGTCATGGCACACTACATGCTAATGAAGGGATATGAAGAGCATTTTTCTTTATTTTGAAGGTATTCAGTGCAGGAAAATTTTAAAAAATAGAGTTCACGCTCTTTAGATAAATTTGATTTGCCAATCTATGAATGCGGCAGAACCCAGATTTGTCATCTCTGAAATCTGAAGTTCAGACAATACAATTCTTAAATCCTTTCCATACTGTTAATTTATCACCACTAATATTATCATCTAACCAAAAGAATCCACCCACTTTCACCAACAATTAAAAATATTTCTTTTTAAACATTTGATCTCAGCAGAGCTTTCTGAAACTCTGCAGTGCGGCAACACAATCTCTGGAAGTGTCCATAGCACAAATTACAGATGCAGTTACTGTAAAAAATTTATAATACACAGATATTTTCAGCTGTTCCAAATTTCTCACCACATGTCTGAGAGAAAGAGCATCTTTGGGGGGTATAATATAAACAAGTGAGAATTTTAAAAGGCTGTTTCTAGGAACACTGTTCCTAGAAAGCTTTAATGGGGTTTAGAAAAGAAAATGTGAGATAAACGTGAGATAAATTGAACACTGCTGCTCACAATTCCCTGTGTGGTTACAGTCAGAGCAAGTGGTCTGTGCTTTTACACCCCAGGTTTCCAAAGGTAACCCCAGCTTTCCAAAGGGGGTACCTTCCCTCCAGCAGCACAGAGCCCCAGGCTGTGTAAAGATGGATGGCAGACCTGAAGCAGAGCACTGTGCTTCCAGGATACTCCCTCCACAGTATATCCACAACATCTACATTATTTCTTGAATCCACTAGTTCTTTAATGCAATGAGGAAACAAATCCCCCGAGGCCGAGGCTGCAGGGAGCTCCTGAGCAGTGCAGGGCTCTGCTGGCGCCCAGCCACACCACAACACCTGCTGTCCATACCTGCTGCTCCTCCTCCTCGGGACACTTCCCATGGGCAGGAAATCTCAGGATGCTTTTCCTTCAGAGAGGAGAAAGCGGTGCTGGCAGGTGAGGTGGTTTCCCTGGAGCAGCCTGAGACACTGCTCACCCAGCCCCCCTGCTTCACCCCGAGGCACAAGGCAAGCACTGCTGTCTCTCCCTGATTAATAAACCAAGAGCCAAATTACTCAAATCCTTTGACTCATGTTCCAGGGGCAGCAAGGAGCAGCAGTGGCACAGCACTGTGCTACGAACTCCTCCAACACAAGGCATAAATCCCTGCAATTTGGGATGATTTCTCAGCACCCATGCGAGCCAGGCTTCCCCCAGCCAGGAGATCTGCTTGGATATCAACCAGCCGAACGAGGAGACAAGCCTTTACACCAGTAAAATCTGAGAACATGTACTGTAAGCAAATCATAAACTCCAGAAAATATGTAATCTGTATTTTATCCATTTGATTGCTTAACAGAATAGTGAAAATCTGAACAAAACCCCCCCAAAGCCAATCTTAACCTCAAAGTTACTGGCTCATGTATTTTAACAGTGGCTACTGATTTTGCTGACTTCGTTTTCTGGCCTCCCCACTTCACACATACCCCATCCCAACCTGGAAACTTTTTCAGACAGAAGACTGCTCCTGCTGGAGTCTCTTTCAAAGGGTCTCATCACAAGTTCCCACCAGTTCCTTAGCAAAACTTTGCTTATTATTTTGTAGTGAGTAGAAACTTCTCAACCAGGCAACCATGCCCAGGCAATCCATGATATTCCCAAATGAAAACTGTGGTTCTGGTGAACACTTCATCTGTGAAGGGAAAAAAATAAAAAGAAAAAAAATACAAAGAGAAAAAAAATTGGGAGGAAAAAGGCAATAAATTAGCTCTCTTAATGACCTGAAAGTTCTGGCAGTCCTGAGCAGGATGCAATAACCTCTCCTGCAGTTTATTCTCTCCTCCCCTCCCAGCTCTTAGAGTGCCATCCCAGCGCCAAGCAAGGAAATCACAAAGGAAAAGCCATTAGAGAGACAGCAGGCCATTACACTTAGCTGGTCAAGGGTAATTACCCTAATTAAAATACTGGTAGAGCTTGTAAATAGAAACAAGTGACTTGCCAAAGAAAAATCCCCAAACAACCCCTCTGCTCCCTCTGTCATGTAACTGGTCAGGGCAGGACCTGCTGCCCCAGGTCTGCAGCACCTCTGACTGTGCAGAGCCGTCTGCCACGGGGACACTCCTGCAGCCACACCAAATGGAAAAATACCTGAGTTCCTGGAATGGCTTCCCAAGAAACACTGGAAGAGACAGTCAGAGAGTGCCCAAGAGCTGAGAGGAAGCAATTCATGCTCCCATTCAGGGAAATTTGCTGTCCTCAGCAGCTTTGGTCCTGTGCAGGGCCAGGAGCTGGACTTTGAGGATCCCTGTGGGTACCTTCCAACTCAGGATATTCTGTGATTCTGTGATTTGGGTACTGCCTCCCTTCACCCAGACCCCACCCTTTATGCCTTTGGCTCTGTTTCAGGCATCTGAGTTCCTGGGGGTAACTAAGGGAAAACCAACACCTTGAACAAATTCCCATTGGAATTTTTGCCCTGTGAAGTCTCCGTGGATCACTCCCATGCTTTGACAGAGCTGGGGTTTCACACCCAAAGCTGGTGGAAGAACTCATGACTATGGATTTCACTCTGCTCTCAATCCCCTCCATGCTGTGTACTGTGGAAACATGAGGCATTGCTCCGGCTCTGCAAAGCTCACAAATCCTCGGGACAAACCCTGCAGAACTTGGCTGCAAGCGCACTGGATCCACTGTTCCTGTGAGAGTTCCTCATGAATATCTCCCCCTTCACACGAAGGAAGGAGGAGCAGAGGTCTCTTTGCCTCGTGGCATCGCTCCAGGCTCTCTCAAAGCCTGCAGTGGTGTTGCTAAAGAGCCCGTGATCCAGAGCTGTAAGAGTTTTCGGCAAAAGCCTGTGCTGGGTGGTGCTGAGCCAGAGAAAGAGGAAGGGACTGCTGCACTACGCACGTAAGGAGCCAGAGCCCAGCCAGCACAGCTCTCACCTGTGGTTCCCGAGGCGCTGATAGTTCTAGGACGGAAACCTTTCATCAGGGGAAAAACACATCCCTTTTTCTTCGCACAGAGGGGCATTTTGTACTGGGAAAACAAGCACAGGAGATGAGAACTTGCTTGACATCATCACCAGGCCAACAAAAAGAAGGTGTGACCTGAGGCAGATCCGACACTTACAGCGCTTGGAAGTGAGAGGGAAACGTTCACTCTTGGCGGCTTTAGCAAAGCTGTGCTACAGGAGAGGGTGGCCACAAAATACGAGGTGTGTAAAGCAGAGGGCATCTGGGAATCGCGGGGTGTCCAGCACCGCAGGTGCCCAGAACCAACCCCCCGTGCTCCAGCGGTGCCGCGGGGCACAGGGGCAGCGAGGGCTGGGCCGCTGCCGCAGGGAGCTGCTGGGACACCGCCAGAAAAGCGAAAAGCATTGCTCGGGACTCACACGGACACGGGGATCCGTGCACGGATGTAAGCCGAGGCACCCGCATCTGGCTGGCACACAAACAAGGCAGGGCTGGCACACAAACATCCCCGCGGGCAGGGCTGGAATCGCTGCCGCCTATTTTTAACATTTTCAATTGCTCGCACAGCCGAGGGGGCTGCAAGGCAGGAGCCAGCCCCTGCTCTGCACACAGAGCTGCGCCCAGTCATTGTCCCCACACAATGAATGTCCCCGAGCCAAGCTGCCTGCCGGGCTCCAGCAGCGCTGCTGATCACTGCAAAAGCTGGTATCCTTCGGTGTGTGACTGGGGAACAGCCGGGATGAGGCAGTCAGTGTGCTGGGATTTGCAGAGGTAAGTACATGCAACGTGTTACCTTTATCTAGGGACAATCCCCCTGGAGTTTCGGGATTTGTGTCTGTGACACAGATTCAGGCCACTGAGTTGAGAACTCGCTCCATGCCATTCTGTCTCCCAGTTTGTTTTACCATCACTGCCATACACTGACACTCTTGGGAGAGCAGCCAGGGGTGGTGGGAGAGCAAAACACACAAATAGGGCATTTCCTTATAAGAGGGAAAAATTTCAGTTGTCACTCCAAATGGACCAACATTTGCTGACATCTGTTACCATAACAAGTGGACAGTTTGAGCAGTGTTCTCTCCAAACTACGAAACAGTTGGTAGGATGAAAAAAAGCTCCCAGACCACTTGATGTAGGAGATGCATGCCCTCAAAAGAAATCCATTTGTGCTCAACGAAAGCACTCCACCAAAGCAGGAGATGGCAGGAGCTGGACTAAACCACAGCAGCCCAGACTGGCTGACACCTGCTGCTACAGAGGGACCAGCCACACTACAGTCCTACACCAAACTGGGCTGCTGGGCACCATGGCTGGACAGCAGCTACTCCACAGCCAAGCTGTAGAAGTGAAATTCTGGAAGCACCAGAATCCACTTTAAAAACTTCAGCTGCATCAGAGCAGCCGTGTTACCCAACATTTTCCTACACAAGCTCATGCTCCACTCCCTGCCACATGAAATTGCAAGTGATTGTTTAAATACACAGGCATATGTGATCCCTTACTTGGATCACACAAGGCATCAGTTACTGAAGAAGGAAATGGCTGATGAAAAAACCCCAAACCCAGAGCAATTCACCATCAGAAATGGTGTGATACAAGCTAGCCTCATCCCATTGATTTTAACGCAAGTAATTCTCTCTTTCAGCGAGGACTGACCTGTGATACTTCCCAGGAATGTGCTTCCCAAAGTGGATGAGCATTTGCACAATCAATAACATGCACACATTCAGTATCTCCCCAAAAGAGGGTCAATAACTGAAACAGGTATTAAGTTAGAAGTCACTCCCGCAACAACATTGAAAGGATTAAAATATTATTCCCCTTATCCCTGTATTCTTTTCCTTCTCACATCACAGCAAGCAACTAACCTTCAGAGACCAAAGCAGAAATAAATAAAGAAGCCAAGACCAAAGATCAGCTGAGATTTTGACTTTGCAAATTCACATTATCAACAGCACTGCCCTTGAGCACAAGCCCTGGAGTTGGGAGGGTTGGGTTTATATCCAGCCTCTACAGAAACCTTCTCTGAACCTTACACTCTAAGCTCTGCAGTGAGCAGGAATGGAGGACCCTTATTAAAATGAGAAGCTAACATTTAAAACTGTCAGTAAATACAAATTTAGGACTCTTAGTAAATAAAAATCCATAATAAAATGCCTGTAACAGAAGGTTAATTCACAACATCCATTTCCTTTGATTGTGATTTGTATTTTCACACAGTTCCCAAAACCAAGACGGATTTTCCTCTAACACCTCGATATTTCCATTGAAACTGTTGTGAAATACCACTACACTTTTTTTTTCCAGAAATAAACCCTAATGAATCAAAATGGGGATCTTTCTGCACACTGTAACACCAAACAACATTTCAGTGTTTGCCAGCAGGAACACGCTACAGTGTCTTAGTTCAGATGCTAAACCTACAAATGGAACACTTCTAGATTGATACCAACATGTCCCACACTCACAGTGCTGCATTTTGTGTTATTAATAAAAGCCTGTTACTCATACATACAAATATGTCCCACATTATTTCACCTAAAACATCACTTGGGTGTTGCAAATTGCTTGTCTCTTTTTAGAGCACAACTTGCTTCTGTTTCACACTGATTTGCAGGATATGGAAACCATAGGACAAGTTCAAGAGATAAGACAGAACAAATTGTAAACCTAGGAGTATTTATCACAAACCCCACATTATCTACTGCTGTAGCCACTGCCTTTTTTCTTCATAGTTGTTATTATTTGCCCATATATAATGCAGGCTTGCATCCTGCCTTAGCATATCTAACCTGACAAACTACAGCATGAGCTGGTCACAAGTGTGCTGAAGAATTAACTAATTATTTTAAAGCAAGTTTTCAATGGAGAGCCCTGGCCCACTCATAAATGCAGCTTGAATTATTCTGCTGGAAATTATGCTTTCCATTAACATCCATACCTGTGTGTGCCAGAGGGGCACACACTGCAGCTCATGCTCTGAAATGACTGGACGGGGTTGTCTCAGGTGTGTCTTGCAGCACAACAGACAGAAAACCCATCTTTTCTCATGGTTTTCTGAAGATAACATACATAAAACACACACACAAACACGCAACACTGCCTCTGTAAAGACAGCCCTTCAATAACTCTGTTCAAAATACACATTAAACACTCCTATCAAATGACCACAGTATCAAACCCCTCATCTTTAACTCATCTAACCCACCCTGGGCATGGCAAATTACTCACATAAACATTTTAAAGGCATGTTACAACCCCCGAGCATGAGACAGCTCACATTGGATCTTCCAAACTTAATTCTGAGCCACAAGACAAACACTTTCAACATAATTATCACTACCATATGGGCAGCTCTGCTATTGTGCTGGTTCTAATTAGGATTGTATATGTTACACATGTTGAAAGAGTTTGCAAATATGTTTTGTGGTTGACAGTTAAGCTCAGTATTTAAAGTAATGTGAACTTTTGTATGTTTACATTGCATTTGCTGTAACAAATACATCATGTGCATAATAAACATACATATGTGCACATACACATGCATGCACACTATTTTGTTTTAGCAAAATAAACATAAAACAGGTGTCAGAAATGTTAAAACTCATAACTGGATAAACATATTCGCCAAGAATTTAAATCCAGTGCCCTCCTACTCAGCTGTTGGCTTCTATAGACAGGATCCAGAAGTATTTCTACTTTCTTACTAACATGCTTTATTCACTGGATATTGGTATTTACATCTGTAATCTTGTATGTGCTACTCAAAATTTGGAATTAACTTCTTCAAGAAGTTATCTGTGTATCTGTCTATTGAGACATAATTTTTTTCCACCAAAAGAATGGTATAAGCAATTCAAAGATAGAAAATAAAATTTTAGTTAAAATCTTGGAATGGTACAGCACAAAAGCCACTGGAGTAGAGGCATAGAAAGGCAAAGTATCAACAGCACACAGGTAAAGAACAAAAATCAATCGTTTACAAGTACAAAGCCTGGGGCAATTAATTTAATTCTAAAACCTTATACAAATATGCCAGGCATGCAGCTGCTGTCTGTGAATTGCAAGCAGGGCTTTGGAACTCTGCTTTCCCAATCATTATTTTATTAGACGTGTGTACCTCTCCCTTTTGATTTGCAAGAGCCTTACAAGATGTAAGAGCAGTACACAGACACATTTAATTGCTGATGATACTGAGCTCTGTTTCAAGTTTCAGCATTAGCATCTCAAGGTAGAAGAGCATTACAACCTTTTCAAAGCTTTAAAACCCACTTTTCAAGTAAACACACTACAGCCTGAGCTTCCCTTTTGAGTCTTTTGTCTTGCTCTCGACCTTCAGTTCAAAGTTGTAAAATAACAAGGTATCTCAATATTAGATAACTCCTGATACTGCTTTGAAGCAAGAGGACAGCAAAGCACCAGTCTCTGTCAAAAACACACAAACATCTCTGAGCACGACCTGCCTGCCTGCACAGGGGATAAGACACCACAATTTCCACTTATTCAAAGAGACTTTCAAAGGCTCAGGCCACTTAAAAATGGATGGAATCAGTTGTCTCAATGCTCCTTGTCCAGGGCAGGCTGTGGAGGGCAGGTGTAAGAGCTTTACATCATCTCTACCCAGACAGATTCCAGTGTCCTGCTGGGGATGGAGCACAGGACAGGGCAGGCCCTGACACACCTGACCCACTGGCATTCTCCTTTCCCTAGAACAGAACTGAGTAACCACAGTGCTTCTAACAGGCAGAGAGATGCCATTCAAACCCAGCAGGATGCAGGCAGCCTAGCTGGAGTCCAGCTAGCAGAGCATGGATGCACTGCAAGGAAACCACGACACTTCCAGAAGCAGAATTGTGTTCTCAAGGTAGTAAAATTAAGTACTGATGCACACTTGAATGGACCAATTGAATCCTACCAGTCTACCTGCCTCCATTCCAATAAGCTGAAATAAAAAGCTCAGCCTAACACATTAACTGTCAATCTCAGGTCTTCAGCTCACATGCCCTATCAAATTTAATGCAAGTTATGTTGATTTGGCATTATAAAATTATTTGCAACCACATTTGACTGATGAGGAGTAATCAAAATAGAGGAGATGAGCGTGAAGTGCTTCCATGGTACAACAGACTGCAATGTAAGCTTATTCCTTATTAGACAGCAGGGAATCAACCAGGAGGGGAAAAGCTGTAGGAAGCCGTGCTCTGCTGGATGTGTGTCAGGACTGCCAGCTCCTCATCAGTAATGGGGAAATGGGGGACAAAGATGAGAAACAGCTGTTGTTTAGTTGTAGGAGTTACAGGTTTACTAAAGAGAGACCTGCCCTTCCAGAGTTAGGGCAATTCTCTAAATGCATGCAAAACAAGAGAAAAACATTCATTTCCATCTCTCACTACACTCCACAGAATTAGTTACTCCACTAGAAAAGACACATAATATCTAACCTTCACATTTATCCATATTTATAACGGAGATGTTATAATTAGTGATCTCTACCACTCCCATCCAGCCATACTGAAACATTTCTACACTTCTTAGTCCATTAAAATATAATCATGGCTGAATAGTACATTAGTAAGGCTGATCACAGGCAAAATAGAGATTGTCAGTTCTCCTGCTCCTAATCTGCTACAGCACAGTAATGGCAGCCAAATCTGTTGTATTTCACAGGACCCAATAAAACTGTAGTGCCCCATTTCAGCTGCTCTGATGGCTGGTGTTTGAGGTGGTGACAAGGAGGAGCCACTGCTGCTTTTGTAAGCTTCAGTCATGTACAGTCATACCCAAGGATGGTTGTGAAGGTGCTTAATGGGATCACATTCCCTCTGCAAATTCCCTCGCACTTCTGCAAATAGATTTCAGTAAGCAAAGTTTTCATGAGCTTCAGAGGAGGAGCAGGGAGACCCCAACAGCTTCCTGGGCTCTGTCTGCTCCCCAGGACTTCCCTGCCCCTTGATTTCTGTCGTTTCCTGGCAGTGGCCTCTCAGAATACTGAGCCAGGCTGTCACTGACAACAGACCACGAGGATCTTCCAACACCAAACCCTTCCTTCATTCTTTTGCTCTTCCAGAACCACAAAAGCAATTAGCAGTATTGCCATTCACACTCCCATTCTGGGCCCCCCAGCTGACTGCCCAAAGGAGGCAGGGGGCAAGTGATACCTCTAGAAGTATAATTTCTGTTCCTCTAGGAGAGGTTTCTATCCCTGTCTCAGGAGTTCAGACAAATTTAGTGTTAACTAAAGTTTTACTGGATGTGGGAGAAGGATTCGTCACTCACTGTGAGTCAGTAACAACCAAACTAGAGCAGCCGACAGAAAAGGGGGAGAGAGGCAGCTCCACAGGTCTGCTTCTCTCTCACAGATTTTCTATTTTTAAATAGAACCACAGATGATTTGGGTTGGAAGTGACCTTACAGATAATTTAGTTCCAAACCCTCTGCCATGGACAGGGACAGCTTCCACCAGACCAAATTGCAACACAGAGCATGTCTGGCTCTCAGCAAGTCACACCATCAGCCTCTTGCCTCTCAGTAGAATACACTTTCACTTCCAGTCCTGCCATCAGACCTGTGTGAAGGCTCAGAATGTTTTCACACTCTCACCAACACCAATGTGTGGAGTCAAACAGCTGCTCTGCAAAAGCAAAGCCAATAAATGCCACTTTGGTGAGATAAAAGAACAAAACCTGGAACTCTGGATGGAACTCTGATTCCCTGTCAACTGATCCCGTGGCTGCCTTTGTTATCTGTCTGCCTTTTCTTCTGCTTGTTCAAGTGGCAGGAGGAGGCCCACGGTGACCAGTTAATGTCTGCCTGATCAAAACGGGAATCTGCTACTTGCTACTAAAAAACACACCCCAGACCTTTCCCCCTAAACAAACATTCTTTGCCAAAGGCAATAAATCACAGAATGACAGAATGGTTTGGGTCGGAAAAGACCTCAAAGCCCATCCCATTCCACCCCTGCCATGGGCAGGGACACCTCCCACTGTCCCAGGCTGCTCCCAGCCCCAATGTCCAGCCTGGCCTTGGGCACTGCCAGGGATCCAGGGGCAGCCCCAGCTGCTCTGGGCACCCTGTGCCAGGGCCTGCCCACCCTCCCAGGGAACAATTCCTTCCCAATATCTAATGTAAATCTCTTCTCTTTCAGTTTAAAACAATTCTCCCTTATCTTAGCATTTTCTGCTCATGTAAAAAATCCCTCGTTTTTATAAGCTCCCTTTAGGCGCTGGAAGGGGCACTAAGGTCTCCCTGGAGCCTTCTCTTTTTCAAGCTGAACACCCCCAGCCTTCTAATCCTGTCTCGAGAGCAGAGGCATTACAAAAAAAAAAAAAAAAAAAGGGAAAGCAATGGAAGAGAAAGGCTCAAGGCCGGCCTGCACGGCTCGGCGGGCCCGGGCCCGGCGCAGTTCCCCGGCGCGGCCCGCAGGGGGAGCCCCAACGCCGCCCAGCAGCCGCCGAGCCCCGCGCCCGGCCCGGGGGCTCGAAGCGCCCCAGGGCCCTGAGGGGGAAGCGCCAGCGCTGGAAACTGCCCGCGGACACACGGCAGGGGGAAGCGGGATAGTGGGGAGAAATCCTTCCCTGGGAGGGTGGGCAGGCCCTGGCACAGGGTGCCCAGAGCAGCTGTGGCTGCCCCTGGATCCCTGGCAGTGTCCCAGGCGGGGCTGGACGGGGCTTGGAGCAGCCTGGGACAGTGGGAGGTGTCCCTGCCCATGGCAGGGGTGGCACTGGATGGGCTTTAAAGTCCCTTCCAACCCAAACCAGTCTGGGATTCTACCATTCTATGCACAATATATTTGTGTTAAATAAGGAGAAGGGAGTGGGAAAGAGGAGCAGGTTACACAGAGCGGCCATGAAAATGGTGAAAGGTCTGGAGGGGCCACACAAGGAGCCAGTGACTGAGGGCATTTGGTCTGTTCAGCCTGGAGGAGACTGAGGGAAGAGCTCACTGGGGTCTGCAGCTTCTCCTGAGGGACAGCTCTGATCTCTGCTCCCTGTGACAGGGACAGGACCCAGGGAACGGCTGGAGCTGGGCCAGGGGAAGTTTAGGTTGGATCTCAGGGAAAGGTTCTTCCCCCAGAGGGTGCTGGGCACTGCCCAGGCTCCCCAGGGAATGGGCACGGCCCCGAGGCTGCCAGAGCTCCAGGAGCTCCCAGGGGTCCCCAGGCTGGGATTGTTTGGGTATCTGTGCAGGGCCAGGAGTGGGACTAGGTGATTCCTGCAGGTCCCTTCCAGCTCAGGATATTCGGTGAGCAGGAAAGGCAAAGGATGGGGGAGGACTGTTTTCAACTACAGAAGTCACCACAGAATGTTTCAGCGGAGGTCACCTGGTGGTGGAGAAAATTGGCTGCGCCTCATTGTACTCAGGGAGTTAATGCCAAGGGCCCTAATTGCCCCAGCACAGTTACTGGTGGGAAACCTGTACTCCTCCCTGCTCCACAAGCCCACGGACACCCTGGGAAAATTCTGTCATAAGCATGAGCATGTTTCGTGTTGATGTAAAAGAGCTAGAAACAATTTCCACAACAGTTACAAAGTCTTGCCTAAAAATAAAAATTAAATTCTTCCAATCATAGATAAAAAGGCTCTTTTATCTATTTTATACATATATAAATATATATATTATTTACATCCTATGTATTTGGTTTTTATCTCTTTCTGACCTAAACCCATCCCTATTAGCACAAAACTTCAATCAGGACATTAAACAAAAAGAAGGAAGTCAAAGTAGTACTTAAAATTGAATCTCCTAAGCATTGAAGTAAATCAAACATTAAAAATATTGTAAATAATCAGAATTGTGTAGTGTGCTGGATGGACAGAAATGTCAAAAGGGCTTACTGCCCCCACTCCCCACATATGCAAACACAAATCTATCTGCTATCAGCAAAATCTTCTCAAGTACTTTAACAACCACTCCTTCTTCCTAAAAAGCCTTTCTGGATAGAAAACGAAAAAAAGGTTCTTAATTTCACCTAACAGGCTGTAGAAGTCCCAGTTCAAGGGTGAAAGGAAGGACAGGGAGAAAATTGCCTTTCCCCTCCAATCCAAGTCAAACATTGGAAATGTATTCGAACAGCTTTTTGCTGCAGCTCCTACGCTGGCACTGCCCTGTGCACCGCACGGCCGCAGGAGTGCCTGCAGCAGTTCCTGGCCCTCCCTGCTCCCTCCAGAGCTCAACAGGAACTCCATGGGCTGAACCCTCCTCTGGCACAACCCCCCAGCTCCCCAAAGCTGTGTCACAGAGCTCCTTCCAGTGCCCCTTCTCTCACAGCACCCCCACGCCATGCTCGGGATGCCCCAGCCACAGAACCGGGCAAGGAGCTGGAGGAGAGCTGGCAGAAAAATGCATGCACCTCCAGTTCTCTTTGTTTCAGGAGAACCTTTTCGTTTCATTGTGCTTGGCTCCGAGTCGCTGGTTTTATCTTGCATTTCACACTTAAGGAAACCCAGCCAGGCCTGCCAAATACTACAAGGTTTTCTGTCAAAACTTGGACAAGCTGAAAAGTTTTACATTCTTATAACCGTAAACCTTAAAGCAACTCAGACTTTTATTTTACTCGCAGCTCAGGTTTGAGTGTTCCATGACATTTGGCCAACCTGGCTTGAGTTTTCTGTTTGAGGTTTCATTACAAAATCCTAATTCCAGAACAGAGTAATTAATACTTTCATTAATAGTATCTGTAGTAAAAGATTATAGGATTTGGAAGAGTGACTCTGAGTGCAATTTGCTGCCCAGCAGACTACATGCAGTCCAAAAAGGAGATCAGTCCCTAATTCAACTTCCAAAGCTGTGTGCTAAAAAAAATCCAAGGGCCTTTGGAGACCCAGCTGCAGGACCATTCCCTCAGCTGGCCTCAGCAGTGCTTGTTATCCGTGTTACAGTAACAGCCCTGGAGCAGACCCCAAAGAACTGCAATGGATGGCAGTTTCTGTTCCCAGAAATTACTCGCTCAGTGTGACACAACACTTTGGGTTGGAGGGGCCCTCGGGGGTGACCTCATCCAAGCCCCACTCCAAACAAGGCTTATTCAGGAGAGATCCGGCTGCTCAGGGGAGAGGTGGAAGTGTCCAAGGATGCAGATCCCACAGCCTCTGGACTGAAGGGACCTGCCTCCATGCAGACCTGAGCAGAGCACTGCTGGGTTCTGACCTCCTCAGCTTCGTGTTGCCCATGCTCCTCAATGCTCCTCGGCTGGCACGGCACGTGAGAGCCAGCATGGAATCACAGCGAGGGGGACAGGCCACACCCAGCTGAGTACAGATGCCAAAGCTGGAATTTCTGCTGTCCATTTCCCTTATATTCTAGTCTGCCCCGAAATACGATGCTGCTTTAGAGCCTGAAGATTAAATATGAGCAGTAAGCGGTGCCACCCTGCAGGCTGGGCAGCACAGAGTGCAGCAACACTTCTGAAGGAGGAAGTGCCAACGCTCTGCTAGGTGGGCTTGGACTGTGTCAGCCACTCAGCTGGGGATCAGTGGGACTGGTAGCGTGAGGAACTGTTACACAGGCTTGTTATGAAGCTCAAATGTTTTCATTAACATAACGAGCAGAAGTTAGGTTAATAATCTGAACACACTGACAGATGTTCAACAAACACTTGGCATTGCTGCAGCCAGAACAAGAAAGAATTCAGTGTTATCTTGGAACAGCCTGCAAAACAACACAATGCAAAGCAGCAAAGCTCTGGTACCAGCTTAAGACACATGGATATGCAGAAAAGCCAGGCTCTCTCCTAGCACGGGCCCAAGAGGCACCAGGACACAACTCAGCCCTGTGTGCAGACCTGAAATGCAGCAACTCCTTGTAGAAAAGGAGTTTGTTTCCAGTGCAAGCAGACAACACCACAGTGGAGGCAAGGGGCAGGCTGCTCCTGCAGGAAAAGAAAAGGGGCCTCCACTGCTTTACATCAAATATAAGACATCTCCTGATTTTTGTCTTAAATTCAAGTTCTAAACATAACAAAGGGCTCTTACTCCCCTCAAGATGTCATTACTCTATAGAGATGCAGGATTAGTAGTAATTATGCATTTGGGAGGAACAGTGACACGACAGCATTCTGGTCAAAAAAAGCCAAAAACTACTAAACTCTCATTCAACAGTTAATAGAAAAGGTGAGGGAACATCATGTGTGAGAAGTTCCATCAGGATCAGGGAACTGGGCATGGCCGGACTGCATTGACCTCATTACTGATGGTTCCTGGATGTTTTGGGGTACCTGTGTTGGAAAGCTTCAGATGAATACACCGGTTTGGGGTTTTTTAATGTTAACACTATTCACAAGTGTAAGGGAAATAGAAGGATCTAAAGCTTGTAAATGAGCTACAATCTTGGAGGAGCTAAAGATTAGATCGACCTGTGTTGCATCACTTTACAAGTTAAATATTTTTCTTAAAGTGCTAATCCAATCCAAACAAGGGTTTGATTCTAAATTAAACAAACTCCACTTTTATTGGTATTAACAAAAATATGCAATGCTAATTTCAGCAGGCAAGCACTAACAAGAGCAGCTATGCAGGCTGTGCTTTCTCCAGGGCAAAGGAGGAAGGACATTAATTTCAATTTCCTTTTTTCCAAGCAAAATGCATTATTATACAAAATCCACAGTGAGGTTTATTAAAAAAACCCCCAAACAAACAACAAAACAAACCCTCAAATTTCCTAACACCCATGTTTTTGAAGAGTCTTTAAAAAACCCCACTTTCATTGCATCTCCACTTTGGAATCAATTTGCTGTCAAAGGTCATGAGCTAAAATATACAGTTTACGCTAAAAGCAGGAAGCGGGGTAAGTAATTGAATAACATCAGGAAATGGAAGAATACTGCCATTTTCCTAATGGATATAGTACAAGGTTTACTCTCTCCAAATTTAATTCTAGGAGCTCCTGTAGTAAGGGGTTTATTTTTCTTCAGCTTGAATTTTTGCCTGCGAGGTTTAAAGCAAAATCCTCGTGCAATCAAAAGAACAAAATACCACAGCAGCTTTATTTTCTAACAGACAAAGATGATCATTTCTGCAGGAAAGAGAAACCCCCCATCAACAGTGTCTGAAAACAGAACTGGCATAGCAGGTTGGCTGCTTAATATACATGGGCTGGAAATAATTCTACTAAATCAGAGTTCTGAATTATTCATGAAAAACAGATTTTCATGATTTAAATTAGAAAGACTTAAAATTACAAGCCTTGCATTGCTATTGATAGGTAAGATCTCTTTCCCCTTAAGTGATGTTACAGTCTCATACAGCTCCACTCCTCGAAAGGCTTTATGATCACTCTAAAATAGAACAAAAATCTCCTGACACTCACTCCTTCTGGAAACAACACACCCTCTGGTACTGGCTTTAGACCAGTAATAGCCCACTAGTAATGATTATATGAAAATATATCATTATGATAATGAATAAAGTTTGAAGGGATCATTTTCAGTATTTATTGCATATTAAAGCCCAGGTTCATGTAAAACATCGGAAGCACAAGCCTTAGTACTGCAAATAAACTCTTTCCATCATGGAAAACACTGCAGTTCTTACAGGAAGAATCAGACCACAAATCTGACTTCAGATGTTTCCAAAGCATTTTGTAATGATACACAATCCAGCCTCCCTCCCTGTACTGTTACTAATTTATAAAGACAATGCCATTAATAAGCTAAAGGCTTGCATTGCTTCCTGGGAGCTGCTCTCCAGTCATTCCACACAAATCCAGTCAGCTGCAATGGCTCCAGCGCTTTGCATTAGAAATTATTAATATTCATTCATCACACAGGTATGGCCTTTCATGTGGAGATCTCCAAACTCTGCGCAAATTCTCCAATTAAACCTTTCTGCCTTGATTAGGAATTGGTAGACAAGTTCTTTTTGATTAAACACCATTTCTATGCAGGATGAACACGGGGAAGCGGGGCTGGGACTTGCAGAACCCATGCCAGGTCCCGGTGCAGCTCCAGCCTGGCACCACGGCCGTGCCCTTTGTGGAGGTCAGCTCTGGGCACTGACTGAGCACGTAGCACCTTCCATGTAGAGACTGCTCGAGGCTTTTCTACACTCTAAGAGTATTTTTTGGAAATCCTCAGCCTGAGCTACAGCTCAAATGTTAATACAACAGCGCCTGAACTGAATTGAGTAAGCGCAGCTCGGGCTGGGCCAGGGTCCAGAGCAGGACCAATGGAGCAGCTGGGATAACCCAGCATCCAAAGGATTCAATAGTAACAGCTTCTGTGGGCTAAGGCAGAATTCCTGCTTCTTGAATCTTTTACTTTGGCTCAAGAGCTATTGAAACTCACTCCTTTTCCTGTTAGCGGGATCAATCCTCAGCACATCGCTCTGTGTCATCAAGAGAAGTGAAGACAACCAATATCAAATCTTGCAAACTGAGAGCATCATGCCACCCAAATATAGCTTTTATTTGACAACACAACACTAAGTCATCAGTATCCTGTCGTTTCCTTCTTCAGAACCAAAGCACAGAACACTTGTGTGGATATTAATTTATTTTCTTAAACGTAGGAGCTATTTTCCTTCACCTAGCAAGCCCTGTTGAGCAGGTTATATAATTAACATCAAAGCAATTTGAATGCTGCTTGACTTGCTAAAAGCTGGTAAACAAGCAGGAAGCAATAAGGTGCTTTACAAGAAAAGAACATGTGTTGGGGGGAGGGGACACCATAAAACATTAAACAGATTGATTAGTGATTTTAACAGAATTTCCATTTTTATGAATCCTTTGCATGCTTTGGGCACTCGATTTTTATTTCATTTATAAAAGTAGGAGATTTTTTTGTTCAAGCAGATCAGAATAAAACCTGTTCAGAAGGAAATGATGAGCATGGTTGGCAAAAATACAAGTACCATGGAGAAAGTTCATACACCAAATATCTGCTGCTTTCGACAGCTAGGATAAAATCCACCTGCTTTCTGATAGAAATATTTTTATTAACGTATTTAGAAAAAGCCAACCTGAAATATCAAGGAAGGGTATCAAACATCAGCTTCCAGTTCTATAGCCATTCTTAGGTGTATTATTTTTATTCATTTAAGGACGAGCCTGGGGACAGGGTTTAGCAGGGCAAGCTGGGCTTAGACCTGACAGCATTTTATGGGCAAACTTGGGGTTTTCTCTCTTGTTTCTCTGTTCATGCAGAAAAGAGTTGCATGAGAGGGAACTCAATGCTTCTTTCTTAAGCCCACAGGTCCTTTACAACCACTTGTAACTCCACCACCTGGGAATGGGCACACAGGACATGAGAACTTTGAGGTCAGTGACTCAGTCTTTGCTGTCAGAGACTGGAATGGCCCATGGCTTTTTATATGAGCTAAATCAACTTGTGGCTGCAAGCCAATTATTTTCCTGTTTCCTTCTCCCACAATTTCTTGCGGGATCTCAGCAGGGTTTGGGTTGAAAGCTTAACTTCCTGCACTAGTTTACATCTCTGTCATATTGTGTCAAACTTTACCTTAAATAGATCGGAGATGTCTCAGGATGTTCACACACGGACAGATCTAGAAAGACTAACACTCTATTCCTATGCCTTTGTTTTGCTGGCCTACAGAGAGCACAGTCTTCTGGTGTTGTCCATGCTAGGAGGAATTGTGATTAAACTGTAATAGAAATTCTTTAATTAGAGAAAGTGGAGATTTGCATTTTCTTGAAAGCAGGTCACGACAGCTGACAGAGCCCAGCAGCGGAAGAAGGCAGACACCAGGAAAGCAGCTATGGCCAGGAACAGGTTCCTGCACTCTCCTGAGTACAGGGGGCTTTGCTACAAGTTTATTTTTTTTTCAAGAAAGTCCATTCACAACAGAGTGACTCATTTCAGTAGTCTTCAATAGCTGATCCAATACAGGTGGATAAATCTGAAACTGATCCTACACTGGATTAAAAAATGGGAACTTAGACACATCAGGAGTAGGTATGTTGTCACAGCCTGTACAGTGTTGCTGATATTAGAGACAAACTTCCAGCAGCACTGGAAACACATAACCACGGTAACTTTTGCAGTCAATCTTCTATAAAAATATTTGCATTCTTGTAGCAAATTTAATAATAATTCTTAAGGGAAACTCTTTCATTTTTGGTCATAGAACCTCACTGTATTTTAATATTGAACAGCGAAAATTGTTGCAGGGAAAGGTCAGAAGGAAAGGAAAAGTTTGTTTTGTCTGTTTTAGGAGTTGTGGCCTTACGCAGTAATAGCTACACTGCGTTCTTCAACTGGCTGCACAACCAATCCAGATATCCCTTGGAATTACCCAAGAGTACAGCAAGCTCAGAGAAAAAAATACACCTATGGCACATTTTGCTAATAGCAGAGGAGGCCTTCCTAGTGCACAGAGCTCATACACTGTTATAAAGCATTAAACATAGGAAATGGGGGACTTAGGTTTGAACGTTTGTTCCATTTCACTGGTCTGGGCACAAATTAAGATGTCTTGATTGTATAAAACTGCAACATTACAACTTGTGAAACCCCACAAAGCAGAGAACAACTTCCTCCAGGTTGAGGAAGATTATTAGTAATTTTCCTAAGCTTTATACCCAGGTCATTTTTTGCCAAAATGAAATAAACAGCAGAAGGTTTAGAATTATACCGTGCTACCTCTGGGGACACAGGCAGTGTCTGGGGCTGGCCAGAGCCAGCCAGGCTAAATCCAGGGAAAGCTCAAAAACTCCACAATGGCCCCAAAGCACTGCAAACCATGAAAGCAATTGTGTGAGCTGAGTCCTGGAATTTCACAGGGATTTACTGCACCCTGCCATTCACCCACGCTGCCATTCTCCTGCCCTCGGCTCCCCACTTGTGGTAAATCCCAGCCCCAAACGCAGTTGTTCAGGCCCAGGACAGTCACAGCCTCCCTCCACATCTGAGGGACTGGAATGAGCCAGCTGTAAAAGCAGGAGTGCTGCCTTTAGTCTACCAAGAGACAGAAGAACAGCCCACTTACCCCATTCAAGGCACTGCTGCTTCCCTTGGAAGGGCCCAACAGGGGGGCCTTCCACAGCCCTTGGGAAGGGAATGGCTTCTCTCAGTGCTGTTCAGTGACACTTTAAAAGCACCCCTACACATTTTTCAAAGCCATGGCCTAGGTCTGTGCCCTGAATCCGTGGAGTTACGGCACTCAGGAGCTGGACCTAAGGGTACAACAGCCTAAGCAAGAATTTAAGCATCCATGGGAGGTTGACGCGCTCCTGAGGCTGCTCTGCTGCTCCTGTGGCTCGTCCCAGCTCACAGCACTCGCAGTGGGGCACCACAGCTTCCCTGTGCCCCCCCTGCAGCAGCCCCTGCTCCTGCCACCAGCCCTGCACCACAGCAAAGCTGCAAACCCACCCCTGTGCTGCTGGGAGCTACAGCCACAGCAAAATCCGTCATTCCCACACCTCCTGCCCTGGTGAATACTCCATTTGTAGAGGAGAAAACAAGAATCAAGTAACATAAGTTCAGCAGTCTAATTTTTCATATCAAATTTGAGGATGAACTTCTGTGCTTACAATTAATCCGTATGCAAACCTGTAGGTTAGAAGTCTTGGCCTAAATTTGTTTCTAGAATACAAAAAAATATTTTAAAAAGTTCTGGATGACTTCCTTTTTAAATTAAAAATGGTCACTTTATTACACTGTCTTATAATACTTAAGCTAGCATTTAATTTATCTCCAGGCAGACTCAGTCAAAATTAATTTTTTGTTTAATTCCTTACTGGTAACACGCATGGAAACTTTTAAGACAGCAATTGATTGCATTGAACATTTAAAATATGGTTCACTTACTGGCACGTTTAACAATCATTTAAGTTTTCAATTAAAGTAGGGTGCCAACATTAAAAGAATAAAGATAACCCTGAGAGACAATAGCTGCTCTGTGCAAAAGAATTTTTGGTTTTTTTACTAGAATTCTCAAGATATCTAATTGATTAATATAATTAGGTTGGCCCAAAAGTGACTGTTTCTAATCTCCTTTTTTTCAGTTTAGAATTTTCTGGGAGTTCGTGCCACACTGGGTGGGTGGTGCACACAGGGGCGCTTCCTCCGCCACAGCATTACCTGGTCAGGTAACAGCGTGGTGACATCTCTGCAACTCTATCTCAGAGCAAACTGGAGCCAAAAGACAAAGTGAGATGCAGCAGGGCAGAGCAGAGAGAGTGGCAGTATTTGCATTAGAAATAAAAACATGCCAACATTGCTCATTTGCTTGCAAGCCTGATCACACTCAACATAACAGCAATGGCAGGCGCAAGCACAGGAGGCAAAGAAACCCCTCCTCTGGCACAGCCCAGGGGTGATCAGCTCACACCATCAGCTTCAGAGAAATGATGGGGGAGATATTAATATCCCACTGCTTATTCCTGTGTCCAGTATGACCTGAGTTCCTCCATGCTCCTCCTTGGCTGTACAAGCACCACCATCCAGAAGTATCACAACAATCACGCTGGTCACCATGTCAGGTGCTGATGGCCATCCTGAGTCCTGGTTAAGGGACAATCCACACTGCCCAACTGCTGCTATCATCCAGAGTGGCCAAATACCAGCCTCTAACCAAGTTTTAAGCTCATACTGTTCTGCATCTACAGCTGGGGACTCAGTACCTACGCTGGTGCTGAAGCTGCTAATGCACAGCAGGCTCTGAGCTGGGCAGTGCACACAGCAGCACACAGACAGGATCAAACCATCACACCAGTACAATGGTTCTGAGGCTGAGATACAGGCATTTTCTACTTTAGCATCAGTAAACAAGATGTGGGTAGAGTATCTCTTACTTTTGGGCACATACACTCATTCACAGGACAGGGGCATGGCAAAAACAAGGCCCTTTTCTTGCACCCTCACCAGCCCTGCAAGGGAAGCTCTCCACGGAGAAGCCATTTTGAGTTCCTGGGACTTCCAAAATGTCTTTTTAAGCCATCTAGCAGAGGTAAAATCCTTAGTAATCAATTTGACTCATGATTACTATTTCAAACACAGGCTCATACCCAGACGAAAAAAGCACACTTTACATGGCAATATATACAGAACAATAACATTGCCAGATGGTATAATACTGAGCAGAATTAATTTCACACACGATGTTTTCAAGGTGCTAAAATATGTCACAACTTCTGCTAATAAAACATCTTCCTCTTCCCTCCTCCTTTTAAGAAAACACTCCGTTCCCACCAGCCTGTATTTTACATTATATGTGTTTCCATCCTGATAAGGGCAGCTGATTGCTTGCAAACCTAATTACAGTCAAATGAAAGTCTTTCAGAACCATCATTAGCAATTAGGACCTGCTGGATTTGCAGTGTATCATTTAGAGAGGTATAATTCAATAGCTTATTGAAAAATTGCAGGTGAAACTGGTGATTATAAGGGGGGAACGCCTGTGGCACGTCACTGCGGGCGAGCGCTCCATGGAGTGGCAGCTCCCCGAGCGCTGATCAATGACTGCAGGTGTTTGTTCGGGCTGAGCACAGCCCTGCCCCAGCCGAGAGCGGCGTCCCGGGACCCGCTCAGCACTCCCCGAGCCTGGCTTTGTGTGTGTGCTCTCCTGGAATCCAAAGTGCCATTCAGGAACTCGGGGAAGCCAGGGGGGACGTGCAGCGCGGAGCAACAGGCGCACGAAGCCACACACATCATTTTTCAGTCCTTTCTGCAGAGAACAACAATCTTTTCTGTGCCCATTGAGCTCAATTATATATTATCAGGGCCCAGAAGTTGTTTGGATGCTTTTGAGCAGCTGGGTGCCTTCACAGATGACGCACTGGATACGGTGACTGCGGGTTAAGTGCAGCTGGAGATTCTGTGGCCTCTGATCAGAGGCAAACAGCAGTCGAGAATCACAAAATGCTTGTAATTCAAGCATTGTTTGTCACCCACGTCAGTTTCCAAACGGCAAACAAGAAAGGGACTGAATGGCAGCCCAGCTTTCAGCACATGCTCCCACACAGACAGGAATCCACACACTGCGTGTGCGTGAAAATAAAGTGAGGGTCCCTGCCAAGGGTGGAGTTACCAGCTGGCCAGCATGAAGCACTCAGCATTTGCAAGCACGATGGTGGGCTGGATAAACTGAGCTGGACATTAGCAGAGACAGAGGATGCTCACTCACAAAACCTGCCCCCTCTCTAGGCATCCCCCTCTGTATGCACACCATGTGTAACATTTACCCCTCAAAAACCCCACACAGCCCAGCCTACACCTCCTCTGCAAAGCCCCATCCCTTCACCCCTTCCCCACAGACCTCTTTTCCCCTTTTCTATCCTAGAAAGGCTTCTCAGAGCCCAGATCTACCCATCTCCCTTTATCACGAGCATCACTGTATTACTACACCCACTCATGCTGTGATGTAACCTCAAAGCACAGTTACCCAGACATGGCATCTTTCTACCCTTTCAGAGCTGTACTACGATTTTTTTTATCATTTCATTGTTTATTTTTCAAATTAAATGTTGTTTGATATGCTAGACTAATCATCAGTGCTTTGAGTGACACAATACCAACAGTTTCGTTAAACCAGTGGCCCCTTCAAGTCCTGCTGCTGGTGACACTTGTTGTAGGTGCCTTCAAACTTTTGGCAACACTGGCACAGAATCAAACCACACTGTGTAGGCTGCAGCACAAACAGCAAATCCACTCATTTCAAAGTGGTTGCACTAGCATTTGGAATCTGAAAAAAACCCCAAACCAAGCAACTTCTCCCTTTACAGAAAGAATGGGAACATTATCTCCCTTTCCACCAATGCCTGGCCATATCCCTGCTGACCTGATCCTGGCTGGTACTACTCTCAAGGCAGAGTGACTTTGTCCCACATTCTACCAGTCAGTAGTGATGTTTCCTGTCACTTCATACAAAGCCAGACCTCCAGCATTGCAAAACCAACCCAAAAATCCCACACACAGCTTCCAATCCCCTCTGTTGCCCTGCACGAGGTAGTTTCACAGCCCAGGTTCCTTCCTGATCTTCAGAAATTTTATAGTCACTGAAATCCACTGGCTGCCAGTAAAGGAATCCCAAATCCCAGCAGGAATGTACAAGGAGGTTCAAGCCTTTATCACTCACTCTGGGTGATGCATGCTGTAGGCAGGATTTCCAAGGTGTCTGACCTCACACTGCACAAATATATCCCCATTTCTTCCCTTGCACAGAGCTACAGTAGGGAGCCCAAGAAATGAAACAGTTCTCCGTGGCTGTGTATAATACTTGTAGCTGCTATGGCACTCCCAGAGCCCACCCACAATTTCATTTTCAATTAGCAGCTCTTAGAAAAGTAGTAATGAAAGCAGTTGCTAAAGAGCACTCGGATGTCATTGAGAGCCTGCAAAACCAAACTGTAAATAGCACATTGTAAATCGCTTGTCACCACAGTCAGCTCTCCCGGGATGGCAGTGCCGGTGACAATCCACCCCATCTGCTCCACTCCCCCCCAGTGTCCCCGCAGCCCGGGGAGCTGACACCACCTCCCGCCCCGCTCCCGGGACTGCCGTGGGCCGGCAGCTCTGACAGCCCGCGCCAGCCATCCTGACTGCAGGAAGGCTCAGCCACACGGGGATTTCACCCTCTGCACCACAGCTCTGCTGCTCTGAGGCACACGAGCACCTCTGCACCAGGGGACGAGTGTGCTGGCACTAAATCACAACACAGGGAACCACACAGTGCTCTCAAGTGAGGATGACAAGGGACGGCAACGGCGGGGGACGACGACGGCTGTCCAGATCAGCCACCCAAGGGCTCAGCAGTCTCAAATTTAGGATGTATAGATTCAGGGTGAGACTGCCAAGGGGATCGTGGACTTAATTCTGAGAAGGAACAGCTTCAACACTCCCCTCCCTCCCCTTTAATTGATTCATGTAATGGACTACGAGGTGAAAGCTAATGGTTTATAATGCTTGTAGCTGGGGACTGCCAGAGTCAGCAGTGTATCTTCTTCTGCTGTTCTTCCCATTTTTCCTTTATCTCATTAACATTTACCTCCTAATTCATCTCTCCATCATGAGTTTTCTTCTGTCTATTTATCATCCACCCCCTATTTATGACCATTTGTCTCCTTCCCCGCACTTCTGCGGTATCTGGGATTGAGATTTGATATTCTGGAAGCGTCTCTGCAATCAGGTGGTGAAGGCAGAGCCCAGCAGCCGCTGGCTCTCGTGCACACACGAGCCAGCCAAGGCACCCATTGCCCAACACACACACTGCTGGTTTAGAAGCATATCCAGAGATGATCCTCTTCTGCAAGAAGATGCAAGAACCTCCCAGCAGATGAAGAAAACAGTGAAAGAAATGGAGGTAGCAAAAGGCAATGTCTTCTGCTCTTTGCAAATCACACACCCACTGAACAAAGAGAAGTAATCCTTCCCCTTCATTATCAAAATACTCTCAACCCTCCTTCTGCCCTGAAAGCTCATTGTTTCCTGGTATGCCCCACTGTGCTCAGACCTCGAGGAATAAAATCTCATTAAAACCCATTTAAAAATGTTTGCCACCCTTTTACTAGTTTAAAAATGTTCACTATAAGATTTCCAAATGATTTTTACAGAAAGCACATAAAAACATGCCATCCCCAATTAACGTAAAGGAAATTAAATTTAAAACGCTGGAGAAATATTCTGATGAGTCTTATATTTGCTTAACGCCAACTAAAATTTCCTTGAGGCATTTAATAAGTACATTTATAAAAGCTCACAAAGCAGAGTTCAAAAGTCTTCTCGCTAGTAAAATATGAGCCTTAATTAACCTACAGTTTCACATTTTCTGGATTTCAATAAACCTGTAGGCATTTCAGCAGAGCTGGATAAATACCTGCATGAATACTGCAAGGATTTTCTCTGAAAACTAATTAGCAATGCTTTCAATAGCTGATTTCAACTAAATCTGTTTGACAAGGGAGCTTCATACCCTAAATCCTGCAGTGAGAGTTACTTCCAGCAGATAACAGATTTCACAGGAAAGCGTATCCAACAGGACTGTCAACCACTGGAAAAACTATGAACGAGATCTCCAGGTGTAAAACATTTCCCAACAAGGACAGACTGCAGCCAAGGTCTTATGAGAGCACGGGAATGCAAGTGACAGCTCTGAGATTGCATCCTGCCATCCAGTTACAGTAATCACAGGTGACAATTCAGGATTCCCCCAGAGACAGGAGAGGCTGGATAAATTGTTTATGTATCAAATACAAAGCCCTGATGTAGCAAGGACACTCTATACATGCAGAAGCCTCCTGAACTCTGAGTGGCTCCGGACACTCCTGCTGTGTCACACACAAACCACAGTGGGCCCAGTGCCTGGCTCACTGCCATCTGACAAGGTTGACAAGCAAATCCACTGCCCTTTCAGGAGCCCAGGAATTCAGAAGGATGGACCTGGGTGGGGAAAGCAACCCAAGGTGTGCAGCCAAGAGTCACTTGAGGAGGAAAAGTGTAACATGACAAGAAAAAAACACCCTCAGAATTATCAATCTCCTCCGTTTGTGGTCTTCACCATTTGTCTTGAAAGAGGTCAGAAAATGCTTACCCAAAACTCTCTCTATAGGTGGTGTGCATGTCTTTCCAAAGAACTTTGTTGTCTTTTCCATGACACCTTTTTTCCATGTTAAGTGCCAAAGCCGCATGGGTTTGTCAGCACCTACACTGTTCATGAGTCTAAAATGTTCTTTTCTGAGGAGCTCTATCCCCACCAAATGTATTACATTTATATTGAGCAAGATACTTTCTTTTCTCTCAGTCTTATCCCTTAGGAATTAAGCAGAGTACTCAGATTTATTGTCTCAAAGGAAAAGCATTTTCCATTACATTTGTCAACTCAATACCTTCCAAGCCAATGCATATTTATTCCCAAAAACACAACCTCACAAATAATCTCCATCAGCAGGGAGGCCAGTTTCCTTCACAGATTTAATTCTGGGCAGAAACGTTCCACCTGACATTAGGCCCCACTAGGAGAGTTCCCAGTGCAAACAGTCCAGTCCGTTCTACTGCCCAAAGCAGACACATCTGACAGACCAAAAGAGAACAGAGACCACGCAGCTGAGCACAGGAAACAGTCAAGGAAACACAGCAGCCTTCAACATCTACTGATAATGCAATCATTGCATCAACTATCCTGAAGAGTATTCCCCACCTTCCTTTGAAATACCAAGTAGAATTAAATCAGAAGTAACACCTTTAACAGCTGGTACTGTAGAACAGGCATTTTACAATTTCTTTGCTCTGCTGAAGTACTGTATAATCTCTTACTTTATTCCTATATACAGCTTAACATATAGGCTTCAAAATTATCATGAAAACCTATTTCTTCCCAGCTTCTCTAACTCTGCATATCGAAATTGAATACAAGTCAGCATACTTGTCATCCTCAATGTTCCTTCCATCTCCCTGAACTCACAAAATGAGAAGCAGTGAATTCTCACTATTTTCTACAAGTTTCTCTGCAAAGCAGTGTTTGGCTTGCAGTAAACAAGGATGAAAACTGATTCCATGAATATCAACCATCCCCACTGAACACTTAAATTTTGGTTCAAGAGTCATTAATATCACTCAAATACAGGCAAAAGCTGACCTTGTCACTACTACTATTTACTATTACCAGCATCATAGAAATCACACTTGTCACACTTTCATCTTTAAAAATCATAATGAGCACAACACTGCTCAGTCATGAAGATGAATCCAATGTTTTCATCAGCCTCAAGCTTTGCAATCCTGGATGTTCCCTGCTCATTTCCCACCACTGTTGGGAAGGCAGAAGTTCTTGCTTAGGGTGGGTGATGAGTAACCCAGGGGAGCAGACACCAGCACCACTGACACCCCACAAATGAGCTCCTCGCACTCTAATCAGTTTTAGAGCTTTGCCTTGATTAACAGCTGCCCTTCTTGCAATTGCCTCACCTCACCCTGGATGTTGAGAGGGGTCTTCTGCTTCTGTGTACAAAGCCTGAAGACAAGAAGATCTTTATAGGACAAAGTTTGCTCACCAAATGCTCCACATTTGCTCGCCCTGACAGTCTCACAGCCAGCCTGTGGAAAGCTCTTCCCACCTTTACACATTTATTCATCAGATCAGCATCAACAGACCACTTGCTCTCCCTCTCAGTCCACCTCTGCCAGTGGTAGGACACTGCACCAAGTGGCACCCCAGAGCCCAAGAACAAAACAACCGCAAAAGTAATAAAATAAGTGATGCCACAAAATGAGAAATCGGCTTCTACATACCATGAGCCAACGGGCAGAGCCCTCCCTCCCCGCTGCAGGAAACTTGTCTCCCACCTGTCTGAGGCCCTTTGGTAACTTCTTCTTTTTCCCAAGGTGCTGGCACAGGTTTCGGTCATTTTCCCGGTCGGAGCTGTACTGGTGGTGGTGGAGTCTGTTCTTTTTTGGAAGATACGACAGCCCATTGGTAAGCGCTTCCCGTTTCTTCTTGGCTAGAGGATTCTGTCGCTTCTCCACACGTTCCTGAGGTTTCAGAGCTACGTCCTTCTGCAGAGGGAGAAGAGGAGAAAAACACAGTGGTTAAACTACAGCTCTGGTTTGGTTCCAGGTGGCCAGCAAAGCACTGTCAGGGCAATGCTGCAGTCACCAGAAAAGGGAAACACCCACTCTTCACTGATGTCCTCTTCATCAAAAGATAGGCAAATGCTAAATAAAATTGGCAGGAAGAAGTGAGTGCATGGAAGGAAACACATCCTCCTTGAGACTTCATACAGTCAACCTCAATTCTCAAAAACATCTCATGTATCAAGAGAGCACACATTTAGAAGATAGCATTTGTTTATAATGTTTAAATTAACAATCTATTTTGATTTAAACAATGCTTGACTGTTCAGTATTTATTCTTATTATTCCTTGTATTTGAGAAGCCAAGGCACGAGCTGACCTAAATCCAATTACGGCCAATGAATCTCCATTGACTTCAGGGCACGTTTCCCTCAAGCCTTACTTAAGCAGTAGATTTCCAAATCTCAGGGACAGGGGTGAAAAGTGCACGAAAAAAGCAACTTGGTATTTGAAAACTTTGTCACTGACCCTTTAACCCCCAGAATCAATGTCTGTCTATAAAAAAATACTCCACTCCCATAACACAAATGTGAGTTTTGTCACTTAGCCCACAGCTGTTTTCTTACAAATAACCTGCAACACACAGAATCCCAGTTTTCATTTCCGATAAATGTCACTTGAAATGAGTCTTTTTCAATAGCGCAGAATTAAAGGAAGAGGAGGCTGGAGAATTCATTAGGAGAGAAGAATGAGAAGCTACTGGAAAGATGTTAATTAGAGTGCATATTGTGCATCCAAAAATTGCCATGTGCTGAGTCACATCTACTCCAAGAACTGCCCACGTCAGGGTCTGGTGCTGCCCTGTGAGGGGCAGTTACTGAGGGAGGGTCATGCTTTCAGCACTCTCTGCTAATGTGCCTGGCTGCTTGGACCAGGAGCTTCCATGCCCACCATAAAGTGCTCTGTAATCTTGTGAGCCTTTCAGCTGTTGTTTATTGTCACTTAATATTGTAACTGACAGCAGGAAAGGCTATTGGTCCCTGTGTCACATAAAGACTGAGGCTCAGGAGAATATAATTCAAATTATGGCACCTTTTAATGCAAAAAAACATGCCTAAAGGCAAAAAGCAGTTTGGCTTTAATTAAAGACTGCTCCCTAAATGACTCTCTAAAACACAAGAGCTTCACAAAATTCATAACTGAAACCAATGAGATGATTAATTCAACTGAAGACAGTCATTGTTCAAATTTGATATTTAGCAAAGGGAATGATTTTACAGGCATTGAAGATGGGAGTATTGAACAGAAGCTATAAGACATTTTTTCTACCTTTTTTTCACCTAAGACAGCCCAGGAGATACCCTGGGCTTTTTGTCACAGTGTTACTCATATCCAAAAAGTCAGGAGCCTTATCCAACCTCATGAAAGAGAATTTGAGCATCCTTAGCTCCAACACAGGGTTAGTAATTTAAGAACCTCCTGTGTCTCCTCGCTGGTTCCTCCCTGGCTCTACTGAAAAAGAGCTCAGTAGTAGCACTGATCTTCCTAAAATGCTTTGGGATCTCCTTGTGCACAAGCTGAGGGACCCTACGGAGCTGCCCAAGGCAATCAAAAGCAAGAACAACCCCTTTTAAAACTCAGCACACCTGCCTCCCTTTGCAGGAAGGTTTTAGGTTTAGCTGCATGCCATAAATGCAGGAAGGCAAATTCTCTCAAGTGCAGTAACCATTTCACCAGGGCTCACCTTCAACAGCTTCGTAAAACTACAGCATCCACAAACACACCTGGACCTCCTGGATAGCAAGGGTAGGTTATAAAATAATAGATACTTTATGTTAGAACAGATTTGTAGCTTAGCATAGCTATCATCATGCTGCTAAGAATTTTTTTTTCAGGTCAGTATAAAAAAAATCCAATGTTTTATGAGTAGAACATTATACCAGCAAAACCTTCTGTTAAAACACAGAGCTCATGTTTGTAGATACAAATGCTTTTCAAGAGGATTCACTCTAAATGTGAAAGGCTGAAGGAGTGAACAAAGGCAAACTTTCTGGAAAAAAAATAAATTCTTCTAATGACTAAGTAGCTTTTGTGGGATTTTTTTCCCCCAGCTGTGAGTGATCTAAATGAAACAGTGGCAGGCTTCCAGCAGCTTATAAAATGTCTAATGGGGCCAGGCACTTCCATCAAGAAATAACTTGTTCCTATTAGCTTTAAGGGGGGCGTGAGATGGGTCAGACTCAGCAGATCGCTGTGGCTGTACCTGGGATAACCCTTTCTCAGAGCTCACGTTCCAGACAACTGCATGAAGCTTCAAAATTGTCAGATACACCTAAAGAACGTGGAGCTCATGAGAACTCAGAGAAAGGAATCTGCTCACACACCTGTGGCAAAGATGAGTGGCACCAAATCCACAAAGCCTTCCCCAAACTGGATGGAAAGGCTCCTTCCCAGGCAGAAGGAACAACTGGCAGGAACGTTCAAAAATAAGGATCCTCTTCTGCTCACAAGCAAAGGGAGGCAGAGGAGCTCCACACGTGCCTAACTTGTGAAAGGGACCTTAAACCCTGTTTGGTGGGTGGGCTTGCTATGAAATTTAGCCATAAAGACTGGTGTTTAAACAACCCCGTTCCTCCAGAAGAGCCATCTGCTTTTCACCACCTGACACCACTGCAGGGAAATGACAGAGTGCTGTAGGTCAAACCCTCGTGAGGGAACTGTGGGGTAGAGCCTGTCATGGCTTTCAGCAGAGACACGACTTGGCCTTAAAAGAAATATGTATCTAGAAATATGTGTTAAATTCTTCATCGGCAGACTAGACAGCAGGAGGACATGATAAAAGAATAAATCTTATACACAGGAGGAGAGGATGCATTAAAAGTAGCTTGACTAGAGCTCTCCTGGGGTGTTCTCCTCGTGTTTGAGGGTGCAAACTGCCCAGGATTGTCTCGGATTCTGCCCCGTGGAGCCCCTGGGCTCTGTGGAGGCAGCGCTTGGCTGGGAACCACGGCCCTGCATAAATCACTTCCCCACTTGCTGCCCTTTCCCCCCATCCCATTTTTATCTTTCCCTTGTTTAGATAGGACAATAGCTGTACCATGCCGTGTGCTAGTACATTAGCCAGCACAATCTTAATTACAGACTTCAGGCATCATCATGATTAGAGTAATAAGCTGTAATTACTCTAAGGTGACAGGACTGCACAGACCTTATCTACATAGATAAGAAGATGTAGTAATATTTCATGTCGAGACGTATTTTTCAGCAGCTACCCATGGAGTGGATTCAGACTGAGCAGCCAACCCCACAAAAACATTCAGTCTCTAATGGAGGTTTTTCTCCTCTCCTGCCAGCATACGAGCCCACACATTATTAAGTAAATCCTACAAACATATTAGGCACAGTTTAAAACCATCTTATTCAGAGATATCTTTCATCAGTAAAGTGCCTTAAGTGTATCAGGAAGGTGACTTAAATGCATAATATGTAATTACACGCAATTGAATACAAAAGTGCATTAATATTTATGAGTGTACTGTATAATCTAAAAAAATTTCCATTTGTTTTATTTCTACTGGGCACATTAATCAGCCTGATCCCGCTGCAGGTGCCCAGGCAGGGGAGGGCCCGTGGTGCTGAGCAGGCTCCTGCCGGCGGGGTGGCCTTGCAATCACCTGGCTCCAAACAGCACCCACAGCTCCAGCCCAGCCCTGCCCCGGCTGAGGGGAGGAGAAGCAGCCCCTGGGCCCCTCGGATCATTTCTCAAGGTAGGAAGCTTGAAGGACACTGCATTCTCATCAAATCTTTCAGGGAGCTGTGCCTGATTTATTTCAGCAAAGTCCATCTCCTCGCTACTTAAATGACAACTCATTGATTAAAAATCAAACCCTCAGTGGCAGCAGGGCAGAGCTTTGTGGGGTACATGTATCACCCCCATGAACCTCACCCCAGAGCCAGTCCATCGCTGCCCTTCCCTCCTGTCCCTGCCCTCTGACAACAGCTTAAAAACTACATGTAAGTAACTCTGTTCCATTCCTTATTATGGGATTTTTCTGTGGGAATGCTGGATTAAAAACACCACTGTAAATGCAGTGGGTAGCAAATGCACTGCAGAAATTTCTCTGGATGAACATTTCACGTGCTGCTCAGGGATTTCAAGCCTTGACCTTTCCAAACCATCCTTGTGATTATCGTTACAATTCCAGTGTTGTAAAAACTTATTTTCTGAATTTGTACTGAATGTGACCTCAGTAAAATACAACTTAAAAAACCTGATTATTAAAAACAGGAGTAGTTTACATTGCAGTGCTAGTTAAACCAAATAACAATTGCAACAGTCTACGACTATATTCCAATTATTTGCTCCTCAGGTTCTTGCTAAACTCCTCTACAGCTTTATATCAGAGCCCAACAATTTATCCTTCACTCCAACAATAAAATATAAAGAAATTAGGCATTTTTTAAAAAGTCAAATAGTCATGAAATGTCAATGTAATGCTCCACTTAAAACACAAATATGTAGAAAATCAAGCTTGAAGCTGCCAGTCTGCCCCGTTCACTGTTCAGACATCCAAACGTCCGTGTCAAACAGAACTGTAAGAAAGGCACTTCTGGAGCCTTTCAAGGAACAAACAATTCTCATTTGATCAGGAACACCAGTGCAGAAGGAAAAAGCCAATTAAGGGGAAAGAAAATACATTTTCAGTAGCTACAAAAGTCGATTTGAAATTCTTTGCCAGTTCCATCCCAAGCCTAGGACAGCCCGACCCCCCAGCCTGCTGTCAGCTGCAGCAGCTCCCAGGGACAGGACTGGACGTGAGGGGAAGCAAGAAACAGCCAAAGGGAACAGCACAGAAACAGAAACGACAGCAAAACCGCCACCTCCACGTTCACCCAGGACACTGGGTACAGAAGTTTAGCTTGCAAGAAATTAGGATGCCTGCAGGGCACAGCTGAGAGAAATCCTGCAGCTTGGCCAGCACAGAATCCCAGAATGGTTTGGGCGGGAAGGGACCTTAAACCTCATCCAGTGCCACCCCTGCCATGGGCAGGGACACCTCCCACTGTCCCAGGCTGCTCCCAGCCCCAATGTCCAGCCTGGCCTTGGGCACTGCCAGGGATCCAGGGGCAGCCCCAGCTGCTCTGGGCACCCTGTGCCAGGGCCTCCCCACCCTCCCAGGGAAGCATCACACGGGGAATCGTTAGCTGGGAATCCAGGACAGCAACATGCACAAACTGAACCAAAACCCCTCAGAAACGCTGCCAGTGTGAGGGTACCAAATTTCCCATCACATCTTGACAGTCCCCATCAACTCCTACTGTGTTTCTGTTATATTGGGGAAGAATTTTTACAGCTGATGGATCAAAATACCCCAAAACTTCAATATCTCTCTCATGTTTCATAATTTGCTATTTTAATTCTGGCAGAAACAACAAGATGTAAAGGTCTGAAAATAATGCACTGACCAGTCCCTCTAATCTTTCAAAATCAGAAAATAAAATGAGATGCTTACAATAACCATTAATTTACCTCCAGATAAAATAGTTAAATGTAATGTATATTCTTCTGATGAACAATTAGTTCCTCAAAAGCATTTATCTCGGGGGGAAAAATTGCCAACACTCTTAAAACAACACCAGGGAGAAAGGAAGGCAGGTGTAAAGCACAATGCAAAAGAGAAAAGGATTCTCAGTGTCACTATTACGGTATTTTAAGACACAAGAGACTGGTGAAGAGAGGCGTGATGTCAACTATATTGGGTGCAGTGGCCCATCCACTAATCCCAGCAATTCCTTCAAGCCACAAGACCTCCACAAAAAGGTCTAATCTTGTTTTGTTTGCTTTGTTTTCATAACGTTGCAATCCATCGCCTCCTGCATCCCTCTGGAATCTGAAAACAAAGTGGTTCAGTGTTGTGCAAAAGCAGTTGTGCAACAGAGTGAGGATGAAAGGCAGTGCCAGGCTGGGGGATGCTCCGGGTGGGTGAAGAGGAAGGAAAACAATAGCAGAGCAAGTTGCTGTCTGCTCCAGATACGTTGTGTGAAAGCACTTCTGTGGCAAAGAGATTGCTTTGATTTTTCATCCCAAAATCATTTGTTAACAATAGCATTGATAAACAGAAGGTTCCTTTTCAGGTCCTGCCGATTTAAATTACACACACAAAAATACATTAAGGCAACATTATTGAGGTTACAAAGTCAAGGGCTTGCAAGTTATGAAAGGCCAAGATTAAGGCTGCAGCCACCACCTTAATTCAGGCCTCTTGTGCATACATGCCAAGATACAATCTTTAATTACATGATCCCATGCTCCTGTTTCCCTACACAGAATGGAAGGTGTTTGGCTAATGAGCAACCACGCAAGATTTTGTTTGCTCCTCTTTGTCCAGTGTGGACCTAGGCCTTGTTTACTGGCACTCCATTCACACCCTCCTCTGAATGCACAATGATTAATTTCCTCAAGGGCTTTTCTGTGCAGCTCCTCCCGACTGCATCAGATAGATGCTCAACAAATACCAACGGCCTATTTCACAGTTGTTTTGCCAGACAAAGGTATTTCACTATTCCCATTTTATAGGTGGCAACAACAGTCCTGACATGTTCAGGTCAGAAACATCTGCTGATTTTAAGCATTCATTGGGAAGCACTGAGATTTGATTTTTCAGAGAACTTGGCTCCACAGAGCACTTTCTCTATGAAGCACAGCCTTCACTGATTTCAGCAGCTACCAGGAGTGCTGAGCACTCCTGGAAATCGGGCTTTAGTGAGCACCATGTGTTAGAAGGATACAGGGAAGAGCTATTTCTACAATAATGTGGTGCCATGGCCTCCCTCAATGCCACATAGCAAATACAAGCTGGAGGTAAGGAAATCTAAGGCTTTTGTGCCAGCTGTTGAGCTGGCAGAAGCTGGTGTCATACATGAAGGTGAGCATCAGAGCAATTGATTGCTATTTATTTATTTCATGTTTCTCAAACATGACATGGTATTCTCAGCCTTATCCTTCCCCCCTCCCTTCTCAGTTTTGTCACTCAAATACTGTGCCATAACATGTTTCAGTTGTGCAGAACAATCAGGAAATTACTGGAGCCTGTGCAACCTGAGTTAAGAAAAAGCCTCACCTTGGAGCCAGTGCTGAGGAAGTGCTGAGCAATGCCAGCTCAGATTGCAGAGCCATGGAACTGTTTTTCTTGAAGCTGCCCGGCTTTGTGGAAGGCAAAGTACACACAGCTGATTCTGCTTAGACTGGTTCAGCCAGAAACCTGTGTGCTCCTGCCAAGAGATCCTGAAGCTCTGGCTCCAGCCAGCTTCTGCCAGCCTGAAAGTCCCATTGTGTTGTCTCTAGAGATTTTTCTAGGTCTAACACAAGTTGCCAGCAAAGTCCAAGGTTATGTCTTTGCTGCAGATTTGACTCAATGACCTCCACGAGACCTGGGACTGCCTTTCGAGGCAGAAACAGCAGGGAGACCTTGCCTGTCCCAGCAGTGGATCCATGTCCTCTGCTGACACCCTCTCAGCCACCTTCTCTCCACTCCTCCACAGAAGTTGTGCAAACTCTTCAATCACCTTTGTTAAGTGCCTGTTGTCCCTGCACCTCCAGCCTTTGATCCTGGCCGAGCAGCCAGGGCTGTGCTGCCCACGCTGCCCCTCCAGCCCATCCCTGCTCCCTGAGCATGGCCTGAGCAGAATCAGCCCCAGCTCCGAGTGCTTCCAACACCACAGCTCCAAACCCCTCCATCCCACCGTGCTCAGCCCAACTCAGCCCCGAGGCTGCTCACACGTGCAGCCCTTGCAGCCGGGGGCAATGGATTCCCACTGGCCCGGGGTTTATCTCACAGCGCTGCGCCTTAAATAAATGTGCCTGACTTACCCTGTGAGCAGCAGGGCCACATGCTCGTATTTGTTTTCTTTGTTTGAGGAATGAATAGAAATAGAAAAGAGATGTGGAGAGGAGTCCCTAGGGATGCTCCCTTTAAATCTCCATGCCAGGGAGGAGGGCTCCAGTGCTCTGCACTGCTCAGTTAGGATGAGCGATTAGACAGAGAGAGGGGCACTAAGCCAGCTCCTGAAGCACTGCTGAGTTTGGTTGGTCCCCTGTGCTGTGACACACCAGTGGCACAGTTAATGGTGATGATCCCAAGCACCCAGCCCTGTTCCAGCCAGTCAAGCCTTGCACAGCACTGCCTTGATCTGCAGCAGGAGCACATCCAGCTGTGGGCACGGGCTGGGACTGGCATCTCCCACAGCTGTCCTTGCCTCAGTTCAAGGGGCAGCTTCAGGTCACAGCAGGGCCAGGAATTTTTATCCTTGGAAAATGGGGTGTTCGTGGTGGAGAGAATCCAACTGAACAGCTATCAAGAACCACACAGAATAATATGAAACACAAATATTTCAGTTTGTCTAAATAATTGAGCAACTCCTCAGTTCTACACCAAAACTTCTGGGTTTTTTTTTCTTCACAGTTTTCTTAATTTTTACTTTTTGTTCTGATTTATAATGGAAAAAGTATTTTAAAATTTCAAACTTTCTCCCCAAAACAAAAATGTTGTACATTTGTATCTGTAGTTATACAGGATTTGCATATACTGATCAAAACACACATTCCAGGGGATTTCACTGGAGGGAAATACAACCCCATTGCAGAAGCTGCTGGCACGAAGCTGGCTGTGGCTTCCTCCACCCTCCACACACATATTGTGTTCTCTGAATAATTCAAACAGCACTTTGGTTGGCAGGCCACAGACCCAGGCATGGAGTTAGTGGGCCAAAAAATTTTACATTTAAAGGGTTATCCGTCTTATTGCAGAGGTAGAATAAATGCATGTGGACTCAGACAGCTCTCATCCCTGCTGTCCCTGAACTAGGAAACAGATGAGTTCAGCCTCACACTGGCACCATTCATTAGCACAGCACTCAGCAGTCATAAAAAATGTATTATGGTTTGTAAATTGAATCAGAAGCACCTCTGCATTCCTGGTCCTGTGAGAAGATGGTGCAGCAACAGCTAAGACCCGTGCATTCCACAGGTCTCAGGATGCTCCCTGGAATCTCATGGCCACAGAAAGGCACTGAGCTGGGACACACTTGGCTTTGCTGCCCTGTCAGCCTCGAGACTGGATGAGAAAACCAGGTCCCCAGGAGTCGAGACAGAGACACCACCTTGAGACAACACAGGTAAAAACAACAAGGAAACTGCTCCAGGGAGAGATGGAAACATCCAAGCCATGCATTTCTGTGTCACAAGCACGCAGGGAAACCAGAGCATCCCTCTGCACACCCAAGCCAGCAAGACAGAGAATGCAGACATGAGCAAAGCAATGGACAGAATTAGCAGAACTACTCATGGATCATGCCAGGTGGAGCTATCCATGAGTAATCCAATCCAACCTGCAGATTTTTTCACCAAATCGAAATTCTCCACGTAATAATGGGTTGTAATTATTGAGCCTTGACAAAAAATTAATCTCTTTTAAAACAACTCTTTTGCATCTTGTAGGTCAAGAATTCAAGCTACTCAACAAGAAGCTTTTCTGTCTTTTAAGCTCCTGCTGTCTTGTATTCCTCTGGATTTTCTTTTTTCTTCTCTAGAAACCCCTAACTCTGTCACTGTTTTGGCATGTGGCATACAGCGCTGCACAAAAACCTGATGAGGAAAGATTTTAAAATGGAAGAACAGTGATTAGAAAAAAAGGAGTGAGAAAGAGCTTAGCTAGGACCTGAGGACTGCAACACTTAAGGCGAGCTTGGCAACATTCCTCATTAGGAAAAGGATCAGAGCCTTTGTGCAACTAAGAGGGGGAAAAGAAACAATGGTTCAACTTCCCATCTGCAAATGAAGCCACCTTCTAGCATTCAGGCTGAAAAAAATAGTAAAGAACAAAAGTTTAAGAAATAGAGCAATATGTAATCTTTCCATTTGCTGGCTTATTCTTCCCCAAGGAAACCAATACAGTGAAGATAAATGTGATGATCAAAAAACCAGAGGGATTACATTCTTGTACGGTGCTGATCAGTGGCAAATCCCCCTCTCTGCAGTTCAGAAGCACAGCTTAGCATAACAGACAAGATTTATCATTGCCTTGTCCTTCGCACCACTTACAAAGTAGACATCAGTTGCTTCTATCTCAAGAGTCCTCACTCACATACATGAGGAAATGAACACCAGAACTGTTCTGCTTTCCTGTACAAAGGTATAAACCCCGTACCCAACAGAGCCCAGACCCCCTGGGGAAATGCCACACGTTTTCCACCTCTATTTCTGCACCGCTGCGAAAGCATCACGTCCTGGCTTCAGCTCTGGGCTCAGTGGATGCTCCAAATCCTACGTGGGATCACCCAAAAACCCACCAGGTACATTCAGCAGTTCCTAGGAGGTGAAACAGATCCTCCCTTCCATTTGTATACAGAGTCTCCAGTTAGATGGGCACAGAAGACAGCATGAATAAATAAACAGGGAAAACCAGAGATGGCTGCTTTCTCCAGTTTTATCTCAGGGCACAGACCCTGCAAAGCTACCTCATACACCAGAAAAAGAGGATTTCCTTCACAGTTACGCTGTGGCTGAAAACATAATGTCTTCTGCAAATATTCAAGATACTTTGTAGATAGATCTTTTAAAACTGAAGTCTCATCTAATATTCAGGGCTATTTAGTGGCTGGAAAAGCAATTACTGTAATATTTCTTGTTTATAGCCACCTAGAAGCTACAAATTTAACTTGGTAGGGATGCACAGTCAGGGGATCTGGTTCTGAAGCTGAACATCTCAAGTCAAGAGCTTTGCTAATGCCTGCAGCAAACTTGCAAGGAGTTACAAAAGCTGTGAATCACATCACTTCAGCAGCACTTAAGAGTCAAACCCCACTTCATTGCACGCCGCTGCCTCGACTGAACTCGGAACCGTTCCTTCTGTAGGAAGCATCCCAGCTCCTGTCTCTCTGTAAAACTTGCCTCGAGCAGGAACAGATAAAGCTCTGCAATGCATCTCTCGAGAGCCACGGAATATGTTGAAGAGAATTAGAACCGTAAGCAGGAAATCGGTCTGCACTGGGAAGGAAACCCTTCCTAGGAAAGGTTTTCTAAGCTGCTTGTAGGGGCCGGTATCCAAATCTCTCCTGTCTGACCTTATCACCACTTGTGCCCTGCCAGGCACAGGATTAGAGCTGGCTGGACTGAGAAGGTAAGCGATTAATGTGGGCACTTGGAGGTGGATGTGGGAATTCCTGATCTCCCCCCGACGCTCCCTGTGACCTGCAGCACTCAGCTAAGCCCCAAACCACAAAGAGGGTATTCAGGGGCCTGAAACTATTTAATTCCCATTGACTGGTTTTCCAAAGGAAATAAACGGCTCCATGAATTTGGGCCTTCAGCCCTCCCATGCAGCAGAGCTCATCTGTGAAATGGAAGTAAAACCACATCCTATTCCATCAGTGCTTCGCAGTGCTAAATCCTTGGAGAGGTAAATGGACCAGGCCCCACAGGAACACAGGGGCTGCACACCCAGGGTTATGCAGAGCAAACAGGCCCTGCACAGTGAGGTGGGTCCACGGCACATCCCCCTCCTCCCGGACCCAGACCAAGGCAGCCCCTTCCAGACAGGAAACAGGAGCGTCCAACTGCTACAGCCCACGAGGCATAGGAGGGCTTGCACTGCCCATTTGTTTATTTTGGGAACAACAGCAAAGCCGTCTCTCATCTTCCAAGCCTCTGCAGCCCTTCAACTTCATCAGGCCAAGCCACCACAGCCAGGGTGTTCCTGTGGGACCCTTCCCTGCCTCCTGCCAAGCTGGTACTTCTTGCATCTCCCTTACTCTCCCCCAGCTGATGAGTAGGGTGGGAAAGTCATCTTGTATCTTTTCCATCATCCTTAAGAGAAGAGATGAGCATCCACGGCCTCACTGCTGTCACTCAGCCACATGTCTGTTATGTGGTTCTTGCTTTCTTCCATTTTTCCCTCCCACACAGACAGGCTCCCTGCATGCCCTAACACAGAGGGGGGCACAGCATTTCCCTCCCCAGTTCTTCATCCCAGTGTTACAGCTCATGTAACATGGACACTCCTTAGAAAAGGAGGTCAGGACAGAAAATCCAAACCAACACTTGAAAAAGACACCCAAAGTCTGCAGCTTTATTATGAGGGAAAAATGACCTCAAACCCCGGGACTAGACAAATGCCTGGGGTGAAAAAGATGCAATAAATTACAGGATATAATTATGGCTGGGAAAAGAGGAAAGGAGTTTGCTCAATAGGATGAAAGAGGGATTTGAGGAATAAGAAATGAAAGGAGGTGTCAGCTTGAATCAGCCAGGTTGAAAACTGCTGCTGATTTTGACTGACATACTGAGACTTTCCAACTGCAAACTCTTTCTCTAATAAGCTGCAAATTCACCTCTACACTTTCGCTTTGATGTTAATGCAAATATTTTATAATGGACACATTTAATGATTTTCAGCTGCTTATTGGTTCTATCAGACTTGATACTGGAGTCAATCTCCTCTTTTAGAAAGCTTGGGTTAATGGCAAAGTTTATTAAACTGCATGCAGTCATTCAGAGAAGATCAATAGAGACATGATTACAGAGCAACCAGAGGATTAAACATGAGATTTATCACAAAATTAAACTGAATTAAATGTTCTCTGATAGCACTTGAAATGCTGTCGATACTCTTAACTGATAATCTATGCTTTCCGTGTTTACTTACCAGGCAGCAGGGAAGTCTGACTCGAGGAAATGACTGTAATGTAAAATCTGCAAAGATTTGCTGAGAGCATTAAACCTCACCTAGAAAACCATTATTTCTTCCTGTTAGAAGAGCAAAAGCATTTTGCTTCTTTGCCCATTTCCTCTTTAAGGGGGAGGAGGATACAGCCCTCTCCCATATCACACTTTGCAATCTCCTTCTCAGGGCCATTACAGGATGCACAGGACAGTGAAGGATCCTACACAGGGTTACAATGAAAGATTTTATGGTTTCCTGCTATGGCAGTTTTTACCTCATTCAGAATTAATTCTGAGTTCTTGATGACCTTATTAAAACCTATTCCACACACTGAGAAATTTGCAGCCTTCCTGCTTCTCCTTTCCCTCAGCTTAGCCCAGCCACCCCCTGGGTTCTTACACTCACACCTCTCCTTGCACAGCACTGTGCAAACTTCTCTGATGTTCTCTTCCAAAAGAATTCAACTCCAAAGCATCAAAAAAACCAAACCAACCAAACAACACCCACAACCCCCCACTCCCCTTCCAAAAAAACCCCAACAACCAAAAACTCCCCTAAAAACCCCAGGTGCACCAGCAACACAGTAGCACTGTCCTAGGAAATGAAAAAGGAAGTCCAGAAAAAAATCAGGCCAGTTTTACAGAGAAAAAGAGAATCTAAATTCAGACACCATTCTTTGAGATGAGATCTGTCCCTGCATCAGAGCAGGGATTTTCCCAGCCCCTGCTGTGCCTGGAGCTCTGTTATCAGAATCACAGAGATCACTCCCACCTGCACTGGGATAACGTGGCTGGCCTGGTTGGAGGACCAAAACCTCAACTCTCAGCAGGAGAGAAGGGGAAGAGGGAGGGAAGGAGCAGGAGACCCTGAGGACACAAGAGACCAGATGCAAAGTAATAACCCATCACAACCACAGCTTTGATAAATTTTGATCATGTTTCTGTGGGTTTCCAAAATGGTCACAACACACAAATTCAACTGAAGGGTGCCTTTAAAATTTAATGTTTGTGTTCAACAAGCAAGCAGGAGGAGGGATGTCAGCTTCCAGGCATTTTTCCATCATATTTTTCAGAGAAAGTCTGTATCCCACCACAGCCTCCACCAAAAGCTTAATAAACCTTGATAAAATACCTCAAAGGAAATATGACCATCCAACAGCAAATAAACTACCCAAAACAAAACCCATCAAAAAATCCCTCATCAACTATCACGAATTGAATTTTTACTGACTCAGAGGGGCTTAGCTGCTTTCTAAACAGGCTCAGCTATCCCCAGTGTACTTTGCAAAATTCAATCCAGTAATCCAATCCCAGATGCATTACGTGAAATCTTATTTCTCCAAGCTCTAGAAAAGAACAAGCAAAAAAGGAAGGCTTTAGAAACACTAATTTGCCAATAAATACTCACTGAGCCAATTTCGCCTTTGCTGCTTTTTGGAGGAAAATAAAAGGAAAAAAAATCTCAAAACACAAACTGCTGTCCTAGTACTACGTTCCCTTATTAAAACTTCACTTGTGGATTAAAAAAAATACCATGCAGTACATACCCTGAAATTAGCCCAGCATGTGCTTCCCCAATAAACAAATCCTCAGAAACTAGATTAGAATCATTCCCAGTAGGCTTCCACTACAGAAATCACTGCCAGTTCTGTCCAGAAAGGGAAAATCTCTGTAATATCTAATAAATGGACCAAAATATCTAAATGAAGAGCAGGGCATGTTCCAGCAGTAACGAGTGAAGCCAGCACAGTCAGCACAGCCAGTGGCTGTTAAATTTTACATCAATACCATCACACAGTAAAGTCCCGAGCACCCAAGCGGAGCCATAAAGCTCTCGGTGTTCTGGGAGCCCTGAGCTGAGCAGGGGACTCGCCCTGGTGCTTCATCAGGAGGAGACAGCCTGGGTTTATGGGATCCCCACGTGCCTTATGGGATGCTCCACGGGTGACACAGACGGCATCAGGAACACAGGAGCGCTGACACTACCCCAGAACAGCAGCTGTTTCATCAGGAGGGCAAGGACCAGGTTAGCAGCTGCACGTGACAGCATCCTTCTGCCCTGACACTGTCCCATGGGATTCCAATCCATCTCCATTCCAGCAGGCTGCTGCCCTGGCTTACTGGCAGCAGGGAGACACACTGCCCTTAAAAACAGGATTTCTGGCTTCCTAATGTTTACATGCAGAAAAAGGCAAGCAAAGCCCACTGTAAAGAATACAGTTGCATATCTCAGTGTACCACCTGAAAGGTGGGCTGAAGCTAAGCAGGTGACAGGCAAACTGTGTCCAAAATGTGACTTTTCCAGGCAGTTGTTTCCCTGCAGCTGCTGCTCTCTCAGAAACAAAGGCCATCCCTGCAGCTCTTGCTTATGGGAACACGCAGCACGGTGCTGCTGACACCCTGGTGCATCAGTGACCGAGAGGCAGCGCAGTGCCCAGAGTGGTTCCTGTTTCTGCCCTGGGCAGAAGCAGCCTGCGAGAGACAGCACTAAACTACAGCTGGGAATTCCCGATGGGAGACTCATCCCTGCCAAATGTGCTCCTTCTGTCCTGTCCCACAGCTCTGAGATGCTGGACTTGCTTTTTCCCACCTCCTCTGGCCCTTAGACACAGAGGTCCGGGACAGCAGGCAGGTGACAGCTCAGGACATGGAGCTGGAGGAGTTTCTGCGGCACCAAAATTCACCTCCTTCAAAAAGCAGCTGCCATGTGCTCTGCATTTTATTAATTTAATGGTCAGGATAATAAATTTGTCAGTAATGACAAAGAAATTCCCTAGAAACTGGAGTACTCAAGTGTCATTGAAGCTCCATCTATTTAGCAAATAGATGAATGCCTTTCACCGAGGCCTGGCTGTGATTAAGCAGCTGTCACAGCCTCCTGGAGCAGCTGCTCCGGCGGCACAGGCACAGGTAGCTCGCAAGGCTCTTTCTCATTCGGATGTGAAGATGATCCTGATGTGAACGGAAATCAGCAACTGAAAACCCAATTAATGAACTGACACAGAAGTAATGGGTCATTTCTATAAGTCTTCTGCTCCTGTTGACTTGTACAAGCTTCAGTTTTTACAATCAGATTCATTAAAGTCTTACAAACAAAAGAGAATAGATTTTGCTTTCTGACTCACTAAAGTTATGTTTGAGTGGACTCATACCTTCGTGAGAGAGTGAGGTTTTTTAGATGGACTTTGATTTTTGGAACACATTTAAGTTTTTTCGAGGACTGAGATACTGAATCTATTTTAGTAGCTTAATTTCTTAAAAATTCAGGGTGACAAACTGTTTCTGTTACTTTTACCCTTCTAACTGAGCGGTACTTTTCCCATGTGTACTCTGCTCTGCAGCCACTGAAAGTGGAGGAAGTTTTCCACGGAATTTTTGTGTGATCTGTTTCCTACCACACACTGCAAGAGGTTAAGAACAGATAATACACGACTCTCTGCCCTCCTATTCTCATAATTAAAAATTCATGGAAAGTCCCAGTCAAAATGTGGCTGAATAACGGATGGGAGAGCTCGTTGTCCTTGGGTAGGGGATATCAAAGATAACACGTGGTCCATTGGAGAGGAAAAGAAATGGCTATGAATGGTCTTTCAAGACAAGAAATTGAAGCAAGAAGGAATCAGCAGAAGACCCTGCTTGTACAGAACATGGGTGCACCTCAAAGAGATGGTTTGAAAGCCTTTCTGTGCAATGCGAGATAGAGAAAGGAAAAGAAAGGAAATAGCCACTGGGACAGACAACAAAATTTACACCAGCTGAGAATCTGCTCTAACTAAAGGGAATATTTCTGCATGAAAAAAAATGAAGCACGAGATGCTCAACCTAAGGCAAGGAAGTTTCAACAGAACATTAACTGCTGAAGTTAACAATTACAGGGACTACCAAACATCAGGTGGCACAGAGGGATCATCCAGGGGACAAGAAGCAGGAACTTCTTCCTAAATGAACGACTGCAATGAGTCCCCACACTGCTTACAGCTCACTGAGAAAAGCTGAGAGCTGGATGAGATGAGATGATCAGAAATTCTTCCTCTGTGAATCCTAAATATTTAGAGCAATGTGCCTGACATTCTGGTCTGCTGAAAACCATCATGAAACCAGAACATTTTGGAGCAAAGCAGAACAGTGGTGGAGGAAGCCGTGGGGGAGGGGAGGCCCTTCTCAGAGCATCCCCAGCTGAGCACAAGCACATACGGTACCATTTGGGAGGCAACTTTATGTGCTCTTAGTAGTAGATTAATGAATGTAATTACCTAACATTGTGGCTGTGAATGCTGCAAAACTGTAATTTATAGTGTGCTGTAAAGTTCTAATGTGTTTTTATGTCCATAAGCTGCTTAACCATAATCTAATGCATTTGTACACGAGCACCCTCCTAAGTGGCTCCCGGATCAGCAGCGAGCACGAGTCCCCCTCGCCTGCACACTCCTGCTTTATGTCTTGATAAACCAACCTCTCCTGCTGGGCAGCTGAGGAAAAGCAGCTGCTAATGGGATGAATAATTTTAAGTCCAGTGGCAAGAACTTCCCTCCTTCCTTCCTTCCTTCCTCCCTTCCTGGCTGGCCAGAGCTGCAGCACCGAGGAAAGCAAAGCACCAGCGTCGCACAGAGAGGAAACAGCACAGTGTGGGTGTCCCTGGCGACTGGTGGGAGGAAACAGACCCTTGGTCTGCTGGAGAGCCAGGACTCAGCCCTATCTCACTCCTGCACCTTGGGCTCTCAGTCCTCCACAGCCAGGACACCAAGAGATCCTACAACAGCACTCACAGGGATCTATCTCAAACCAAACCCTTCCCCTTCTCTCAGTTCCAGCCGCTCTGCTCTTCTGTGTGCTGCTCCAAGACCCTGTGGTCACTTGAATCCTTCTCTGCTCCAAGAGCACAGATGTGGCCAGGACTCCTGAAGTATGTGCTTATTGTTGCCACTAACTCATTTAAGCAAACCATTTAACTTCTTTATGCCCTTGCTTAACCATCTGTAAAATGGGACTAATAATAAACCTCAGAGGGATTTAGTTAGACTTAATTAAATGGTTTGTAAAGTGCTTTGAGATCCTCAGGAGAAATGTGTTGTGCAAGTGCAAATTATTATTACTGTTACCGTGCTTTCTACTTCCAACACAGTTAAATATTAATGATCCAGTTCTCCTAATGCCCACTGATACAACTTTCCTGAACAGTCATTTTCTCAGCTAAAAAGACACAAGACCCGGTAGTAGAACATCAAAAAATTTCTTTGTTGTTCATTCATAAGTAGTCTGAAACAGCAGATAAGAGTAAATATTTGAATATGTATCAGACTGAAGATGGGGATCCCAAATGCATGTGCTGTACACGCAGTCAGTTCAGAGCCAAAACAAAGCCAATTAAATCCCCAAATCACAGTGCTCCTATTGCACACTGCCAGAAACCCAGGTAGGAAAAGTCAGTATCAATGCTGATATATGATAAATACCTTTCCTAGTTCAAAAGGTACCATGGCATGAGTGAAGTGATTAACATTCAATTAACAGCTCCATCTTGTCAGAAGGAACATCGATGCCCCGTTAGTAAGAGTGTTACAGCCAGGGGAAAGAACATCCTGGACTTCCAATAAGGTTTGTCTATTGTGATCCGGCAAAAACAATCTGAAAGTTGCCTGCAGGCAAAAAAACAACCAACCATGATTCCTCCTCTTTTGTCAGCTTCTTCCAGGCCAACTTAAAAGGAGAAAAACGAAAAACATTGACTTATGACTTCAGGTGGTAGGAGCTGAGTGGATGTGACCTGGTTTGCAAGGCCTGCTGAGCCCTTCCAGCCACAGGAAACTGCAGCCACTGGAACAGCGAGTCCTGCCCCAAACACTGAACTCTCACCTCCCCGGATGTGTCAGAATCTGCTAAAACTGACCCCCAAATCACCACTGACAAGTGTTTTCTTAGTATTTTTCAGTATTTAGTTAAAATATATAATAATGTATCAGAAGCCAAATCAAACATTGAGGAAAAAAAAGCAATTCCAAATTCGAAGGTATTAAGGTTACACACACAGCCTTAGGTGGTCTCCACTTGGAACTGTGGTGTGGTGTGATTTTTAATTATATGGTGAACTCAGATATTCCTATTTGATCTTCAGTAATAATGATATAACAGATACATAATCTATTGAAAACAAAGTCAAACATGTTTTTGCCATCCTTATGTACTACAAAGTGAGCCTATCTAAAGAAAGGTGATTAAAAAGCACTTCTAATTTACTTACATTACAGATCCTAAACATAATTAAAAGAGCAAAAGAAAAAAAAGCCAAGAAAAAAAAACAAAACAACACTGCAAAAAAAGAAGAATCATCATCATCATCCCCAGGTGAAAAATCCCCTTTGCACTGAAGCACCAGATATCAGAGCAATAGGGATACACCAGGTAGGAATGTAACAGAAATGTGTGGGCTTGAATCATGAAGTCTTCATTTCGCCTAAAACAAGCTCATCTCATTACTCCATGCAGCAGAAGAAACCACACCAAAGACTTTCTGGGCCTGTATAAAGGTAGGGAGAGTACCAGGACTGAAACCCTGCAAACTGTTCTCATCCTGCTCCTACACCATTGGGCAAGAAAATATTCTCACTTGCTCTGGTTTTCTGTACCTCCCTCATGGATCAGGCTGGGCACACCTACTCCTGCAGAGATGCTGCCCACGGTTCACTCAGCCTGCCTGGAATCTCAGACTCTGCATGTACAAAAATCCACTGCTCAGAGCCTAAATATCCTTCAGTGTAGGATCAGTTAACCATGAACACTCACACAATGCTAAGCTTCCAGAAAAACATCCCTGAGAAAGTATTTTCCCAGCTTTATGCAAAAACTCAAGGTGACCTCTGTAAATCCTGGATGCTTTCAAAGCCAGGCAGAAGGGCTGTAACCACACCACGAGGTCAATCAGATGATGTCCTTGGCTCCACACCAGACTGGCTGAGCCAGAACCTGCCCTGAGGGATAACCCTTTAAAAAAACCAGCCTTGAAACACAGAACAGGCCCCCCACACCATCTAATCCCAGGGGTACAGTCACTTCTGAGCAAGTAAAGGAACTGGGTGCTCCTGTGGGGTGGCAGCAGCTGCTGTCACTCAGGAATGATGCTTCTCAAGGCCTGGAGTCAGTCCCCCACTGTTTATAAACCTTCTCCACTCCAGCACATTGCACACAGGCAGGCCCGTGTGCCATCAACAAGGAGAAGAAGATTTGTACCAATTTTATGTTAGTAATAATTTTAAAGCCATCAACTTCAACATAAGAATTTCTATCTGTTTCAATATTTAATTTATTTTGCCTTCTAGTGTTCTTAAATTAGGGAGACATTTTATTGCGCTGGTTGACATTTTTATGACAACTGAAACTAGGCTTCATTTTTAAAGCAAAATTTCTCCACTTGAAATGCTAATTAGTGCTTGTGCCCACACTGGGGATGCAGGTGCAAAAACACAGACAGACCTGCACACACCCAGACTGCCTGGGTGGAAAGATGAATATCCTTTTGAGAATTTGGACATCCTGTACCTTTCTCACTATAGGAAATGGCAAGATTCTAATATTTTCCTACTTCTCCACCATTAAAAACCTGCATCTGTGACTGGACACTACAGTCCCTGAGTCTGCATTTTCTGCTAAACAAGGATTAAAGCAGCACATAACTACATGGACTGGCTGCCAGTTATTATATTAATATAATCCATCTTTGCTTACTCTCGTTTTAAAAGAGAGGTAAGTGCTCTGGCAGCCTTGAGCTCCTTCCCTTTTGCCTTCACCAGCTGATTATTTTCAGAATAGAAATGCTGGCCTCAGTGGGACCTGCAAACAGCCTGACTGCCTGTAATGATGATCTACCTGTCTGTGCTTCCAGGCCACCTGTTTGCAGCCTCCCAGGAAGCTTTACAGATAGATAAAAAGCTTCCAATATTTTCTCCACATAAACTGCAACCCATCCATCAAGTTGTTTACATCACACCGAGATATATGCACCTTTATCATTAGAGGAGCTGTCTCCAGAAATGGGATGAACACACAGACATCATAAATCTCCCCTTTTACAACGGCTGCTGGGACTGCATCATTTCTGTTGAAGGAAACCCACCCAGCAGCATCCCAGGAGCAGCCATTAAGGGGACACAGTGCCACAGAAGGGCACAAAGGCAGAATGTTTTAAAACACAACCAAAGCACTCCACAGAGGACACGATGAGTTCTACAGCAGCGGTGTTTTGCTTGGCTCAAAAGCTGTCATTCCACAAGCACTCTTAAGGCCAGGCAGCTTCTGCCAAGATTTTGAACTACCTACAAACCTGCCTGGCCCTCGATGTTTCCTGTGAACACAGCCAGGGCATTGCAATTGCAATCTCACAGCAATTAACATTCTTCTGCAGTCTCAGTAAACACGGTATGTCAAACATGGAACGTGCCCAGGCTCTGAAGGCAAGGATCAGGCAGAACAGCTCTGTCCTCACTCAGAGATGTCACCTGTCCAGCCAGCCCCTGCCACCTGCCCCCACCACTGGCACCCAGAGACACCTGAGATCACCACTGAGAGGGGAAATGTTCGCTCCTGTGAGGGGAATGAATGAGCACAGCTCTGCAGGAATACCAAAAAGCCAGCTGCAGTGGACATCAGGCCGTGGCTGTAACTGGGGATCCTTCTGGGTTAGAGACCTACAGGGATTCAGCAGCTCTGCCTCAAACATCCCCTGAAGGAATGAAGTAGGAAGTGGCAGAGGAACCTGGGGAAGATCATCAGCAACATCTCAAAAAGCTGTCAAAAAAGGAGGGGGCAGGTGTGAGGGGACTGAAAGACAGCTCATGTGTGAATTGAGCCTGAACTGACACCCCAAATCCAAGAATCTATGCTGTGATCTGCTCAGGGTGGGGAAAAAGAGAATTCTCCCCTCAGTGAAACAAGTATCCCAAAGGGACCTCCTGTGGATTTGCTTTGAAAACTTCTTTCCTGTTTATCTGCCAAAATAAATAAGGACAATCAGAGTTTGCTGTTGTAAACTTCTTTCCTCTTCTTGAGACAATTTCTCACAGAGTAATAATTTCTTTTTAATTGCTGCATTTAGACAAAATAAACCACTTGAGAAAAAGAGGACATGCAAAAATAACAACAGATTTGAAATGAAGTCTGGTGCTTAACTTGAGCTACAGAGAGAATTAAAAGCAGATTAGAGTTGGTATGCAAAGTTATTAGAGCAATATGTGACATTCCAAAGATGAGCAGAGCACAATTTGCTGTGTCCCTGCAGTGTCCCTGTGCCGTGACCCATCCTGTGCAGGGAGCATGGGGCTGGAATTAGGCTCATTTTCACATCTAGGGCTCTGTAACAGAGAACTGCAGATCCCAAACCTCACGTTCCACCACAGCAGAACCGAGCTGGTTTTGCCACTAGATGGGAACAGGTGCAGTTGCTGATCTTAGAAGGCTGAAATACAATAAATTACTTCCTAACCCACTGAAAAATAAACCAAGCACAAGACCTTTGTTTCCCCTTTTTTAAATGCAACTACATATAAAATTACAGCATTTGCTATATCAGCAGGAATGTTTTAAGTCACAACAAGCTGAAGAGACAAGAAAGGATTTCAGGGAGAAATAACAGCTTTTATGAGACCCACTGATACGTGGGAAGAGGAGCTTCTGGGCACCCACAGCCTTGTGAGGCTGGGGTAGCTAAAAGCCTGCTGAGTTTTCCCAGATGCCACATAACAAGGGCTAAGGATCAGTCAAATGTGATGGGAAGAGATCCCTGCATCCTGGAAGAACAGAGAAAGGCATTCCCACCAGTTCCATTTCCTTTTCTTTTCAAAAGCCAGCCACGTCCTGAACAGCACAGGGAATAAACCTCCCCAGCAGGCAACACTGGCACTGAAAGCACCTCTGGCACTTCCCAAGGCTCTCATTGGAACGTTGATAAGCAGAATGATAAAGCCCAAACACACAAATGTCAATGAAAGGCAGCTCAGGGAAGAGGATAAGGCATTATGTCTAAAGTGCTTCCTTTTCTTCTCTTTATCAGCTGCTCTGCCCTGAGTTCAGGTTGCTCCTGAGCCCCTCTGAATGTGCCCAGCACCAAACACGAGGCAGGGAGGAAAAGGAATCATTGGCAGGGAGGCAAAGGAATCATTTCTGTCAGTGGCAAGCTCCAAGATCATTGACTGCCACTCTCTACACAGCCTGTGTGGAATCCAGCTGGAAGAGCTAATAAAGGAATGGAATTCTGGTGTTAGAAAAACAAGTTTTAATGAGATGGACCAAAGTACTCCCCTCTGATAACCCATTTGTGGATAGACAAGCCCAAACTGAGTTTTGTATTTGCAGGAAAACATGAAAAATTCAGTTTTACTGTAGACCATTCTGGCCAGTTTAACAAACTGGTAACAATCAGGGTTTTATGAAGAAGTCCCTGTGCTCAACATCTCTGTGCTGGCATCTGAGGTTACAAATTGCCTTTTTTGAATCTACAGGGCTATGGTTTTTTGTGGCATTGACATTTTCCTTTCAAGCATATCAGTTTTTCCTTCATTTCAAATGCTGGTTGCTCATTTTATCTGCCCTTTAAGTGTTTAAAAAGATTCAAACTGGATTTAGAAAAAAAACAACAACAACCAAAAAAAAAAATCAAACCCCAAACCCCACAGTCTTCTGGATTTATGTGTTCTTCTATGTGTTTGCCATGCTGTAACCAATCAGATAAGCTCCTTAGTTCCCTCCAGTGAAGGATTATTGAGTTTTTATTTATGTTTCTCCTTGTTTAGCCTCCCAAGCACCAATACACTTGTACCAATGTCTCAGCTTCAGCTCCCATTAAGGAAAGAAAGAGCCGGCAAATGTGATCAGCCTTGGAGATTTTCCAGAGTGAGAGTGCTCCTGAGCCCTCTCCTCTGCTCTGAACACATTTGGCACTGGCTTTGCTCTCTTCCCAGCCCTGCTCCCCAGCATGGGTTCAGTATGGTGTGCAGATCACTCACTGCATTTCACACCCACTTGCTGACATCTGATAGACAGGAGGAAAAAAAGGAAAAACAGCACTGAGCAATGAAGGTCAAAGATAAGTTCAAGACTGATAAAGACCGTGACCTCCACCTCCCAAGTGCTGGACAAAGTGTCCCTCCTAATCTACACTTACTGAGCTTTTCTTTCCCCTCCCAGGGCAGGAAAGCACTTTAATGGTCAGCTTCAAAATCACTCACACTGTGAGTTTATTCACATGGAAGGATTCCAACTCTCATACGCAAAGTCAATCTTAATATACTTGTCTGTTTTAATTGCTACAGAATTGTTCTCCAAAGCACTGCATCTCAACAAACTCACTGTGGAAGTCTGGAGATATTTGTGGTGTTAACAGAATGATGCTCTCCTTCCAGATAAGGGTCAGTCTCCTTGCCAAAAAATTTAGCTTTGCAGAAGGGTGGAGAATTAATTGCTGAAGCAGCTCTTGGCACCAATTAAACCTTGTTTATAGCCAGGAGCAGTCTGAGCTGCCATCAAGCAACCCGGACTGATCCTCAGCAAGAGCTTGTTGAGATTTCCACTACCTGAAGGGCACATCCCATCAATATCAAGTCTGGTAAGTTCAATTGGAAATGCTGATTTGTCTTCTGGGGGCTCATTCCTGGTACAAGTCAGCTCACCTATGGCCAAGTTGGGATTTTCCCCCACATCAGGTAAGAAACCAGGCAGAGCAATGTGTAGGGAGCAGAACTTCTGCTGAGCTGGAAACCATTGGCTTTGCCTGCACAGAAGAAACAGAAAATGCCCACAAAGTGTAAGTTGCTGGAATTAAAGGTCAACACAAATCTCACAATGCTCACTCCAGGGGAGAAGCACATGAATCAGGGGAGAAACTCCTGTACTCCAGGGGAGAAGCACATGAATCCAAGCCTGAACACAGACTGTGCCCTATGGAAGTGAGACACACACCTGCAGTACGAGCTGTCAGCCTCACCATCTGGTGCCACCACAAAACCTGGGCTGCTCTGACTCCTGAGAGCTGAGACCAAACCATTACCAGCAGTTTGCTCTCACCTGTACAGGCCTGTCCTCTCCTGCCCTCTCTCCTTTCATATTCCTCATGGAGCTGTGCTCTACCTATGGTAAGTGTGTCACATTCATCATCACGGTGTCACTGAGGTCAGCTCAGTGCTGACAGGCTCCCAAAAGAAAGTAAAAAACCAGTTTTAACAGACTTTTACCTGTCACCTGTTATATAAAGAATGGGATAACACTGCAAAGCTCCATCCTTGGGATTCAGCACTGCACGACAACCGGGATTCCTGACACAACTCCTGGCTGGTATGACTTGGAACCCACCAAGACAAATAAAACATTTTCAAGGTCCTAACGCCTGCTAAATCCATTGCAGACACCTTACAAGGCACACAGAAAACATGCCCTAATGCCAACATCTACTGCTGTGACAAGCCACTTGATTTCTCCAATTCAGTGTGCTCCCAAGTGGTGAGTAACATCTGTGAAGAACAAACATTAAGAAGATACCAACAGTCAGCAAAAAATCCATTTCCTCTCCTGTGTGTGGGATTGCACCACGCGTTCCACAGAATTACTTTACCACAGAGGACAGCAAATCAACTATAAACCAAGTTGTTTACATAATGCATGTGGGACTGAGAGAAGAGCCCTCAGCTCCAAATCTTTCAGTCGTATGCACACATGATCAAAGCAAGGCTTCTGTGGCTTGGGGGCAGGTAAAACATCCTTGCTCTTATGGAATCTTATGGAAGCGACACATTTATAGTACAAAATAATTAAATACACAGAGAAGTCCCTTTGATTTTTGCACACCTCCTGAATTCAGTCACCCTGGCTGCTGCCCCAGCTGTCCAGCCATGCTGGCTCTCTCCACAAACAGGTCAGTTTGGGGGCTGGATGGACAGTTCAGCATTCCAGCCCTTGGCCAAGGGGAAGGTGCAAACACAGGGAACAGGGAACAATGATCAGCCAGTGCAGTTTTACACTGCATCTGCTTCTACCTCTGGGATTTGTTTTCATCCTATAGAGATATTACGGCAAACATATTCCAAAGCAGAAAAGGGTAAAAGGCCAGAGCAGAGGAAAAATGAACCTCATTCCTCTTAACACTGAACACCTCAATCCACAGTGAGGACTAAGAGCAATGCCTGAGTGTCTTCAGCTAGATTCCAGCTCAATCATTGTCATATTGGGATAGACTAATGCCTGCTTGCAGTCTTGGATCACAAGAAAAAAGCAAGAAGGGAACAAGGCAAGCGAACTGTTATTACCAAAAACATGCAAAACATTCAAGTTGTTCACTTGTATGAGGATTGTCTTTCTTTAAAGTCCAAGAGTACAAGTCCCAGTTAAGAAATCCAAATACCTTGGATGACTGAGCCTGAAAATCTTTCAGGTATTAGTTACTATTATGTAGGACAGGCTGAGACAAATGTATTCAGTCCTCACAACAGCCAACAAGTTGAGGAAAGTCACCACAGAGAGGGGAGAAGGGAATGACTGGATGGACACGTGTGTGAGCTTAGTTTGTATTCAGCCATATCAGCTCTCTTTGCACAACAGAGAGAAGTGAGTTTTTAGGAGCAAAATGAACCATGAAAGGTGGCAGGTTTGTCTCAAGCGGCCACAAGGGCTCAGAAATTCAAAGGTGTGAACATGACCTTGTCATCAACAGCTATTAAGCAGACAAATGCAACTAAAGGTTTATCAAAACAGAGACACTGGCCTACAAGTCCCTTGGCAACAGCAGCTGAACTCTTCTTAAATAACCTTTTGTTAAAGATTTGGGAAAACCTGTGAGTACATTACACTGCAGTGCCTTAAGTAGGGCTTTTGTTTCAAGTGACACTTCTTGCCTTTGCCTTCAGCTGTGCACACTCTTTACAAGGAATCACAACGGTGCTGCAGTGTTTGAACTGGGATCAGTGGCAGACACTTTTCAGGGGACACAGGTGGAAGTCAGGTGAGAGCAGCTGGAACTGCTGCAGTTACACCTCTCCTCCGGTCTGAACCTACGCTCTCGAGACAAGGTAACACCAAAACACGATGTAAGGCTCAGAAACAAACAAAATGAGAGAAAATGTGGCATCCACCCTTTCTAACAACCACATTCCCACACAGCACACCCTCTCACCAGCCACACACACAGACCCTGGGGTGCAGGGACATGCCCTACCTACATCAGGTTGTTTAGAATACCAGCTTTTCACTGCTTCTCCAGTTCCAGGCTCAGTGCCACTGAAAGAGCCAGAGGGGAGACTCTTATTAAGCAGAAAGCAAAAAGAAGCAGCAACATTAAAAAGGACAATGTAAACCAGCACTGGAGACAAATGGTGAGCAGAGACCCAGCCCCAGCTGATGCCTGGGCTTCCTCCTCCCCTCCAGCATGTTCGAGATGTGTCTCAGGACCAACTCAACAGTGACAGGCTATTGCAGCTTCTAGAAGACACTGAGGATGGCTGGTCTGCAGAAAGCTTCTTATCTTTCTTTCTCCATTTTTTAAACTCCTCTCAATGGTTTTTAATGACCTCCAAAGGGCAGGACAGGCTGACCCATCCTATTCCTCCTGCCCACGTATTATGGGCACTTTCCAGTGTACCACTGTGTTGCTGTTCATTTTCTAATCTCTCTTTTCATTGAGACCAAAGTGGTATCACAAATATTGGAGTGTGTGAGTAGACCTGAACATGAAATCAGGGCAGCTTTCCTTCCACCATCTCCATGAAGCAGTTCAGATGAGACCCCTGTTAGCCAGGACAAGCCAGGACACCAGCTTCTGCTCAGCCACAGTCAGAATGGAATCCAGCATTAAAAACTGGAAGGATTTTCATGTTGGTTCAAAAGAAACCTTAATCTCAACACAGTTCTCTGCTTTCCTTCATCCCAACACAACATGTATGTGGTCATGCCCTGGATTCAATGCACATCTGTCACAAAGCAGATGAACTGCACAGTCCCTTTCTTCCCTCTCTCTTCTGCTTCCATGCAGAAAATTAAAGATTGGAGGGTTCAGAGTCTATACTAAAACCACTGGCTCAGATGATGAGTGAAACACTTCTTTTGGAGGATTAACGTGGAATAGATGGCAAAGCAATGCAATTACTTTTTGGTTTCAGTGACATTAAGCACAAAGAGCATCCTCAGTTTAGGGAACTTGGCAGTATCAAAACTCAGTTGATAATAAAGATAATTAGGAAAAACACAAGACCAGCTTACACAGAAATATGCAGCTCTGCAAAGAGAAGACTAAAGCTGCTGTGCTCAGCTCAGGAGGCAGTGATGGGGGCCATCTCCACCCCGGAATGCTGGCACAGGCAGCTAAGGCAAGATGGAAAAGTGTGGTTTCCTTGCACAGAAAGCACAGTGGGATATAAGGGGGTTTCAGTCATGAGCTCCCCCATGAGCTTCAGTCATGAAACTGAGGACAAGGAGGATGAGCTGGGTGTCAAGTGTGCACATCAAAGTCCTCACTGAAGGAAGAGGGAAGGTAAAAGCAAGGACAGGTTACAGATTCACGGGAAGTGGAGGATGAGCAGAAAATAAAATGACTGGAGAAACAAAAAACATGAAGAAAAATATATGATGAACACAGAGGAATTGCAAGTCACTTCAGGAAGCTGAAAATGGCCAAGAGAGGTGAAAGGAAGGGACTGCAAAGCTCTAGGAAGCCTTAAGCAACAGGACTGGCAAGCAAGAGCTTAAGGAGAAGCCTTAAACACCCCTGAGCAAAGAGCCAGACCACCCTAAGGAAGCCTGGGGGCAGCAGAGGGTCTGGGGAGCCAGGGAGACATCGAGGGGACAGGGGGGAGGAAGGGAACAGGGATCCAGCACAAATCAGTGCAGAGACAGAACTGAGTGGCTCCTAAGAACTGGATCTGAACCACGGCCCCTGGGAGCAAAGAGCCAACAGCCCCAGGGCACAGGGAGCCTCTCAAAGCCCAGGGACAGCAGCGAGGCTTCCGGAGAGCCCCGAGCAGAGGCACGGCTGTACCAGACGGGACAAGAAATCCATCTGCCCTTGCAGCAGTGATCCCCACCAGCTGCTTTCCAAAGGAGGAATTAGAGGTACTTGGAGCTCTTTTCCCAGGTAATCCATAGCAGTTCATGGAAAGAGAAATGTCTCATTGACTCTCGGCTGCTGTTCACCTCCACGTGCCCACAGGCACTGCAGCAAGGAGACATTTGCAAATGTTTAATAGTGAGAGCCAATATTCATGGAAACAAACCGGAGCAAAGCATCACTGTCAGACTGGCAGGAACTGCGGCTTCCTGGCTCTGAGCACAGGGCAGCCCCATCACCAGCAGTGGTTCACCTTTCATTTCTCCCCAGCCATTTTGAACAAGAAACAAGAAAATATTCCAAGAGTGAGCCTTGTGTTGAGCTAAGGACTACAGTTTGTAAAGGCTCTTTGCAAACACAAGGCAAAGATTCAGCTGCAGATTTCTCTGACTGAACTCCCCAGCAGAACACATCAAGGCGAGCAAACACTGTAATGCAGAGTGGGGCTGCCTCCCAACCAGACCAAACCTGAATTCACAGCTCCTCTCCGTGCTCCACCAGCAACCTTAAGGAGAAAAACCTCCTGTTTTTAAGTGCAAGAACTCTGCCTCTGTTGTGGACACCATCCGCCACTGTGAGGTCCTGATCCAGCACTGCTGCTCTGAGGCCATCAGCACCCTACTGAGATAAATACCAGTGAAAAACCCAGCATTTAAACTACCTGTAAAAGCCAGCAGTCAGGCAGAGGCCACAGAAGCCAGCATTTAAAGAGACAAAAAACCTCCACAGAATCAGATTTATTAGTTAGTCATGTAACTTCTCATTGAGTACCACTGTAAGCTTTAATGGACACTGACATACTGATATGCCAGTGAACTCATAAAAAAAGGAAATTAAAAATAATAATCAAGCCTAAGGAGTTAGACCATCAAAATAGAGGGGGCTTCTGCTTCCTTTTGTTCATTTGTAAGGACAATCTCAGCTTAAGTAAACCAGCGAAAAATCCAGCACAATCACCAGCACAAGGAAGATGTGAGCTCTTTTCTGCAAAGAAGAAATACAAACGTCTACTTGCTAGCAGAGAAGTGTCACAAATTTCAGGCAGAGGTGAGGTTCCAAGTGGACTGGCGAGCTGGAAGGACAGCATCTCCCAGAGCTCCACTGGCTCAGAGCCAGGCAGTGCTGTCTCACAGCCCCTATGGAACAGGAGCAAACACCTCGCAGGATCCCTTACAGGGGTTTTTCTTCCTTTTCCCAGAAGTGGCTCATTAAGTGCTTTCCTCCTTAGTGAATCCCACATGGAAGCACACAGCCTTGCTCAGTGAAGCCTCTGCTTTTAGATTTTACCAGCCATGAAATTGCCGTGACCAACATGCTGCCTTCACCACAGGCTGAAGTGCCAACCCAGCAGAAAAGGATTCACCCTTTGTGGGGGCACAAAACTTTATCACCCCTTTTGCCACACAGACTTAATGGGAGTACCCAGTTAATGCACTTCCTACTATGCTTTCAGCCAGCTCTACATGGAAAAAAAAATGGCATTTTTAAGCTCTGCCATCTGCCAATTCTTACCTGACAAACTATTTGCAGGTATGGCAAAACATATCACTGCCTTGCTGTGAACACCATGTAAGGACTCACTTTCTAACTCAATACATTAGCAGGTTTTCAGCTTCCAAATTCAGTTTGCTATTCCTCACAGACAGACTTACTAGATTTTCCTTCTTTCCTGCATTTAACCCCATGAAATGTGCAGTACTTTAAAACACCATCACTTATTATTAAATTTTAAGTACATGGTAACTAGAGATGTATAAAAGAGGATTTTAAAGAGTCCCTCCAAGACAAAGCACTACATTTTTGTGTGCCATCTGATAACTATGTGAACCATCACGCACTTAAACCTTGGCTGTAATTTTAGAAGATCTACATATAAAACCTTATTTACAACTGGGTCTTTTCTCTCCTTTCTCTTTCCCCACTGAGTCATCCAGGTCTGTTAAGTCCTTAGAGGGGCTGTGCATGAGAGACAGCATTGAAAATGCACTATTTCAAAAAGATCATCCAACACACACACACACGCACACACACATATATATATATATAAAACACATAAGCCATAAGTCTGTAGTAATCCATACCATGATTCCTGCCAGGCAAAACCAGAAAAAGGTATTGAAATGAATTTTTCATACAAATCACTGGAGACCAGAGTCACAACAGTACCTAGTGCATGTTCCAAAAAGGAAAGGGGCCTCGTCAGGAGTAATCATTTCACAACATGGAGCTGTGTGTAAACTACTAACAGTGGGGGTTTTTAACACTTTTTAATTTACTATGTACTATAGAGAGTGTACTTAACTTGCTGTCTCTGGTACATCATTAGAAGCCACACACCCAACTTAATACATCGTGTCTGATTTCAGAGATCACAGACTACCAGTGATTTGAGCGTTAGTGATGTATACACACACCCCTTGTGACTTTGGAAGTTTAGATGACCCCCATTTCGACCGTCAGCTCAGCTCCAGAAGCACAAACTCGCACCTTAAACTCGAAAAACCACTTTTCAGACAAGGCACCACGACACCCCAACTTTCCAGCGGGCCGAGAAGAGGGGAGATCTCTGGAGATGGAGCTGTGCAGTGCCAACACGTCGGCCCCTTGGCCAAAATGCCTGGGCCCAGCTGCTGAGGACTCGCTGGGAGCACGCTCTGCATGCAGAGCTCGCCCTGCCTGCCGGCTGTGCGGAGACGCCGCGCATCACGCGCAGCAGCGCGGTGCAGGAGCCGTGTGCAGGTTTGAGAGAGGCACCTCCTGTAAATGTCAGTGGGTTTTTAAAGGTTAAGTAAGCATCTTGAGAAAGGCCTCCGAGCTCCTGTGCTCCACCTCAGTGCAAGCTGATAAAGGATTATTGAAAAAGGAAAAAAAAGCCTGCAAATAGATGAAAAGCTCATGAGTTGGTGTTGAACAATTGAATTTTTCTGTGCCCAGCTACAGTAGTAGATTACCAATGGCAGATCTACCATTATTAATTATCAGGGCAAAGTATTAAAGACTGTTTTGCTTAATGAACTCATCTACAGATGAATGTTAATTCATATACATAACTCTTCTTAAAGCTATGCCAGCTTGCCTTTGAGTGCCCTCTGAAACATCTGCCCTTGAGGTCAGAATTAGTGACAGCCCTGGGGACTCACCAGTGGCTCAGTGAGTCAAGCCTGGGAACAAGCCCCAAAACCTGATGAGAGCTCTGTGCTGTACCATGAGCTCTATTATTGTTGTTATTTGAAGGGAGACAGACTGGAAAAGAACCAAGAAAAAGTCAAGCCCAAGAAGGACAGCCCCAGCTGGACACTCTCCTGGGCTCACTGCAGCATCAGCTCCCTGCCAACCTCACTGGTAAAGGGCCATAAAATTAGAAAAAACTAAATGGATCTTGCATTATGAAAAGAGGAAGAGATTTCTTCTCTCCAACAGTGACAGAAGAAAATAGAAGTAAAATGGAGTCAGAGAGTAAAAAGAACTGATACCAGATACCTCCAGTTTCTTTATATGTCTAGAGAGTAGCAGAGGAGACTAAAAAGTGAGGAGAGAGAAGGGAACCAGGGATAGAACCTGGATGTGAGGAGCACCCTGAGGAAGAAACAGCAGAATGAGGAACAAAAGATTACAAGGAAACAAAGTAAGCAGCAGAGAAGAGAAATCCACTGAGGGAATAGAGAAAAACAAAAGTGCAAGAGCACAACAGAATCAAGTGGGGGAGGCTGGAACAAGAATCACTGAAAAGGCTCAGAAAACTCAGACATGTCATGTAAAAAAAAGTGCCAAACTATAAATAGAAGGAAAAAGAAGGGGAAAAACATACAAAAAGATTAAAGGCAAAGGAGAGATCAAATTTAAAGCCTTCCCTGCACAAAGCTTGCAAACATGATAACAAGAACATACGGCAGGTTACCACCTGCCTTAGGTCAACCCCTACCCAAAGAGGAGTCACAGGAGCTCAGCCCAAGCCATCAGCCCTTCCAGGGGCACAGCACCTTTAGCGGAAAGCATGACTCAGTTTGGTCCCAGGCTGATTTGAGGGCCAGTAGGATCTGAGTTAGCAGAGCCCTGGAGCCAGGAGGGACATCCCTGTCCTGGGGGCACCAGGCCCAGCAGCGCCAGTCGGGCCAGGGAGGGGATTGTCCTGCTCTGCTCTGGGCTGGGGCGGCCTCACCTCCAGTGCTGGGGCAGTTTGGGCACCACAGTGTAAAAAGGACAATAATCCATTCGAGATCATCTGGAGGAGGCCACAGGGATGGGGAAGGGTCTTGAGGAGAAGCCGTGTGAGGAGCTGCTGAGGGCACTTTGTGTGTTCAGCTGGAGGAGAGGAGACTGAGGTCACACCTCAGTGTGGTCTTCAACATCCTCGCGAGGGGCAGCGCAGGGCAGGCACTGATCTCCTCACTCTCATGACCAGGGACAGGACCCACGGAATGGCTGGAGCTGTGTCAGGGAGGGTCAGGCTGGAGATCAGGAAAGGTTCTTCCCCCAGAGGGTGCTGGGCACTGCCCAGGCTCCCCAGGGAATGGGCACGGCCCCGAGGCTGCCAGAGCTCCAGGAGCGTTTGGACAGCGCTGCCAGGCATGCCCAGGGTGGGGTTGTTGGGGTGTCTGTGCAGGGCCAGGGGTGGGACTCAATAATCCCGATGGGTCCCTTTCAACTCAGCATACTCTGTGATTCTGTGGTCAGACTACAGAGCTTCTACATAATAAATATCACCAGAAAAAACCCTTTCCTTGAGAGGTCTCTGATTTTAGTACTGGAGAGTCCTGGAGATACTCCTGGAGCTGAAAATAGCAACGCTTCCTTGCAGTGCCTGCTCTATAAGGAGTAAGCCTGCTCTTGGCTGTAAAGGGGACGGAGTTAAGCTACCACAGGGTTAAAACAGAGCACTGGGGTAACCATGGGACCCATCTGTTCTGGATTCCTTCACTTGGTCTGCAGCAAATCCAGCACATTCTGTCACGGAGATGTCGAGAAGGAAAACTGCAACTCCTGGAATGAGGAAACCACTGGTGTACATCCCCCTGCACCTTCCTGGCTCCAGACACACAGAGCAGCACCCCTGGCACGTACCTGCCCAGCACACCTCCTGCCAGCACTGCAAAACCAGCTCAGCTTCAGAGACAGACAGCTCTGCCCTGCCCTGCCAGCCCTGCCAGCCCTGCGTGAGGGCTCACAGCAGCACCCTGCAGCAGCCCACTCCTCATCCCTTCTGACATTCTGCACCCCTTCCACCCTTGCCAGCAGCAAGAGCAAGCGCAGGGACACAGATTATCCACAGAGCCGTTCATGGAGCTGCTGCTTTTTAAGATTAGCAATGTTAACAACCAGCTCCGAGCACAGCGCTGCACAGCAGGGTCGCTGTGGGCAAAGGCAGCTCTCATCACCTGAACTACAGGCAAACAATTTCCAAACCAGTGCCAGCTACCAATGAAGATGTAAAAACAAGGCTGCTTTGTGAATTAAAGCACTCTTGGCAGGAAAGGCTTGCCAAGTGACTTGGAACAACTCCCCTTCATGCCAACTCCCCTTCTGCACCCATCTGAAAGGAAACTGTTCTCATTCATGCTGGTATAATGTGATTTATGTGTGGGCCAGGCTGGACCAGCACAGCTTATTCTGATGCTCCTACTTGAGTCCAACTTTTTAGATGATGTCCAACATTTTAGAAGTTTTAAGTCACCTAATGCAAAATACATTAAAAAAGAAATCTGAATCTTTATTGCATTCATTTCAGAAATACTCTGTGGCAATGTTTATCTGTCCCTGAAACAGCATCAGAGGAGACGCTGTGGTAGGTTCAGTAGGAACAAAAGACAGTCCTGCTGCTGGCTGAATCTGCTCCCTGCAATTTCTGCTGGCTGCTATTTGTCAGACAACAATAACAAGCCATGATTTTTGAAGCAAAATACGCTGGTATTTGAATGAGTAAAATCCAACTATTCAGTCAGGGGAGGGCACATTCTTTGCGTTCGTATAATATTTCGCAAATCCCCCAAAGTGCAGCAGCACACAAGGATGTGGTTTGTTTCTCTTTCAAACAGTCATCTGCAAGCAATTTCATTCAGTTAAATATCAGAATTAAATTTTAGCCATAGTGGTGCTTCTGTGCAAAGGAAATGATGTTTTAAATAGGCATGCAGATGTGGTCCTGCAGATTGGGGCTCAAAACAGAGTAAATAGCTGAAGGGGAGAGGCACTTACTCCTGAATTGCTATTCCCAACCTCAGAATGAAAGTTCTTTATACGATATAACTAAAACCACTTCAGAAATAGAATCACACTGTTATGCAATAAACTTTGTTACTCCCAGAGAAAAATGAACAAATAAATACTGTTTCAAATTCGAAAGGTTTTATTTTTTAATTCCTACTAATTTCTCTGTTCAGATGAGCCCAATAAGACTGTGATAATAAAAGTATTCTGTGCTACCCCGTGTCTGAGACAGAAACAGCCAACAGCACTCACCAACAGGCACAGCAGAAAGGCTTCCTAAATTTGGGTTAGCACAGACCTGATGCAGCTATTTCCAGGATTTCCCAGGAAAAACTGGTTTTTTATCAAAATCTCCCACTGGTAGGTGTCTCCTTTGAATGGGGCAAGTTCAAGCCAAGCTCCCTGGAATGCGCAGGACTGGCTCTGACTACCAGGGACAGTTGCCTACTTTCCAGTCCAATTCTTGCATGCAGACACATCCACCTTGGGCTGCCTGTCTCAGAGACAAATACTTTACTTTTTTCTCTTTTAAATCTCTTCCAGGTGAGTACAAGATACATCTCTGTTCCCCATGAAGGATCAGTGAGTGGCCAACAAGTGCAGAGGCAACCACTTCCCACATGGAAATTCTCAGAGAATTTAAGTACAGAAATGTCCAGAGAAAGACAAATGGCTCCTGTAACCAGCCCTCAACCCAACAGACTGGCAAGACTGACAAACACAGACCCAAGCCTCTGGAGAATGAGGTTCAAGTTGGACCAAAAGCTCAATCACCCCAGCGTTTTCCAGCTCGCAGTCAAGTCATCAGTGCCCAGAGTTAAAATCTGTTTTGGGGTGGAGGGCTTCTGTAATCTCTTTGTGCTTCTGCAATAGCAGAATGACTTCAAAAATTTTATTTCAGTATTTTGCTGGCAATATTCTTTCTTTTGTCCTAATGCAGAATGGTAACGTTTTGGTATGTCAGAAAAAGAACATTAACAGGAGCTCAAGATCATTCCCTCTTCATTCCAGTCCTGTGTCTGGCTTGAGGAAGAGGAGCTCTGCTTGTTGTGGGGGGAATGTCTCTGAAGGAAAACAACTTCTGGGACAAGGTCTGTGTGTCCCATACCAGGACTATGCTAACAGGCAGGATTCAGCTTGATTTCACCTGGAAAATGAAAAGCACTGTGTAGCTCTTAAATATTTTATTATTGAAAAGGGATCATATCCAACCGAGAGCTTTGTTTACAACTTGGCAGAGTGAATGGAAAATATCACATGTTGATATTTGCATTTATCACCTCTGAGCATTGGAAATGGATAACCCCATGCACAGAGACTCAACAGTGGCAGCAGCCAACAGGCAGCCAAGCACCCCCTCGAATTCAAGCCAGTATCTTTTCAAACCCATTCAATTCACTAAATTTAAATGCACCGATACCTTTAAATCAGAAACAAACTCTCCAGTGTTCTGGGAGTGAAACAGCACTAAACTATGTGGTAATGCCAGGGAAAGAAATACCTCCCTCTCTATAATAAGCCCACAGGAGACCACAGCCCCTTACACAACTATGTGCTACTGTGGGATTATTGCTGAATTATTTCTCAAAAAGAGTCTAATAAAATTTGAGCAAAACCAGAACCATTCCCACTGTTGTTATCAAAAGACTTGTCTGTACCTGCAAAATAAACTCTGTTACAGGGAAGGAAAATAAGAGCATTAAAATCTACCCTGATGAAAGTCTTCCTAATGAAAAGTAAAATACTTAGCAATTCTTACTTATGGACTCTGAGTAAAATATTTTGGAGTTAGATGCATAATGACTACAGAATTAAAACATGTCTTTCAATCAGAACATGGAAAAATAAAGAATTTTTTAAGTTTAAATTAAGGACCAAGCTAAAACAAGCCTTGTGACAGTGAACAGCATTTCTGTGCTCCACTAATTCCAAACACTGCTTGACAGATCAAATCAGTGTATGCTAGGGAATAAATATGTATGCCATGGTTTTGGGCCTTTTAAAAAATTATTTATATTAAAGGACCATGTGAATTAGCCCTATGCTTTATTGCTAAAACAGGCATGTGAGTGCCCTAATTGCAGGTGATTTAAAAGTCCAGGGACAAAACTGCCATTTAATTCTGTGGTACAGTGACAACTTCATAACCTGGAGCCGTCCGAGCTTGCCACCAGAAAGGTGGCGAGAAAAAATAAATGAACAAAAAACCCCCAAAAAGAAAGGCTTAAACCTATTTCCCAGGAGACAAGCACAGGCAGGCAGAGAGCAAGCAGCATGTCCAGTGTCACAGCTATCACAGAATCATGGAATATCCTGAGCTGGAAGGGACCCCCAGGGATCACCCAGCGCAGCCCCTGGCCCTGCCCAGACACCCCAACAACCCCACCCTGGGCATCCCTGGCAGCGCTGTCCCAGCGCTCCTGGAGCTCTGGCAGCCTCAGGGCCGTGCCCATTCCCTGGGGAGCCTGGGCAGTGCCCAGCACCCTCTGGGGGAAGAACCTTTTCCTCAATACGGTTACTGGGAAAGAGCCAGAAACCCAGTTTAAGTGTTGATCCACTCTTAACTCTCCCATTTTCTGGTCCATAACCATTTTCCACCTTCCTTTAACTCCCAGCAGTGCTGAGTTCCAGGTCCTTGGGCAGTCAGTGCCAGCCTGGCCTCCTCCAACCTGGGCGTCCATCCCAGCGCCCTGGAGCTCCCTGCTAAAGGTGCTCTGAACGACCAGAGTTTGATTTTCTGTCTGCTGAGCACCCACACTTCCCCCAACACCAGCCCCAGCCCTGGGCTCAGCCAGGCTGCACTTCCCAGGGTGGGATCCCTGGAAGTGGTGCCTGCTGCCTGGGGAGGTGGCTGCTCACTGGCAGCTGCTGGGGCTCTCCAGGTCAGCGCAGTTCCACTGCTGTGCTGTTACACTGACAACACTTGCACTCAGGAGCTCGCAGCATTTCCTGGGAGTTAAAAATGGATTTTACAGTGTTTCATTAAAAATAAATAACCTACTTAAGGGGGGAAAAAAACGCAGTATTACCAAAGGTAAACATACCAGGAGTCTCAGCTAGTGTTGACACAGCACAAAACACATATCAAATATTTGTCAATGAACTTTTTAATGCAATTTACAGGAACTTTTGTCTGTGTTTTTTAATATTTTGACACTTTGTCACAATTTATTCCTTTCCCAAAGCAGGCTCTGCTTTTAGCTGACAACTACCTTTTTTTTTAAATTTAAACCACACTATTAATGTACTAAATTTCCAAAAATATTTCTGAAAGCATGTTATCTCTGGCATTTAACCACCAGCTTGTCATACAGCTGAGCCCTCTAACCTCAGCACTGCAATAGTAGACTTTAAGTAACCACTTGCTTAAAAGAAGAGGGAGGAAAAGGGCAGATTTTTGGATGACAGAAAAATGGCATTTTTACAGTGACAATGATTTATGATATTTAAATTGCTCAGCCAAACTACTCCAGTGTAATGACTGAAGTTCAGATGGGTATCCTGTATTTAAATGCACAGATACACTGCAGGGCAGCTACTTCTGGATGGCTTTGATGGGCTAATTTGCAATAAAAAGTAAGATTCCAAGGAAGAACCTTGAGGAGTCAATTGGCTGGTGTGATGTTTAAAATCCAACTGGTATTGCAATGCCCTGCCAGCTCCACTGATGTGTTAGCTGGCTCTGGATATGGAGCTAAGTCCTAATGCAGCAAATAGAAACACCTTAAATATCTAAATGAAATGCTCCAGCCATAGCAGAGATCTCTGCATGAGAACAAGTTCAGCTGAGTTCCTGAGGGAAGAGAAAAAACCCTGCAAAGAGAATGGAGTTGTCTGTAACAGCTCACAGAAGTTCAGATGCAGCTAGTCAAGTGCAGCCAGTTATGATTCAGTTGTATAATAGCATTTGCACTGACAGACAAGACAATCTTTCTTACAACTGTCTGTAGCTTTTTGGCTTGAAGAATCTTGATGCTCTTATAAATTGCAACTTCCCATCACATTCAAAATGTCTATATATTTTTACAGGACACAAGGCATTTGTATGGCATCTGTTACAAAATATATATTCCTACTGCCTAGAAAACGCATTTCAAGTCTTCATACATTAAGTCTGATTTATTCAAGCTCATGGAAAAACTATTTTGAGCAATCTGTCTGGAACACAGGAAGCATGAAGAACTGGGGTGCCAGAGACTGGCTTCTGATGCTCTGCCCCTCAGCACCAGGATAGAGAAAAGTTACTTTGACCTGAAATTAATGTAAATTGAAAGTGCTGCAACCTGAACTACTCCAAGAATGTAATTCTAATCCCATTTACCTGACATCATTAATCTGTGCAGTACTGATCATCAGTTATCTCAGTTCACTGCAGTTGCCAGAGAGCATCCCTATTTATGGAGACGTTCCTCTTTTAAGCGCAGAGGTTGAGTTTTACTCAGTTCACCTAGAGATCCTACTTGCAGATAATCTGCAGCTGACAGAGGCTGTTCCCAGGGCTGGCAGAGTGCACTAACACTCCCAGGAACACGTGCTCATTACCCAAGCGTTTCCCATGGCATTTCCTGACCACCCTGCACTGTTGCCAGGCACCACACACGAAAAGGTCCCAAAATTCAGAGACTGCAACAGAGCTACCAAAGCCCAAGGATGCACTCCCCTCAAAGAGGCTTTGTGGTCTGGTATTTCACAATTCCCATGGGCTCCAGTGACAACCTGCTGGCCTCAGAGCCCAGTTTGGAGGGCCAGGGGATAGAGCACAAATCTGCAGTGGGGGACAATGGCTACACTGAGAAACCCGAGCATGACAGACACAGCAAAGACAAGGCACAAAAGCACAGCACTGCATCGTCCCAAGCTCCCTGTCCTGAGCACTCTCACCAGGAGACTACAGAGCCCCGGAGATGGCACAGGGCACCATGAGACAACTGCTTCTCCCCCCCATTGTGCCCCTTGCCCACATGCTTGTAGATCCCTTACAAACATCCAGGAGCTATAGACGAAATCTTTCACATTTCTATTGAGAGATTTCGTGTTTACTTATAGATCGTCTTCGTTATTATCGTCATCATTATTATTGTTAACAATACAGACACCCATAGCCTCACACTTTCACAGACTCACAGAATATCCTGAGTTGGAAGGGATCCACAAGGATTGAGTCCAGCTCTTAAGTGAATGGCTCATACAGGGATCAAACTCACACCTTTGGTATTATTGGCACCTTGGTTTTGCTGTCTTTAATCTCTTTGCACTCTACTCATGACCTCTCCTTCCAGAGCACTGAGATAAACCTGTCTGCAAAAAACATACTCAGGCTGTAGGACAGAGCAAGCAGGTGAGGCCCTGCCATGGGACCACTGCTGCCCCACACACCTTCAGTCACAGAATCACAGGATTAAGGAGGTTGGAAAAGACCTTAGAGATGATCAAGTCCAGCCTGTGACCTGACACCACCTCATCAACCAGACCATGGCACTAAGTGCCACATCCAGTCTTTTCTTAAACACCTCCAGGGACTCCACCACCTCCCTGGGCAGCCCCTTCCAATGCCCAATCACTCTTTCTTCGAAGAATTTTTTCCTCATGTCCAGCCTAAACCTCCCTGGTACAGCTTAAGGCTGTGTCCTCTTGTCCTGTCCCTGTTCCCTGGGAGCAGAGCCCAATCCCCCCTGGCTGCTCCCTCCTGTCAGGGAGTTGTAGGGAGTGACAAGGTCCCCCCTGCGCCTCCTTTTCTCCAGGATAAACCACGCCAGCTCCCTCAGCTGCTCCTCACAGGACTTGTGTCCAGACCCCTCACCAGCCTTGCTGCCCTTCTCTGGATGCATTCGGGTATCTCACTGCTGATTCTCCAGCCCAGCACCCAGACAGTCACTGAGGCAGAGACAGCTTCCCCCCTTCACCACTACAGCAGCAGGAAAAGGCAAACAACACCCTCCACTCTCATTATGGGAGAAGAAGCTTCCCCGTGTCACGCTGTGGCAGAGTGACTGGGCTCTCTCAGCAGCAGCTCTGGGCAGCAGGGGACAGGAGCTGGTGGCCACGGCCTTTTGTTCCCAGCCGGAGTGGGCAGCGCTGCAGGGCGAGCACACGGCGTGCAAAGGGAGAACTGCCTGCCCAGGCAGCACAGGGAGCCAAACGCTCATTCCCTGTTCAGCCACGGCACACGTGGGCAGGAGTTGCACTGCACATTCCTACTGGGAGCAGGAACAAAAGCTCCCAAGCAGGAACACTCCTCCCTCACACAGATCCCTCTGCAGCTGGAGCAGACGCTGCCAGACACGCAGCTTTGCGTGTCACTGTCCCAGGGAACTCTTTTCCTCCAGAAACCGTAGCTCAGGCTTTCCTCCTCAGAAACCGCAACCCACACTCGTTTGGCTTTTTAATAGAAAACACCAGTCCGTGGAAGTATGAAATACAGACATTTTAATTCACCCTTATAAATTTGTGGCAGAGCTCATAAAGTGTGTCTGGAGAGCATCAGCAAGTCAGCCAAACCAAGTGAGAGCTTGCACAGCGAGAGGGACCCACTCCAGGATACCTTGCCGAGACAATGTGTTTTACAGGAGGAAATGCAGTGTGCCTCACATTATCAATAACATTTAACTGAGACTGCTATTGGACAAAAAACTTCTGTAAAATCTCTCTTGGTTTTGGACTTGAAGCAAACCATTACCTGCCTCCAAGAGACTTCAGTATAACAATATTCTCTTTTACACTGTAGTGGAGTAAAAGCTGGGAATGGTATCAGCTCTCAGAACAAGAAGTGACAAGTCTCATTAAAGAGTGAGTCCCAGCCCCATGTCAGCAAAGCAGTTTGAGGTTTGATGATGCAGAGCCCAGCTGAGCAGTGCAAAGAAAACAAACTTCTGCTATGAGGGTCGTTCCGTCCCCCTGCCCTGTGCAGGACTTCAGCCATGGACTTCAGCAGGGAAACAGAGATGGTCTCCGCCAGAGAGCTGCACCAGAGGCATCTGTCCCTTTCATATTCAACTGCTATTTATTAATAAATCATTTTTCCAATCTGGATTTTTGCCTTCAAGAGGTATCAACAACAGGCACATATGAATTCTTAAAAATCACTGTGTTCAACATGACACAAACATGTGCCTGAATGTGTTACTGGTTCTGTCCTGACTGATTTCTGACTGACAGCAATAAATTTACTCTTTAAATAGAAATTTAACAATAACAATAATAAACTACAGCATGGAGTTAAGTGGTCACTGAATCAAACATTCAGGGCAGACATCATCAGGCAATATCCCCTTCCATACAACCTATGTTTGGGAGTTGACAAAAGCCCTACTCATACTAATGTAACACAGTTTATTTCTCCAAATCAGACCTCAAATGTATAACAAAGTGCAACCTTGCATGAAATCACTCTCAGAAACCAAAGAGGTTCCTCTGTGACAGACCACAAGACATAATAAACGAAATATTAACAATCAGTCTACAAGGAACAGTATCTCTGTCACCCAGTGCAGTTATTTCTCCTTTAAATTATAATAAAACTGCATAGATTTGTGATGTTGTCCTTGGATTGCACACACTTCCCAGAGCACAGACTGTTCACCTGCAGAAAGGAATCCAGCACAGTTCCTTCCTGGAGCTTTTGAACAGAGAGAGGAGGTACCAACTGCCCCCGTTAAACCAAAGCTGTGCACGGGACCATCTCCTGCAGCTGCCTGCAGACACTGGGGACACTGCTTGAACTCTAAAGCACAGCCTTGGTGAGATTTCCTTCTTTGCCAGAGGATATTTTTTGTTAACACCAACACCTCCAGAAGGATGGAACTGCTTCCTGCTCAGCGCCATGTGTTGTCACGCCAGGGAATGTGGGTGCAGCTGAGAGCCGGGAAAAGAATTGGGAAAACAGAGAGAACACAGCTTCTATGTTGCATTTTAATTGCAATATTTGGCAAAACTCATGTCATTTTGGGTCTGGAGACGTGGATTATTGCACAGCTGCAGTGAGAGGCAGAAGAAACAATCACCATGTTACAGTATGGAAACATTTTATGAGATATAGAGCACAGCCAAACCCTTCTTTCACCAAATACAGAAATCACAAGTTTTTAATAGAATTCTAGGCACTTCTTCGAGTAACTCAGATAAGTTTTGAGCCCCAGACTGCATTTACATGTTTATCCAGAGATAAGCAGAGCACTGAAAGATGAGATTAATTTTTCATCCTGAAATATGAAACCTTCCTCAGAACCCCTTCCCAGGAGTATGGAGCAGAAGGATGGAGCACAGACGGTGGATGTGACTCTGCAAGAGCCTTCTGGTGGACAAGCGCTTATGAAAAGCCTCAAAGCCATGACAAGAGGCTTCTCTGAGGTCTGATGCTTTCTTTGACTCCTCCAGTTATGAGCAGAGGTCTTGGTAAAACCATCACTGCTGTAAACTTTATCCCAACCTACTGCGGCTCCAAGCACTTGGATCCTATTACTACCTCTAAAGGAAACCAAAAGGAGCAATTCATTTGGATGGACACATCCAAAAGCCAGAGCTATCATCAGCCCTGAGGCCACTCTAGACAGTCCTAAACCCTGACCAAACCTCAGCCAGGCTGGCATGAGGCACGGCTGGTCCAAACACAGACCCAGCCCAAGGGAAATGCCCCCTCCTGAAACCACTGCTCCAGCTCAGCTCTTCAGGGTCTGTGTAGCAGATCCAAGGATCAAATGCTGCTGACAACCCATGAAAGAGATTGTCACCCAGGTAAAATCAAACACAGCCACTGTTGTTTTGGAGGATACACCCAGAGCAACGCTGAAATATGGGACTGACACATTGCAATGACTCAAATCTCCTTGCAGATGCTTCTCCTGCCACCCCAGCCACATGCAACAGGATCAAAAAGGATGCCTAGCAAAACACAGTGGCTCTTGAACAATTCTGATGCTCTAAAATATGCGAGAGGGAGAGGGAGCAAGAGAACAAACATTTAATTTCCTTGTAAAACAGATGACTGCATTGTAATTTACTAGCAGCTGCTGGCAACAAACACCATACTCTCATATTCCTATTAGCCAAGCTACAGCTGATTTATTAAAGGCTCAGATACATCAAAACAAATGACTGTAACATCATTTATATTACTATTTACAGCTTCTTAATAGGGTTACACGAAGGGGCAATGCAGCACAAACTGGAATCTGGTTACAAGTCTGTCAAGCAGCAGCAGAGCATCTCTCTGTTGCTCTCTCTCTAGCACTGAGCTCCCCTGTATCATTTCCAACAATTACCTGTGTTCCTGGGAGGCTCAGGTGTGCAGGAAATTGCTGGTGGCAAAGCAAGCAAGTCTTCCCAAACTGCACAAATACTCAGTGGGCTGCCGCTAGTCAATATAATGCTGAATTTAAAAAAACTCCACAATAACAAACCGAAACACAAGAAAAACCCAAACCAAGCCTCTGCCCAGCTGTGAGACTCAATCAAATATTGTTACCCAGTAAGGAATCAATGTTATCACTCCTCTGCAGAGCACGCTGCTCCCACAGCTGCTCCTGGAGCCACAGGCAGCACATTTACAGACAGGCTGTATCAAACACAGCCAGGGATCAATAGCACGCCTGGGACTGAGCTGGGCCAGTTTTTCAGAGCTGTCTGTCCTGGGCTGCCTGAGGTGTCCCCAAAGCCAGGGATTCCTCAGCTCTTTGCCCAGGTGTCCCCATGACAGGCAGGGAATGATGTGCCCATTACAGAGCAGCAGTTCCTGGCTCTGCAGGGCAGCCACAGGCACAGCGATGCCATCCCGGCCCTCTCATGGGATCACAGAATGTTAAGGGGTTGGAATGGACCTTAAAGATCCTCCAAACCCCCCATGCCATGGGCAGGGACACCTCCCACCAGAGCAGGCTGCTCAAAGCCTTATCCAACCTGGGTTTGAGCACTGCCAGGGTTGGGACATCCACAGCCTCCCTGGGCAACCTGTGCCAGTCTCAGCACCCTCAGAATGAAAAATTTCTTCCTGATATCTGACCTAAATTTCCTCTCTTTCCATTTGTACCCATTCCCTCTTGTCCTGTCACTCCAGTTCCTGATGCAAAGTCTCTCTCTGGCTTTCCTGGAGCCCTTTCAGACCCTGGAAGGTGCTGTGAGGTCTCCACACAACCTTCTCTTCTCCAGGCTGAACAGCCCCAACTCTCTCAGCCTGTCTCCATAGGGGAGGGGCTCCAGTCCTCTGATCAACTTCCTGGCCTCCTCTGGACTGGCTCCAACAGTTCCATGTGTTTCTTATGTTGGGCATAGCAGAACTGTGTGCAGGACTCCAGCTGGGCTCTCACAAGAGCAGAGTGGAGGGGGAGAATCGACCTGCTCCCTCGACCTGCTGGCCACGCTCCTTTGGATGCAGCCCGGACTCTGTTGGTTTCCGGGCAGGCTCACGGTGAGGTTTTCCATCACCCCCAAACCCTTCTCCCAGGGCTGCTCTCCATCACCACTCTGCCCAGCCTGTGGGTGTGTCTGGGATTGTCCCAACCCAAGAGCAGGACCCTGCACTTGGCTCTGTTGAACTCCATGAAGTTCCCAGTGTCCCACCTCTCCAGCCTGTTCAGGTCCCTCTGGATCCATCCCTTCCCTCCAGTGTGGGACTGCAACACACAGCTCGGTGTCATCAGCACATTTGCTGAGGGTGTCCTAGATCCCACTATCCTTGTCACCGACAAAGATGTTGGACTCTCCTCTTGGATGAGTGCAGGGCGTGAGCAGCTCTCTGCTGGGCAGAAGATAAATTTAATCTCTTCCAATTGATTAGGAAAACACAGCCTACTGGGCTTTCTATTTCCTTTTCTCACGCTGTTTGGAGTTAGCATCCCTAAGGTTACTGGCACAACTGCCACCAACCTTGATGTTAAAACCCAAAACTACTGGGACTGGAAAACAAATGTGTTTGAGATCAGCCCAAGCATAAGGCAGGAGCCATTCAAACCACTTCAGATCCTGCCTGATCTACAGGATCCTCCCCATGCAGACAGGCTGCACTCTCAAAGTCACCCAGATTTTCCCATACACCCAAATGGGATCTGCAGTAGGTGCTGTGGTGAGACCACGACTCCAGCCGGGAAAGGGGCAGGGCTGTGACCCCCAGTCCCTCACATTTTGAGGGCAGGCTCCCCCAAAGCCCAGGCACTGCTGACACCACACACAGCAGCTCTGCATCTGCCCGGCCCTGGGAGAAATAACCCAGCATCCTCACAAGCCATGGATTGCTCTATCTGCCCAGATAATATTCTGAGCACTGACAGACTATCTCATCTAAAGACTCGAGCTGACATGACATACTTAAAAGGATTTTTAAATTAAAAGGGAGCTTTGTATTAGGAACATAAACCCTTTATCAGAGGTGTCGATGAAGGCAAATGGAGGATTCCTTTGCTGTATAAATTACACAAGGAATTCCCAGCCCACCCCATGAATTTTGAGCCAGTGTGTTCAAGCCTCTGGTTTTCTCTAACCCATAAAAGCTCCAGATAGTCAAATATTATGCTTCTGCTTTTTAAATATTTCCATTTAAATGTAGATTTTGACCTTCTTGCCAATGAAATATTAATAAGAGAATAAAATATATATTACTCTTCTTCTGAGGGAGAGGTCTCTCTAACTCTGTCATGTTCCCCGTTGGTTTTTTGAAGAGGATTCCTTCAAATCATGGTGAATTTATTCCTTATTTCTGTATTTTTTAGGCCATGGCAGCTGAAAACAGAAAGGTGATCCCTTTATTTTTATCATCCCTGGGGAAAAGGGAGAGAAATTCTTTTTCTCTAGATTAATGAAAAATAAACAAGGATGCCAAAGAAACCCTATCATTTCCAGCAAGAGGCAAAAGGCTAATTTAATTTGAAGTAACTGTGTTCCTAAACAAGGACACAGTATAAAGATTAACTGAGATCTCCATTTCTGTATGTAACTGCAGCCCATTAAGTGGGATAGAGGATAAAACTCACAAATTGCCCTGCTTGTCCATCTTTATCTTCATCATTGTTCCAAGACAAATACCCCTCCCCTCACCACAACATTATCTTTCTCGCTCCTCCTTTGTCGTTAAGGAAAGGGAAAACAACCAAATCCATCACTGTGCTGCAGCACAAATGCAGCTCTGTTTGAAGGGGATCAGCTCTGTTCCTGCTGATTTAAATGAGAGCCAGGCGGGACCCCAAGGATGCTCATCAGTCCTAATTACAGCTGCACCAGGAGAAATGTTCCATCACTGCAGAGTAACATCCTCCTTTAAAGGCTGTGGCAGGGTGCACTCTAAAAACACAGGGGATAAATGCTGTTGGTACCCAACACAACAGCCTCGAGCCCTGCTGCTGTTCTGGGTGTTTTCATCTGAGTCCTGTCTCAGGTAACACTGCAAAGCCACCACAGACTGGTGGGGAGGGTGACAGAAATCATCTGGTAAACTGTGGAAAGATACATGACAGCTGGAAAATCTAAGGCAGGATGGACTGAGACCTTGGGAACCTGCGAGTGCCAGATAAGAAATGCGTGGTGTGATGGAGGGGGCCCTGGCAGGGCTCTCAATCACCGCCGAGTGCTGCCCTGGGCCGAGTGATTTCTGGAGAGAGACATAAAGCAGAGATTAGCAATTTCTCAAACTTTATTTACCAGCTCTTGCTGTTAATTCTCATGCCAGTGCCTCTCTAATCTAACTCATGGAAAGTATCAATTCTGACTTCTCAAGTATATCTCATAATTTGGCTAAATTACAGCCCTATGTACTCTCACCACCTCTAGGGCAGGGTATAATTTAGAGAGGGTGGGATTCTGAAAGGCAGCTGTGAGAGTTAAATGCCCAACTTCAGCTAAATTTCAATAAGCACTGGGTACACCTAATTCCCTTAGGCTCTTTTTTAAATCCTAGCACCTTTTTTTTTCCTTTTTTTTTTTTAAGATGCTACCAAGGAAAGGTCAACCTAATTTGCCATAGCAGCAAGTGAAGGCAAAAGATCAGCACATGCTGACAGGCTGTCTGAGAGGTTTCATTATAGAGCTGTTTACAGCAGTTATTTCTCCTGTTGTTGCTGCCGTTTTCAGGGTCAAGGAACTGAGATCCCATTTCAGTAGCAGAGATCACTGGTCTGGGAACAAAATACTTGAATTTTACTCCTCCCTCACAGGCTCACTGACTCATATGCTGCTCACTGCTGAGATTTTTCTGAATGACCACATGATCGTTGGAAGTTTATACTAATGCATGTAGAAACCTCAAGCCTAAATTCTAGTACTAACATCACCAATTAGCTTTAATACAACTGGAAATTTCAAGTGGAGTGTAACGCCAGCTGAATTCACAACAGCGTATCAACCAATCAAGCCAAGACAATTCATTTGAAGTTTTGTTTCCTTTGGAACATAAAATTCCTTCTGTGAAGGAGAAATGCATTAGTGTATGGTACTTTCTGAAGCAGTCTTTCTTCACGCCCTTTTATACCCTACAGTTCACAGAGAAATGCCCTAAAGGTCTGCACCACCCCTAACACAAACACCTTAGCATTACTTTCACCATGTATTACCAGCTAATACAAGAAGCACCAATGACTGTATCCAACTGCCATGAGGGTTCTCCACTGCCTCTACCTCCCTGTGAAGGGCAGGTGCAGGGTCTGGTGTAAGGGAGAGGACACTCAGGGCTGTCCCCAAGTCAGGAGATGTAGGTGACCGCTCACCTGAGTGCCCATGAATGGTCACTACAGGCCCTGAGAAAGAGCTGACCTGCAAGAGCTCTTGCACCACGTCACAACCTCAACTCCAGCACAAGGAACAGAGAAGTGGCTTTGGCTCAATTTCTGACAACCCAAAGAGGACAACAAGAGTCAGAGCAAGCAAAGGGAGTGCAATTGCATGGCCAAGAGCCAAGCCTCAAAGATAAAAGACAGTAAAGGAAGACCTTCAGTCACAGCCAAAAGTTCAGCTGACAACAGCATTTCTCTTCCAGCAGCAGGAAAAGAACCTTCACGTCAAGTAAACTGCATCTCCCGACTCTGCCTCAAAAGACCGCTAAAAAGGTCAAGAGATTTGGTATCTCCCAGCTATGTGATGAAAGATGTGTCACAAAATCATTCATTTCATATTGCTTTTGTCAGGTGATGGCAATATTCACACGTGATGAATAGATCTGCAGGCAGTGCAGTCACACATTCACATTTCGCGTGCCCACACCATGGGGGCAATGCACCAAAGCCAGACAGAGCAGAACCTTCACTGCTCAGCTGGTGGAGAGCTAGGAAGAGATAGGAAAGCTTCTCATCTCTGAAGGAAATTCAGGGTGAAGTGTACTCCAGAACAGCACCATGGAAGCTACATAACCATTTATGATGCATCTACATAATGTTTTGTGTGGAGAACACAAATGGGTTTTTAGATGTTCTAAAGGCCTTTTGCTGGCCCCTGCATGGCCAAAATTTCTTGCTGCCATACTTCCACAACTAGTAGTTCTTTGTGTTACCAAATTAATTAAAAAAAAAAAAAAAAGAAAAGGAACAAACCCACTACAAATTACTTGAAAGTATGGTGGCTTTTAAACTGCCCTTTTTAAAGGCTTCCAGGCTAAATACAGAAACAGCTCCCAAGAAAGCATACACACAGACCCCTAGAGAGTTAAAAAGCAAAAACCTTTTCATGCCCATCCACAAGCACACACTGCTGTCACATCACCACACTGCCTTAGAGACACTCTGCCCCAGCACAGGGTACAAGACAGAAGAGAGACAAGAAGCTTTTCCCTCCCACTCTGCACTTCTCAACCATGATCCCAGAGAAATCCATTTTGAGGTAAGAGTCCTCAGAGGCTCTACTGGCTTTCCATTCTGGATTTCTTTCTCCACTTGAACAACAAGCAAGAAAAACTCCCAACCCAATTTATCTAAGTGTCTTCGGCAATATCCTTTACAGACTTTCAAAGAGCCACTGGCAGTAGTTAAGCTGGTGCTGTTTAACTTGGACATCTGTCCAGCCAGGCTGGGATGACCAGCTCAGTTTACATCACCGGGTAGCAATCAAATAATAATTACTTTGGGTTACTACAGACTGGAGCTGGATTTGAGTGAATGATTTCAGAGCACTGGAATCCATTACCAATAACCCAAACCAGCTGGGTTCTCATCTCTGTTACAAAGAAAGCAGTAACAATTCCAAACATTAATTCAGACACTAAGTACTAGCTGGATCACCAGTCCATGGGAGCAGTGGCATGTATTTTGACATAATTACCTCAAGATGGAAGTGAGAAGGGCATCCTATGGAGAACGGTTCAGAATTTACATTCTGTGCCACATTTAACTCTCTGGAGTTATATGGAAAAGGTTTGTATTCAATAAAAAGCTCCATTTAACATTATTTCCTTTGCAAAGGCAAGCTGGATAATGCTGGTGGAAAGCAGGATTTTGCAAATGCAGGCTGCAGTCTCCCAGCAAAGGGGAAGCCAGCTGAAGAGCAGGAACTGCCTTTTCTGAAACAAGTTAGACTGTGCAACAAATTGGTATATCCAAATAAACAAATCCCTGAATCTCCTCCATTTGCCTCCATGAAACAAATGAGTCAGTGCTGACTAATCGTATTATAACAGGGGAAGCTGCTAAAAGGCTTACAAACCATGTGTTTACAGGCTCGTTACTGCTCGGGGCTGGCTGGGACAGTAAAGAAGCTATGACAGAAACACTTGGGAGTCAAAATCTTCCCAGGTATGTTCTGCAACTGAAACCAGTCTGCAGGCCACGCCAAGATGGGGTATGAGAAAGTGGGACTGAAGTGAAGGAAAAGGAATGCTATTTCCCCATTCGGGGCCAGAGATCTCTTCTTCAAAGCTACATCTAACCAGGGGGACTGATGACAAGAAGAAATTCTCCCAGTCACTACAGGAGTTAACCCTCTGAAATACCACATCCTCTGAGGGGCCAATTTCACTGAAAAAAAGGAAAATGAAAAGGAGCCATTTCTTCTCTGCAACTTGGAAAGGACTGAGGCAACTTATACCTTGGGGTTTTTTCCATTTGCTGTAAAAGGCAGCTTTTTGGAACAATCTGGCAGAAGAGCACAAGTAGATCCTTAATGTTGTAGGGCACAAGAACCAGCCTATGGCAGGGGAACATGCAGCTGCAGCTCATCTTTACAGAGAATTTGTAAAAACAAGGTCACGATTCTTATTTTCTACAGATTTTTATTGTGAAAATCATAACTCTTTGAGTTTCCTCTCTTCTAAAAGCTACAAGTCTGTTTTAGTATGTTTGTGTGTCCATTTAGTTCCAAATGACTTCACCAGCAAGAAAAGATGCCTCTTTCTTCTCTTTTCTGTCTGCTTACAGTAAATTAGAGATGCTTTCCTCCAAACACACTCATGTGCAAACCCTGAGAGCCATCATTCTTGCTGTGACACACGGGAGCCCATATGTGGGGGTTACAAATACCATCCATTATCTCCTGACATCAGTAGCCTCTGTATGAATTCCACAGTCAAAGCATTGGCAGAGAGGGAACTCAGCTGTTTCTCCAAATATGCAGGACAACGTGCTGCCAGCTTCAGGAAACCAGGTTTCCCCACCTGCAGCAAGTTGTGAACCTTGCTAACTTTGAGATTATTAAATTCAAGGCTCCACAAACACCTTCAAAGTTGCAGCAGAACTACTATTTGGTAGCCCCCTTAATTTGTCTCCAGGGAAAGGAACAGTTCAGGTATGTGACAGACCATAGAGAAAGAAAGGAATCCTGAAACAGTGGACTGTGGCAAAATTTTCTAAAAGACAGTGCAGAGTGAGCAGCAAAATGCCATGAAAATTAACTTAAAAGCCCAGTTTCACATCCTTGAGGATCAATTACAGCCTTTGTGCTTAAATGCATTTAATACATCAATGCTGTAGTGGGACAGGATCCTCACTGCTGTGGCCACTTCAGCCCCACTGGTCTGTTAATGGGACAGGTCAGCGCAATACCAACGTTGTGAAGGACAAAGAAAGGCCGAGAATAAATCCCTGCTGACCCTACTGTCACTTGGGTCACACCAAAGGCTGGTATTCCATTTATCCAACACCATTAACCTCAATTTCTCCTGCACACAACTAAAACCCAGCTGGAGCAAGGTAGCTCAGCCAGAGCCCCTCGGACAGACTCATGGCACTCCCAGCTCAGCCAGAGCCCCTCGGACAGCCCCAGGGCACTCGGGGCAGGAGCTGCAGTGAGGCATCTGTCCCTCCCCAGTAAAGCACTGAACACCCCCCGAGCTCAGCACAGGCAGCCGGAGGTCCCGGGGTGCAGCGTCCGCACTGTGGGGCACCGTACACACGTCCTGGGAACATGCCTGGAGAAGCACAGAGCTGGGAGAACAAGGGCACCTGCATTCTCCTCTCAGACCCACCAGGTCAGAGGCCCTCAGGGAAGCTCTGTCCTTGGGGATTTTGGGGTCTTGGCCAGACCAGGCTGTGACAGGTGGCTGAGTCCTGCTCATGGGACCAGAGAACCTCCAGAGCTCTGCTCCAACTGAAAACATCGTGATCCCATGAACTCAGTGTCCTTTATTTTCAAGGGCACGACACCTCCTGTTTCATGTGCCCCTGCACACCAGCTGCCTCTCCTCTCATATGAAGGCTTCACCACAAGCCAGTTAAAAGAGGGACTGGGGAACAACCTCTGCCTTCCCAGCTGCCTCCGAGGGGTCGCCCCCCTGTTCCCCGAGGCTGCTGATCCCCACAGTGCCACCATTATGTGTTTTGCTCTATTCACAGCTGCTCCTGCCACCCTCCGTGGCAGCCCCAACCCTGGCAGGAGCATCCCTGGCTGCTACGCAGATCTGCAGGATGGCGTGAAGCTGGGAAGCTTCCCATTTCTGCAGCATAACCAAGGCTTTGCCTAAAGCAGCAGACACAATGTCTTGAAACCTTCCAATTATGCAGCTGGGGAAGCCCTCTCCCTCTGAAATTATCAAATAATAGAGAGAGCAAGAGAGAGCATAAGAGAAAGAACAGGGATGGGGTGGAGCGGAGAGGGAATATCTATGGCCTTCTGCACCCACTTCTGTCACTCTGACATTTCTTTCAAATACAATTATTTAAAGCCTCCTGATGGCAAAGCTAAGGAAAGGGACTAATAGAGGCTTGTACGGTACCTCTCCATCAGGCAGTTCAATAAATCCTGGCAGTGCTGTGATTTGTGTTGGGAGAATGAGCTTTTCAAGAGCAGAACTATCACTTTACACCGTCAATAATCTCACTGTCAAAAACTCCCCGAGTAACCTGACCAACACTTCAGAAGCTTAATTTATAGATGTGCTATTTGCCTTCAAGGTATTTTATGCAGCTAAATAATGGAAGTGGATATTATTCCAAACTACTCTGCAGCTTTCACAAGTGGAGTTGAAGAACATGCAGGAGGACAAATTTTCTACTAGCTTAGATTCTTCCCTGTGACATCTGTTAGATACAATCTACCACTACTGGAGGTGCTTCCAAATTATACTTTGGAAAATAACCTCCAGCACTTCCAGAGGAGGTGATCATCCAGTGATTTAAAGGTCATCTCATTCCACCCCTGCCATGGGCAGGGACACCTCCCACTATCCCAGGCTGCTCCAAGCCCCATCCAGCCCAGCCCTGGACACTTCCAGGGATCCAAGGGCAACCACAGCTTCTCTGGGCAACAAATGTTGGGGGAAGATCAGAACTAAATAGGAACAGATCCTAAGAGCCTGGATCTCACATCTTAACTCTTTAACAGTGAGCTCAACACTTGTACAGAGGCACTTAAAGAACAAAGCAGTGCATGGAAAAGTGCTGGAGGTTCTTGGCTTTGCTGGGGACACTTGTACAGGGATTTGCAGAAGGCACCTCTGACCACCACTTCTCCCACCCAGGATACCCAGGACTTGCAGTGGGATCGCAGCAGGCCAAAGTATCTGCCCAAAATTTCACCACTGGGATACATGTGGCTACAGTGACCTTGCAAGGACCAACACTGATACATAAATGCATAACCTAGAAAGATCTGTGCTCTAATGCCAATTTTCCGGTTTAGGGACATATCCATAGAATCATTCAGCCAAATTGGGTAAGCAGGCTCTCTTTTTCCCTGATGGAATAGGGGGCAGGCTTTTTACTCTCCACCATAACCCACAATGCTACTTAATGCAAAAGGCTGTATTTCACGTATTCCTGGCTCTAAATGCTGATTGGGCAAGGATTAATTCCTTTAATGGGAAAAGTATTTATGCAACTACAACAAAGGATACCAGGAAAAGGCCCTGGGCAGGCAGCAAACGTGACAGTGCCATTGTATCCCACACATCTGAGAACCCCAGGCTGTTCCAACCAAGAGCAACAACAACCTCCTTGCTCTGGAGCAGGGTAAGCCCTTTACCGAATAAAGCACCAGCAGCAGTGTGGAAGTCCCAAGCATTTGCACACACTTATGGTTCAAGTGAGTCAGAAAGAAAAGTCAAGGCAATCTGAACCTCAGCTGAGGGAAAAACTCAGTTCTACACCCAAGCTCAGCAGCTTGGATCTCTGCATTTTTGTAGTGACACGTGTGCATTCCAGACCGCAGAACAGCCCCAGTACTTTGCTTGGTCAATACCAACTGAGATTGCTCCTTTCTTTGATTCACAGCTGAGCCACTCTAAAGGGCTTTGCTTTTAAGGCTGGACTCTTGCTCCTGCTCTAACAAAATATGAGAACTGGACTGCCCTTTATTTGTCTTACTCATTGGTTCACTTTAAACAGCCTTTCCTTGACTAATAAGTCACATGCCAACAAATCAAGATAATTATCCAAAGGTCAGCACGTCAACAAGGTCCCTTTTTGCATATTCCTGTGACTCAGAAGCTGGCTATCTGCATTGCCAGCCTCTGACACCCTTCAGACAAGGGTGGCAAAGTCACTTAAAAGCAAATGGATGTCTGCAGTAACCTGTCTTTGTATGGACAAAGGAACCCTCCCACTGCCTACATGCACCCAGAGGGCAGAATTGTGTTCACACTTATAAACAAACTCGAATAAGAGTGCAAATATCAAACAAAGCGAGAAGGGTTTTAAACAACCCCAAAACTCTTTGCCTTGTCAGACCAAAGTGAGTTTGACATCTGATACTCTCCCCCATAACTCCCTATAGCAATGCAGTTTACCAGAGCCTGCCAAGGCCACAGAATAAATTAATCTCAGTTTACCAACCATGCAGGCACACGTAACCTCTCCTGGAAGGAACTGGAACAGCTACATAACACAGATCCTGTGCCCCTTGCTAGCAGGTAATAAAACACAGCTCAACTGGTAGAATTCCTCCCTCCTCCCCTTTCTTTTAGTAACATAAAACTCAAGATCTTTTCTACACAGTTCCAAAAGCAGCCCAGCAACAACAGCAGCTGCCTTGTCCTTCCTACAGTGTATGTAGTGATCAAGATTTAAATTCCCTGTCCCCACCCAGTTCAAACCCATCGAAGAGACCAATTCATCTACTCAGTCCCTCCAACAGAGCAGCTCTGCACTGCTGGCTCCCCTAAGGAAGCCCCTTGGATGACTGAACTTGGCAGAGCAGGTGCTGACTTCTGACACCAGGAATAAGCAAGTCATGGCCCCCTCTTGCCTGGCCAGAGAGATACCCCAGAGACAGCTGGGGTTTTTTCCTCCCTCTTTGATCATGCTCGTGGCAAAAATGAAGATTAGTCTTGGCCATGATCCATCCTGCATAAGACAGAATGATCACCTGGCATTTACCTCCAAATCCCTTCCTCTTTAATACATAAACTACTGTAGTTTAAAGTCTGCACCATGTGGCAAGGAAAGCTCTTCCCTAAGCCTCAGCTGCACAAAGATCTCAATGGGAATATCGACAGGATTGACATCTTCTGCATATTTAAACCAAGTGTCAGAAAATATTTATGCAACCTTTTTTCCATCCTTTCTGTCGTCACTCCTTAATCCTGGTGAAGTTGGAAAAGCAACTCGTAACAAGTCTACAAGCAACATGGTCCAGGGGAAATATTTATACTCTGCTCAGATTCAGAGATCTCCAGGGCTGGGAAAAGGCTCCTGGAACAGGCAGCTCCCACCTCATTGCCCTGTCTGTGCTTCTCCCTGCCTGTGGCACCAGGCTCAGAGGCAGCAGGCAGGGAAACACTTGGCTCTCCCCTGCTCCATTCCAGCTCGGGCTCTATGATCTCTGCACTGCTATCCATCCCACGGTGAAGGAAGTCTGATAGATTGCACACTGCAGGATGTTGTATGCAATGTTAAGTTTGAAGTTCAGGGTTTTCCCACCCTTGTACCAGGAACAGGTGCCTAAAGGCAGGGGTTAATCTTGATTGTTAATTCAAGAACCAAATTCTGCCCCATAGTCACAGGTGAACTGCACAGGCTGAAGTACAAACCAGTGGCCTTGCTTGCAGGTGTATGGAGTCTCTCTGGTACATAAGCTATTTAAGTGATGGAAAACCTGCAAATATTTCTGAAGGCTTGATGTCCTAAGGAAGAAAGTCTCCCTTTCGTCCCTAGGACAGTTCAGATGAAGGAGACAGGAGGGTTCCCTGGTGTTGAGAGGAAAAAACTGCACCATGATGTCTCCTGTACCACAGCCAGGTCATGGCCCCTTCCAGACACACGGTGATGTCTGAACTTCTACTGCTTTTTGTCTCTTACTGTCCTATTACGTCACTTTCTGTTACTGTTCCCCAGCTCTTTTCCCATTGCAGTGCACATTGCTCAGCCCTGCTGCAAACAGCCGTGATCAATACTCTCATATCCAGGGAACAGTCACACACACAAATACAGATATATTAACTGACTTTACATGCCATTTGCATGCTTCATTTTGTGGCATGTGATGGATACTAATAACTCCTACCACAAAACTGACCCTTTCTGCTGCTGCACCTGTCCATCATTCATTTGAAGTTTCCACTTCCTTAAGGCACGTTGGACATTGTCTCCCACCATGGGACGCTGTTCTCATGGGGGTCCTTCTGCCAGCAGACACAAGCTACAAAATGATCCCACAGTATCATCCTGTGGTAGCCAGAGACCTTACATCGGCCACCTTAACTTTGTGGCTCTTTAACAGTAAGGAAACAAGAGCACATGATGACACAGGGATGTGTGAGGATGCTCCTGGAGCAGCAGCATGGCCTGAGTGGTTTCCTGCGCTCACACTCCCTCACTGCCGTGGGCTCAGCCACCCCGGGAGGGGAGGCAGCAGCAGAGAGGGGGTGAAGCATCCATGGGTAAAGCACTCCCATGGGTGAGTGACGGGACAGTCACACGTCACAGCACACACCAAACCCCGGGCTCCCAGAGGAATGGGAACAGAGGTTCTGATGCCAGCCCCCACCTGAGCCACTGCCCTCCCCACACGATCAAATGAAAGGGAACAAAGCCAGTGAATGACACATGAGACAGAGAAACCTCATGTTCTCCCGTGATAACAGAGCACAGCAAACCTGCCAAGTGCAGCTTCTCCTAGCGAATGGACTTGAATTAAATAAGATTGTGTGAATCACTACCCCCAAAAAGGAGTTTATGGAAACTAAGGACCATGATCTTCTGAAGTAATCTCCAAAAAATGGTAGCAATTTAGTACAAGAATACCATTAGAACATCTTCAATATGTATTTTAAATTTTAAAAAAAATTAATTCCAAATAATCTTTAATCTCTCTACTTGAATCCCAGAATATAAAATGGAAAGTACTGTGATCATACCCTTGTTAATGAGCACTTAGAGGAAAATGGGTGTTGGAATCCTTTGTTTCCAGCAGAAGTGGATTCAAACGTGTAAATTCAGTTTGGACAGACAGAAGTTCAGCTCAGTACCATATGAAATTATTTTTTTTTATCTAATTGACTGAAAAGCATGTTTTGGCCCTAGTTCATGTGCTCGGCACCATAGGTCTGTAATTTAGCTCAGATTCAATGAAGCTTTAAATCTAGAGAGCCAACATCAAGATTTTCACAGCTAACTTTTTACTGAAATTAAATTCAAATTAGTTCTTCAAATGGTTATGTTTAATATTTGATCTTATTTTAAATAGAGAATACAACTGCTGTCATCCTAGAACTGACATTAGGGTTAACACTGCTTGGTGACCAGCAAACAGAAACAAACAGGCTGCACCCAGTGTTGCACAGGATGCATTGCTGCTGCTGTACCACAACCGAAGTTTCATCAGAACTTTCACCCCAGGAAGAATACTTTCCATGGCCAACTTAGAGAAGGAGTTAAGACTTTGCATATGAATTTAATCACGAAGCATCACCAAGATGTGTCTTCATTTACGAACTGCCACCAGCCAAACCAAGAGCCTTTGGATTATAGAGAAAAACGAGATGTGGTTTCTTTTCTTCTCAGAGCTTTTACCTCTGAAGGCTTCAGCTGTGGCTGCCAAACTCTGTTAAATGCTGTTTGTGCAGCATGGAGAGGGGAGCAGGGACGGGGTGCCTGGAACAGCCCCCGCGTCGCTCTCCTGTTGCCAGCGCTGTGTTTGGTTTGGACTGGTCCTTTGGCTGGAGAATCCAAAGCTTCTTGCAGGCAATAACAGACTAATCACTTAATACACTGTTCAGAGCAATGATTGTTGTTGTTGTTTGATTCTGGTATTTTTAGGAAGAGGTAATCCTGGATATTTGCATCTCATTTCCCAGAATGCCCTAGGGCTTTTCCAGCAGTTGGAATCTTACAGGATAAACATCTTCCCCTGATTGTAATTGCATTATTAAATATGATTGCTCTCCTCTTCCTTGAAATTTTTTTAAAAGCAGCAACAAAGAACACTGCAAGCAGACGCCCTGTTGACAGCATGGAGGAAAACTGCACAACAGAGACAGGCAGGAGTATTTCACCTTTAACTTCCAGATGCAAAAAATACTTCTAAGCCAGGGAGTCCCACACCACCATGGAAAAGCTTAGTCTTCTAAATAACTGCAACCATAGGAAACCTTCAGCTATCAAAATTGAGGCCACCAGAAACAACTATTTCCTTTTCAAAACACACTGCAATAGCTCTAAGAAATCCTATCAAAGATCAGGGTTCTGTTACTGTAAATCCCATAGACACAAATAACCATAATCATAGAAAAGTCACACAGTGTAACTGCAGTCAGGGAAAGGGGAGGTTATGGAGGAGCCTGACATGCTCCTGGACCCACATGAATGTGCTGCTCAGTTCTAAAATTACACTGAACAGCTTCTTACACCTAAAACACAGCAATTAACTCAGACTCTGCATGCTCCAGTGGCTCGGTGGCTTAAATTCTTTTCCCTCTAGAAAGTTCCTCTTCTCTATTATGCCTCACTGCCCCTTTCACAGCCAAGGCTCCCAGTTTGGTGAAAATCACAGGAAACAAGAATGCTATCTGCTCTCAGCAGTAATTGGTACTAGTCCCACTTCCTGCATTAAAACAAACAAACAAACAAAACTCCAAAGCCAACAAACAAAACCCAACCAATCAACCAAAAGCAAAACCAAGGAACACCAAAAGATAATTAAGTGTGCATGCACATTGTTTCACTGTAAATCCTATTGATTAGGGGAAAAAGAGAATAAATAATGCATATAAATAATATTTGAGAAGTTGTGGCAATCCAGTGACATTCCCCTGACTGAAAAAGGGGAAACAGAACTCCCATTTGTAAAAAAGGAAATGAGGAAGAGGTGGGGAGCTACAGGCAGGTCAGTCTCACCTCTGTGCTGGGCAAGACCACGGAACAGATCCTCCAGGAAACCATGCCAAGGTCCTGCACCTGGGCCAGGGCAATCCCAAGCACAAGTATAGGTAGGTGGAGCATCGATGGAGGAGAAGGACCTCATGGACAGAAATTCAACATACCCTGGCCACGTGCCGGCACCCAGAAACCCCCTGTGCCCTGGGCTGATCCCCCAGGGTGGGCAGAAGGGGGGCTGGAGTGAGATGATCTTTAAGGTCCTCTCCAATCCAAGGCTTTCCATTACTTTATCATAAAGAGCAGTTACACAACCACGACACAGTATACCAAATCTAAGTATGAATGAGTTTCTGCCTTACTTGCATACTTTTGGAAATGAAAACAGACTTTCTGATGAGAAAACGTGTGACACAGTATCAATTTTCATCACTTTAAAAGTGGGAAAACAGCTACTTCTGCACTTCATGGGACTTCTCCAGGTACAGTGAAGTTTGGTTCATGGATACTCTTAGCCGTAGCTTAGCAGAGCCCTACTCCTACACAAGCTGATCTGTTTTGAAACTCCTCACCAATCCTGTGCATGCCAGGGTTATATTGCTATTTCACAAATATTTACAGTCACACACACACATATATAGCAAAACATTCACATTCAGAATGTGCTTTATGCAGAATCTTGTGCTTAGTTATTTATGTGTCTTTCCATAGAGCATTAAGATAATTCCCTGCAAAAACCCAGCCGGATTGGGGGCAGGAGGAGAACGTGCCACAGCAAACTGCACACTCTAAGTAGCAGTTAAACTGCTTGAGACCACTTTTCTGCTTTCAAGAGCCTCTGCTCAAGTGTTTTCACCAGGCTTTCCATGTCTAACAGCCTCATGACATGGGAATCAGTAATGCTTCTTCAGTGTACTTTAAAAAAAAAGTTAAACATCTATAAAGCAAGGCCTCCCATACACCAGATGGTCTAACCTCTTGAGTGTCAAAATCCTTCTGTGTTAGGCAGCCCAATTAAAGGGACATTTTTAGCAGCATGCCTCTCTCCACTGTGCCCTGCCTCCCACTTCAGCCCCGATGTCCCAAAGGGTACTTGCTCAGCACACAATTGCAAACACCAGTTTGCCTTAGTTCTTTCTCCCCAGTCTCTAATTGGGGGAAACTGTGATGATGGTTAATCTAACTCCTGGGCTTCAATGAAGAAAACTGTTTTAAAAGAGAAGACCTTAGAGAAAACATGAAAATCTTCAGCTAACTAGCACAGCTCTAGTTCTCCTGATTAGGATCATTGTGTTTTAGCCTCTCCAGCTGCAGCAAAGGTCTTGGCCATTTCCAAAAGACCAAAAAGCAGACACAGCAAATAAATAGCAAAAGGAAAACCATTGTACTCTAGTGATGTGCCCTCATCAAAGTAGGATGTGCTGCAGTATAAAAGAGTGCCTTGGATAATTCTAACCTGTCTCACCAGCCAGTCCTCACAAAGTGCATCAGCAGTCCCATTTCACAAGACCAGGAGCAGCCACAGCCAGCCTGGGGTGGGACCAGCAGGACACCAGCAGGTTCCCATGTCTGAGGTGGACCAGCCAGGCTCAGTGCTGGTGTGAGAGCTGTGGGGTGATCAATCCCAGCAGAGGACAGGGCCAGCAGGAGCTGCTGAGGCTCAGGACAGCAGGGCAGCCCAGAGAGAGGGTTTTGTGCAGCCCTGACCTGTGCCAACGCTCCCTGAGGAACCAGGGCCATCTCCTCCTCACACAATTCTCCTGAGGCTCTCCACACCATAAGGGACGGTCACACCAGCCATACAGAGCTTTGGGCATGAGGTCAGTGGAGACAAAGAGGTTGGTGAGCCCTATTTCACAGCTTGCTGAATGGCTCCAATTCCTTTTCCAGCCTACAGGAACTGATAATGTGGAGCTACTTCTGTCCCCAATTTACAGAAGGGAAATGGTAGTACAGAGCTTCAGAACTCTGCCCAGGAACCTCACAGCAAGTACAACAGAGTTGAACTTAATGTCTTGACACCCTCCTAAGAGAGAACACCCACATAGCTCAGTTCTAGGTCTGCTTCTGGTGGTGGAGGGTGACAGCTTTTATACTGTCATGATGGAAGATGGTCAGGCTGCTATTGAACAGGTTTAAGGTGCAAACCAACACAACTTCCTCCCATCCACCCTGTGACAGCCCCAAACAACAGCGTTTGCAAAGAGCCACGGCTTTAATGCCCAAGAAAGGATTGCCGAAAAAGGCAATCAGACACTAACGAAAACATAATCCTCTTCATCCCCAAGTGCATGTTTCGGAGATGATTTACTGTATTATGATAAAGGGAATCTCACATTCAGAGACTGCAGGCTGGAAGACAGGGCATTACACACACGACAGCTCTTTTGATGCTGCTTCAGAAGGAAGAGACTCTTTCCTCCCTGCTGCTCAGAAGAACATTGGCAGCACAGGCAGGTTCTCAAGACGTGGCCCCGTTCTTCAGGGCTCTTGGATGCAGCAATATAACATTTAAAGCAGATAACAAGAAATGGCTGGTTATTTTAAACTGGCTGCAGCCCCTACTCAAGCAAGGAAACTGACTGATGGAAGAGCTCCCTCCTACTACTCTGTAATATTGCTGGGGGTTAATATTTGCTACTGAGACAGAGCCAGTAATACCTTGTGGGTGGAAGGACAGTAACACTCAGAGACTAGGATAAAAGACTACACTCCTCATGAAATGAGTTTCAGTCCCAGCTCAGCATCAATTTATTCTACTAGAAAAAAATGTGACTGATCAGTTTAGAGTGGAGTCTTCATCAAAAGCACAATTTATGACTACAGGCTTTACTAGTATCAGTCTGTAGGTTTCCAGGTATGTAAAATTACAGTTAAATACACAGTGGCAGAATTAGCTGTGAGTTTCTTAAGCGCTCTGGAAACCACAGACTCAATTTAAGCGCAGAGTTGTTCTTATTACTCTCAAAATTGAAGCATTCATTTAATGCGTGGGATATGCTAAAAAGGAGTGACAGCTGATTGCTGCCTATCAGAAAGACTAAAGGGAAAGGATAACATTTTTTAATCAGGAGGATTAAGTACACCACATCACCATGCCAGGTATTAGCTACTTTTTGGCCACTTACAGAGCAGAGAAGCTTATTGTGTGCCTAAAACCCCAGCATCACAGAAAGCCTGTTTCAATCAGCATTACATTCTCCAGTTGAGAGGCTCTCCTAAAAAGCTGTTAAGGGTAAGTTTGAAACAAGACTTTGAAAATGTGCAGAAGTCAACCCACTTCCACACTCCTCTTGCTCTTTTGACCATGTTGATCAGTGTGATGGGATTTAATGCCCCAGCCTTGAGCTTGTGTGGGAACCGTAAAGCTGGAACTTAGTTCTGCAGGTTCAGTCTCCTCTGAAAGTATTCACCCTGCATGAAGCTTTTAATAATTTCTAAAACCTTCAACTTACACAGGAGGATCAAAGACAGACAGAAAGAGAATCCAGTCTCCGCTTCCCTGCCTTCCTTTCCTCTAGACAGATGAGCTCCACCCAACACATCTTTTATGAGGGAAGCAGGAAAAAGAAGTAGGCTATACTTTAATCAGTGGGGGTGCATGAAGAACATTTCAGGAGGTGCATTTCCAACAGCTTTCTCAACTCCCATCCTGAACAGCCGCAGCCTCCCTGAGATCTGCAAAAGTGAGCCATAAACCTCATGAGAAGAGATTTCCCTTGGGAGATCCACCACCTCCAGCTACGCTTCGAGCCAGAGACACTGCAGGAACAATTCCCTGTGGGATTGAACATTTCTTCTCTGCTGGAAAGCACAAGCACAGACATACAGAAAGGAGTGGGAGGTGGAGGATGGGGGACAAAGCCCAAATTTTTTCATCCTTGTAGGAAGATGCACATTTCTGTGTTTGAAAGGGGTTGTGGGAGAAGGTGGGCAGGACTCTAATTGCATCCAGATTGTTTTGTCCTTCCCCACTTCATTTCGCTGGCAGGTCTGACTGTCAGTACCCTCAGCTTTCCAGCCCTGCACCAGCTAATTGTGGTCCTTACATACACCCCCCCAGATCTAACTTGACACAATGCTGGATAATTGGCACCTCAAGAGAACAGGGAGAGATGGGCACTGAATGTGAATCACCTCCCGCACCTGCAGCAGGAAGATCCTCTGAGACAGAGGCTGAAGTCACTGGCAGGGAGCTTGCCCTGTGCCCAGGGACACAGTGGCAGGTTTGCAGACAAAATGATGACTTAATTTTCTGGTGCTGCCAGTCTAAAGGTCCTAAACCTAAATACTCCCTGACAGGGAAAAGAAGGACAAAATGAAAGCCGAGCAGTAGGCTTGGGCAAGAGAAATGGGGGGCAGTAGAAACAGATATTTAATAGCAGCATTAGACTGTAAGTGAAAAAAAGAATCACAAAATTCTCACTCTGCCTCCTTGAAGGAGCTCACACTGTGCCTGTGCATTTCTGTTGGCTGTCAAACAGAAAAATGTAAGTGGGACATTCAGCTCTTGAATCAATGTTTATTCGATAAGGTCAGTGCCAGAAAAACAGGTTTCAGTCTCAAGTGTAGGAAAAGACTCTGAATAGCTGTATACAAACAATGGCAACAACATCTGCACTCTCCCCACACTTCCCATCCCTCCCAGCCTTTACTGCAGAAGCAACCCAGCCCTGCAGAGAGGCTCAAGCAGGAACTGTTACCTCCCAGCTCAGGCACAGGGTAGGCAGGGCTCACTGCTCACAGTAATTGCTACAGCACACTGGTTTGCACATAAGAGAGCAGTTTCTGGTTTGCTCAGAAATATTTACTTTAAGTGCAAGATAAATCAGCACAACCCAGAGCACGACAGCTTTCTGGTCTGCCTCTAGGTTCCACATCCTCACACTCACATCTGGCTCCACTGCCCTGGGCTCCATCTCTCACTCCTGTTCCCTTCATACCTTTCAAGAAACCAGACCTTCTTCAATCATCAGATGCAGCATGTGAACCATAAAGATGTGAAAACCTTGAAAACAGCTTAAGATGTGGAGTACATTTCAGAGAGGAGGCTCAACCCACCCGTTCTCCCTGGGGAGATGGCAGTGGTGGCACAGAGCTCTCAGAGCACCCACGGAGCCACTTCAGCAGTACCTGCTGCTGGTGTCTTCTGGTGGTGCTTTCAGATCCTTGCCTCTAAGGCATGACCAAGCTGTCCTCTGGGCTGGATCATGGAGGCCTAACTGGAATTAGTCCAACTAAATGGAACTCTGTCATTGCAAACAAGATGGGGAAGGCTTCGAGGGGGAGGATGTCCTCTGTGTAAGAGACAGGGAAGCAGCAGGGCTTAGCACAGAAAACAAAGCAAAACACAAACAGAACAGGAGACAGTAAATGGAAGAAAAAGATCAGATCAGAATCGGTGCTGGTCAAACAAGGAGCAAATTTTCCTTCTGAATGTGACAAGATGGCTCTGAATAAATAAGAAGAACATAGTTACATAAAGGTCATGATCTCTGTGCAAACCTCCCACTGACATCAGGAAAAAAAGCCATTACAGACTGAGATTTCAGGAGCGCTGAATTTTATATCCTGGTCTTCAAGAAGGAATTTTATAAAATATGATTGTTTCCTTCGGTCTTTTTTGACACTTTATCCAAACTGATACTTGTTAATCTTCTACATTCCCTCTATTGTTATGGAAGATCCCCTATTCTATAATGATGCTGCCAGTTACAGTAATACCCTGAAAAGAAAAACAAGCACTTGCTTTCAAAGAAACAAAAAAGATTTTCGTGTTCTAAAAGTATAAAAAAATTCAGAGAAAGGAAGAAAAAAAATAGCCAGTCACTAGCAGAGAGTATTTCAGAGGGCCTATCATCTATTTTCAAATGCAATTTTCATGTTCAAGTGTATCAGAAAGTCCATGGAATTTTGATTGTTAAGGGCCAGACTCCATGAAGAAAACGTAACCTGGGCACATCTGTGAATTTTAGCAGTGGTCTTCCATTACACATTTGTCACCTGTCTGTTGAAATCCTCGGAGATCATTTGAAGCAATGACTTAGAATCCAAGCGAGAGCCCACAAAAGCCAGGCTTTAATGCAGCTTGCACTGCACCATCACCCAGGAGTTCTTTCCTATTCTTTGCTGTCCTTGCTATCCTACTCTGCTGCTTTTTGGGAAAAAGATTATTTCAAAGCAGACACCTGAACTGGCCCAACGATGAAATCTGCATCTGAAACTGTGACAAGGGGATAAACCTCCATGAATGACAGCACAGTTCATTGTATTTCTGCTCCACTAGTACTCAAATTTATTATTTAGTGACACTACCTCAAGCTATTACTTGCTTACAACCAGTGCTACTTGACTTCTAAGAACTCAGGCAAATTCCATAAAACACAAGAGCAATTAGCTTTGTTGGGAGGAAAATAATATGTTTAATGTCAGGTTGCTCTGGTGACAGATGTGGCTCCCACATGTCCCCGAGGCTGATCCTGTCTCTGGTGTGATGAGGCTCAGCAGAAAGGGCTGGTACTGAGGGACTGCTCCAACTGAACACATCCCTGAGCTGCACAGCCAGTAAATTACACCAGGACCCTACACTGGCCTGCATGGACTCCACTGTTTGTTTTAGTAACAATTAATCAAGAGCAAGAAGCCACGTGACACAGTTTGCGATAGCTACAAGATGGACATTTAGAGAGAAGAAATGAAAGAAGATACAAGAATCTCTTTGCCTGCATTTAACTTGCTAAACTTTGTCCTTTTTTTTCTCACTTCTGACAGTTAGAAAAGCCCTTCTCCTCCTTAGATACATAGAATAAAAATACTTAGTCCCCAATGAGATTTTACAGCCATTTGCCTGTTCCTTAGAACCCAGGAGGATGCACTAACTCACACACCACAGTTCAGCAGCTTACAGGGTACCCGAAAATGCTCCAGACACACCAATGAGCTTCCATCAGTCTTACAGAACCAAAACTAGTATCTCAATCCCTGATTTCTCATACTTGGGAAGATATTCCCCACAAACTGAAGCTAAAAAATAAGGTAATAGAAGCACCACTCTGCACCTCCCTGCAGCTGTTTGTACACCCTTTTCTCGTGCAATTTTTCTGGCAACGGGATAGCAGTGAAGACTGCTTTGGCAGGGAACAGACCTATGAGAAGCCACACCAAGGAGATGGTGCCTAAACCCCCTTAGGAGCACAAAACAGAGTTTTTATATTGTTAAACTATTTTCTTAAGGAGAAACACTTGGACACAAAAAGACAAAGAAATCAAAAGCCGCCTCTGCCACAAGAAAGGCAACATCTGCTTCACTACCCCCCCCCCATGCTCAGGTACATGACGGTGAAGAGGAGGAGGTACAGAACACCACAGGTTTTCAGACATTCCTCTGACACAATATTCCCACATGTGTTCATAGCCCAAGCTCCATAAAAGCTCCAAGGAGTAGGTGAGGGTTCTGGTAACTGTTTTACAGAGGGAGAAACAGTACAGTGAGACCAAATGATCTCCCTGATGTCACACAGGAAGCCTGTGGTGAAGGAGGGAGCTGAACACATCTGGCTAACATCAGCTCGAGAGGTCAGCATGGGGAAGGTAATGAGATGCCTCCGTGCCAGAAGCTGAGTTTTATAAAGCAAACATCACACAGAAAGTGGAAAAATCCCTGCAGTGAATCACACTCACTCAGTATTCAGAGACATGCTCACGTTACAACCACAAGCACTTATTTAATTAGAAAAATGATCTAATTGAGATGCATCCAAAATTGCCTCCGATACAACACAAGCAATAACATACGTAGCTAAGAAAATATGTAGGTTATGAAGGTGTCTGGGTTTGTGCATGTGAGGGAAGGAACAAGGACTTGCTCAGCAGTAACGCTGAATACATTTATTAAACGCAATCAAATTTTACAAGGCACTGAAGTGATAACACTGTAGCAGTGGAAAGTGCAAGCAGCAATAAATATCTTGTAAACACAGAGGTCACAGGCCCAGGTGCTTACGAGCATGGGAAGGGTGGCTTACTGTAAGCAGGATGCTTCAGTGCCTCAGCAGTGAGCTCTCTTTTCTTGGAGAAGGGGTGAAACAAGACAGGATGGATTATTATTTAATTTATTGCAATAAATCAGGAGTCAAAGCAATTCAAAGGAATTTGTATCTTATCACTATGTAAAGAAAAATCAAACCTCTATCATTTCAGATCTAAATACAATTACAGGAACAAAATAGCTTTATGTTTAAACCATCTAACTGAGCCTGACAGATGGATACTGTTTATATCCATTTGTATTTATTGAACATAGTAAAAGACTGCAGCTGTTCTGTCAACACCTAGCTGCTTCCAGGGTGTTTAGAGCTGTATATAAATATAACAGAATTTTATGGATAAATATATTCCATGGAATAAACATGGTGAAGATACTGTGATATAACACGTATTTACATTAACAACCATAATACCTTGAACTGGTTCCTATTGATCTTTAAGCACTTCACCAGAGTGCGGATAAAGCACGTGCACTCTCACCCTACAGACGCAGAATTAAAGCTCAGAGATTAAGTGCTGCCCAAGGCTCTCACAAGAGCTCAGTGTGAGTGATGGGATTAAGCCAGGCCTATGCTGCAGGCTTTGTCCCCAGTGCTTCCCCATGCCCACCTTCCCCTGCCTGTGCACAGCACCCAGAGCCAGCTCAGTGAACACCCCATAAATTCCCTGCCTGCTTTCATCTCGCACTGTGGGGCGGTCAAAGCCAAAGCCCAGCCCTGGCCAAGCCGTCCATCACCAACCCTGACAGCTCATTCCTGCTGGGAATTCCGGGCAGAGCCTCTGGCTGACCCGATCTGACCCACGCCAAATCTGCCCCCGCTGGCCAGAGGATCAGAGGGAACCCTGTAATTAGTGGACATAAAATCCCACACCTCATCAGCGAGGTTTTGCATATACATGAACGACTGCTCCTCATGTAAATCTCACATGCTACAAGCCAAAGCTTCCAACGCTGCACCTGGGGATGAACCCTCGCAGTCCTGCAGGTTTTCCTGGGGTTTCTCCTTCTCCAAGCCCCAGGACACACTGGATTTTGTCTGCCCACTGTGCAGGGCGTGAAATAACAGCACCACTGCACGTGGCTAAGCTTCAGGTATTTTTTTTCTTTTAAATTTCACAAATAATTGTGGAGTATGTTCCATCGCTGTCTGCGTTTACAGAACTGGCTAACAAGAGAAAGGGAAGAGGGTGGCAAGAGGATGACATTGGTTGGAGAAAAAAAAGTTTTAAACTGGAGGCTGCATGGGTCTGGGAGGTGAAACAATCTGAGGATAAGACTTTTGTGGGAGTCCTCTAGAGGCAGCTATTTTAGGTTGCTGAGGCTCCTACAAAGAATTTCAGTGCAGGAAATGGGGCATTTTTCCTGCTATGGATTGCTCCCTCACCTTCATAGTCTCTATAACATAGGCTGTCAAAGCACTGTGTTACCTACTTTAATGCTTTTCAGAAAACACAAACTAATTTTATAGAGCTCTCTGGACAGGAGGAATGGAAAGATTTTACTGGGAGAGAAGAGCTGTTAATCTGGCAATGAAAAAGATGATGAAACACACTAAAAAACAGATCAGAAACGAAGTATGATTTATCTGGAAGCAAGAACACGGGTAGAAATGGGGAGAAGGAGTACGTGGGGGGGGAATCCAGCTTTCTTTCTGACTGAATTGCTAAACTCTCTGTGATTTCTAAGCAGTGGGAATCAGAGTGTTCATTTTAAAATCATCATCAGCTGATAGCCAAATTCTTTTTTAATAGAAAGAGATATCCTCATCTCCACTCTGCACCTGTGGAAGGAGCAGCATAGGAAGAGAAAAATGGAAGGGACTGGAGAGCTGGCCTGCTAATCCCATATGGCAAACACAGCAACTGAGTGCAGGCTCCCTGATTCCCAGACAAGAGCCACATCCCCACCGGGCCACCATCATTCTTCATCTGGAAACGTGCATGTGTGTGCACACAGCCACAGAGGCAGGAGCAGCATAATCACGACTGTCCTGCCCTGCCACTAAGGCCTGAACTCTGAAACGAGAGCCATCATCTCGACAACTGAGAGGGCACATTAACAGTGCTGCCAGTTGAGCTCTCCCGAGAGGAGCCGTCTCCTGCATGTTTACACAGAGCCGGGCACCGCGGGGCTGACATATCCTCGGCAAGGATCATTATCCTGGCTCTTCCCTGGCTCTGGTCGGCCAACTGCGGCTTTGATAATTACCCTGTAGAAACCCAAGGCTGCTACACCAACATCTTAAACACAAAAATCATACTCTGTTGCCATTCTTCCCACAAACATTTTTACAGCAGACAGCAGTTTCTACTTAGGCAGCAGACGGACCAGAAAATACTGCCTGAAATGCTTTTGAAGTGGAGATGGGACCATAAGAGCAGATGCCTACCCCTCTCTCCAGGGAGTGCAGTGTGGATGTGATTCTGGTCTGGAGCTCAAGGATTTGGCTCTTTCAAAACACCCTGAAACTTCTAGTAAGGGCTGAGCATCGGGGTTACGTCTATTGTGAGAGGAGGGGGTTTAAGCACTACTTTTTCTGAACCAGGACTCAGCAGAAGACCAGCATACCCTGAGAAGTTAAGCAGAACACAGTCGGAGCACAGCCTGTGCCTGCAGAGAGGAGCTGGGCTCACAGCCACCACAAGACAGCAGAACTCACTCCCCCTGGAGAGGGGCAGCATACCAGTGCCTGTGTGCACGGGCACATCTCCCACGCAAGCACTGAGTTTGGGGACAGAGAGGAGGCATGGAGAGCCTTAGAGCACCTTTGGAAAATAATTTGGAACAAAACAAATCAACAAAGACCCTTGAAGTTGTTTGTTTCTGCTCTAAGTTCTGCAAATAACAAACAAGGTGTCTGTACAGAGGTTCCTGCCAACAGCTGCCATTAACATACATAAATCTTCCGTTCAAAGGAAGCCTCCAGCAGTCAGTTTTTCTATCTTAATTTGATTCTTTTGACTTTTCCATCCTGTCTGTTTTCATCTTTCCTCATTAAAAGGACTTTTTAAGAAAAGATTTTTTTTAAAAAAAAGCCAAACACGGCTAATTATTTTAATGAGCTACCAAAAAAAAATAGTTGCTTTCTACTCTGAATATAAGCAAATGTCAACATTGCATGGGGAGCAGAGGCAGCACAGCATCTTATTACTATACCATCAGCTCCTATATTTGATTAATGAAGACTCACAGGACTAATTTTACGCTGCTTCATTAAAAGCCTGGGGCAATTAGCATAAAGGTTAGACTACTACATTATTAAAATGTTATTTTTTTAAACAAAATAATTTGCTTCTTTTCTTTTCCCTTTAAAAAAAAACCCAACACACACTAGATAGACAAAAGGAGTTACTGTCTTTTTCAGCTTAAGTAGAAAAACGTGAATTGCTGAATCTCATCAAGATTTTAGCAAAGCAGCAAAGCAGCTGCCCAGTCTCTACAAAAGGGCAAAGGCAGTGCTCTCCTGTAAAGCAACACACAAAGGGAACAAACAGCCTTTCTGCTCAGAGCACAGGATGGTGATAAAATTCAGCCAGCACCTAGAGGGAGGGGGAGAAATCGCTCATTCCAAACAGTGCATCCATTTCTCACACAACTAAACCTGTCTTGCAAACCTCTCCAAATGATGATCAAAGGTAAAAGCGCATATATGCAACGCAGCAAGAGCTGAAGTGTACACCATAAAAAGGCATAGGCATCTCCTATTCTTTGAGGCTTTATTGAGAGAACGGAGGAAGAACTGCTTTTGAACTTGCAGGTGAGCAAATCTCTAAAAGCACATCAGACTGGCAGCCTTGCTGTGCAGTTGATTCAGCATCATGCTGGACAACACAACAGAGCAAGGGTCAAACCACTTCACCATTTCCCTGCTCCGTTTTTCCTCTCCTTCCTCAGATTAGCAGCTCTCTGAAAACCAGCTTCCTCCCAAGCCTCCACCTCCTCCTCCTCCTCTGCTACAGCCCCAGGAAAGGAATAAAAACATAAAAAAGCAGCAGCAGCCCTAAGGAACAGACTTGATGAAAAAGAAAAGCTAACTGCCAGACAACGCTTCAGTCTGCTGCGGAGCTGCTTGGCACGTGGGAGGACTTGCCAAGACGTGCACAAGGCACCACTCTGCTTGCAGTGCCTTCTGGCACTCGAGGGGTTAAAGCAATCTAAGCCAGACCTGCTGGAGAAGCACTACAGCAGGAAGAAAGAGTTACAAATGATTTTTCTTGGCAAAAGCAGCTCATTGGAATAGTAGAAGGATTGTGCTTACTCCTCATATATAAATGCCAAAATGAGGCTTGCTGACACTTTCCTGGCACGCCCCAGCCCTTCCAGCGGCCCAGCACTTCAACCAAACTTTTGCAGGGACAGAAGGACACACAAGATGTTTCCTCCCCAGCTGACCAAGCCCTCCTCTCAAGTGGCACGATCCAGCCATTGTGGAAAGCACCCGTCCACCAGCACCCCACGGATTCAGCTCAGCCTCTCCCTTTCCATAGCAATGCATGATTTTTGTGGCCAGTGTTTGGGGATGGGGTTGTGTGAAGCCACCAGCACGCTTGAATTCTGGGGCATGCTGCTGGGGAGAAGGGGCATTCATGAAGACTAATTTTAGACAAGATGAAGTCTGCTGAAACATCAGAATTTTGCAGCTTGCTTAACCAGCAGCCAGGCTTTTTCCCTTACCCTGTTCTCCAACCCCTAAGTCACCCTGCCTAAGAACTGGCAGGGAGTTTAAGGTAACCCTTTTCCTGGTCCTCTCTCCCAGGGTCCACAGCTCAGCAATTTATGGGTCTTGAGAGCCAGAAGCTACATCCAGATCATCATTTTTAACAGACACTAATCTTCCTAAGGTCTTAATCCCCTTCTACTGCTTCTTTAGACTTACGCTTGTGACTTCCAGAAAAGTTTCACATGAGTTTTGTCATTTCATTTTGCCCTGCTAGAAGAACAAAACAAGGAAAAGAAGAATAAAAGAAAAGAAACGCTTATCAATTCCAATTCCTATCAGACTTACACAAACTGATATGATTATTCGCTGTTTCATCATATGAAAAAGTGGCTCCACAGCCACTGCAGAGGTTCATGGCAGGGCTTTAAGAAGATGAAGGTCAAATGGCTATTTTGGGAGTGATTATCTTGTTCAGAGGCACATGTGATGCACCCTTGGCTTTTGCCTGGGGGCTGCTCTCATGCCTTGAACATCGATGGCTGAAGTGTCTTTGCAGCCAAGGAAAGAAGGTGATTCCCACCTGCGCCAGAGGAACTTCCCTTTCCTCACGCCGGCCCACTGAGGCTCCGTGCTCCGTGACTGGTTCATCACCTCCTGCCTTCTCTCTCAATGTGGAGCTGCTCTCTGACACATTCATACTCAACAGCACCCAGTTCCTAGCTTTTTGCTCTTTTTAAAATCTCTCCTGTTTCCCCTTGTAGAGATGGCTTTTCTTTTTTGTCCCTGACAACCTACAGCCCAAACCAACATCTTTCCCTCTTGCTCTCCAACAGTAACAAAAATACATGCCCAGAACTTCTCCAAATATCCCTGTAGACATTCAGATGATTATTCTTAAAAAGGCAACTGCAGGAACAACTCGTTGCAGAGGATTTATATCCGGCTCCCCAACTCCACGGGCAGAAATAACACATTTGCAAACTGGAAGGGAGGAATCAGTTCTCTGAGATCATCTGCTGCAGGCCTGCACCATGAGCAGCAGCTCTCTCATGGTTAGCTACTGCAGGAAAGTTCTGCAGAAGCCCCCATAGTGCCAAAGATTAAATCCCCAAACCTCCATATCCCTTCAGGAAAATAAAATGGGCTAAAGCCCATGAGAAAAGACTGTAATAAATTTTAGCAGTAAAACCAGACAATCATCACTGGTTTAACTTTTTTCACCAGACTTTGATTGATTTCTGTACCAGGATTATTATGAGCAACTCCTATTAGTTGTGACTTTTCTTTCCACATTCACATCAGAAATCCATGCTGCCTGAAACAATGCCCACTCAGACTGGAAGGGTTTATGATGAAAAGATCACCTCACATATTCATCCCACAGCAAGTCTCCTTAGCATGATCTAGTACACCATGGCTGCAGAAAGAGGACATGTTTGCAAGGCAGTCAACTTTTTCTGTAAATATATACATCCAGCATGAGGCTTCCAGGACTGTCAGATTGCTTTACAAAAAAGGAGACATTTTCGCTGGTTACAATCTGGGGAGGAGGAGAGCCACATTTTCAAAATATCAGAAGGCAAGATACTGTGCTGCAAGTGGGAACTCAGCTTGGACCTGCTATCTCCAGGATCAGAATCATATTAGCAGAAGCTAGAGAGAGAAAAAAATAAAGAACTGAAGAAGGTTCACTGTGCTGCTGTTGCAGAAAAGAGAAATTCAATCCTACATCCTGGGTGGTTAGGAGGAGGAGATGGTGTGATGGCAAAACAGAGAAATCTACCAGAAAAATTATCAGCACTGATAGAAATGTCATCCTCGTCACTGAAGAACACCCTAAACTGCCCTGACCTCACAGGGCCCTTTTTCTAACTCCATTCCTGGGCCTGGAAGCTCAGCAATCAGTCTTGTAAATTTACAATTTTCAAATCCAGGCAGGAGGTTTGTTTTTCTTAAGCAATGTGCCAATGCTATTTTGTGCTGTACAGCTTCCAGTATTTTCTTAAGTGCCTTGAGAGGCTTGGCATGAAGGGCACTGTGGAAATGGAGCTTTAACTGATTGCTTCCAAATTCTGCCTTGTAACCTCCCTTCAAAATGAGGGATTCCAGCAGCAAGAGACACTCCTTTCCCTGTACACCAGGGGAACTGTGCCTGCTGCAGCACACACCGACAGCAAAACATGTTTCAGCAGCGACAGGAGCAGTGTCCCTCCCCAGCAGGGTGCTGACCAACATCTCCATCCACCGAGCACCACGAATGGCTCCAGTTCAGAACAAAACCCTCACTCACCCTTCTCTATGCCCAGCTCCAAGGACAGACTGACAACATCCCTGCCCACTACAGAAACCAGGTACAACCACGTGGGGAAGAACTTTTCCAGCTACCAGAGAGGTCAGCCGCAATCACAGCTTCAAATTCACTAATCAATGAACACACCAGAGCCCGCTGAAACAAACTCAGCTAACTGGAGGTGCTGGGGGATGACTAATTCATGACTAGCCATGGCCAGGCAAATTCCTTCTCTGCTTGCAGACTCATGTGCACTATCCCCAGCTGCCATCCTGACCTGCAGGTCAGATCCACAGCATCACCGGGAGCAAGGAGCAGGGATAAAGGGAGAACAGTATAATGCTTTCCCCCATTTACACTTGACTTGGGGCACAGAGCATCACACTATTCTTTGTCCAGCATCTTTAAAGATTTTTGAAAGAATATCCTAATTAATCTGTGAAGGAATTCAGGCAAGATTGCTTTAAGTATTTTTAGCTTAAAAATGCAGCGTTGTCAAGCATTTTCCTTTTTCACAACCTTCTCATGTGTTTGAGGCTATTATACAGGAGCATAAAGCATCTATAAAGCCCAAGATTATGCAACAGCATTAAAACATAGTATTTTGGGGCTCCACAGTATTATTACTTAGTTATAGTAATCTTCCTGCCTTTTATCCAGAAGGACCCCCCAAAGTAACAGTTTTCCCAAAATAGAAGAGCAGCTGCCTGTGAAACAGGACAAAGCAAAAACCTCTGCAGTGACTCATCAGGGGAGAAAAGGAAATGACAGCTCTTGTCCACAGGAAGGTACTACTGAAGTTCTGCTAACTGGGATGAATCCAGAATTCACCGGCGAGAGCAACTGAGGAATTTTGCTTATCAAAGTTTTGCTGCTGATCCACAGACATAAAGCTAATAATAGTAGTAGAAATCATAATAATAATCATCATCAAAACAAGTCTTCTGGGCATTGTCACTTGCATTGTCACTTCTTATGTAACCTGATCACACCTAGTGATAGCCCTGCTCACCTCCAGAGCAACTTCCACCCAATTGTGTTAATACATCTTACAACCATTTACTAATTAAGGTGTGTTTTGAATGCTAAGATAACAAATATTATTCTTCTTTCATGTCATGATTCAAAGTCTATTGGGTTGTAAGAGAATTTGAATCAATTCTTCATTGCTTAAAAAAAAGTACCAAAACCAACCACAAAGACCAAATGAGAAAAAAACAGTCAAAGTTATGCAAGGTGATCCGTGAAGGACTTGATTCTTGGTGCTGCAGCTAAGACACTGATTAGCGTCTCATTTAGGAGAAAATCAGAAGCAGCAATAGATACCTGTGCTAAAACAGACACTTCCCAAAAAGGACACGAGCTGTGAGCACATGTAGAGCTGAGGAGGGGGTGGCTGAGGGACGTGGGCTCAGTCACACACAGAATCACCCGTGAGAGCAACCTTGAGCGGGTGTACTGCCCTCTGCTTGGTGGAGGAACAAAAAACCTGTCAAGAAACAGCACTTTTCCCACACATAAATACACCCACAGTCAACACAGGGGAGGCCTCCTCCCTGCTTCTCTCCTTTTGCTTATTTTCCATTAGTCACAACACAAATCAAACTGCCAGGCTGCCGAGGCCTCCAAACAAGTCAGCAGTTCTGCTCTCCCTGGCAGGATCAGCCCAAGGAGAGCTTTGGGATGGTGTCCCCCTTTGGGTGCAACCCCACGAGCTGCTGTCCCTCCCTGCCCTGCCAGCCAGGGCGCCTGAACTGGGGACAGCATCCAAACACACAGAAGTGGCTCATACACTACCACCACAGCTGCTGGCTTGGGGTCACAACCAGGATCACCCAGCCCAACCAACCCACCTGCTTTATACTGCACACCCAAAATCTGCAAACACCCAAATCAGCAGGCACTTTAAAAATTGTGGGTTGACATTAAGTACCTGATTTGCTACAAAATCAAAAGCATAAAGCGATACAGAAATTAACATTTTACTTGTCCAGACTGGGATATTGCTTTAGACATGGTGCTGTACTGCTATTTGCTCTAGGATTTATTTAACAGCTAGACAGAAATAAGTTGGCCTTCAAAGAAGAGCTTGAGTCTTCCCTTTGAGAAAACAACTGAAGTTATATCTCAGTACTATATTATTTCCTTGAATCCAGAAGAGGAGGAGGGTTCAGTTTCATAAGAAATAAAATCAAGAGACTAAACTTCCAAGTATTTGGGCTTTACTCTCATCTTATGCAGGAATTAATTTTATCACATAAATAGACATAGATCTCTCACTTCCTATTAACTCCTAAAGGGTAAGAGCTAATCTTGAAACTACTACTGAAGAGAGTCAACCTTAACACCAATTTTCATCTCTGTAGATAAGGAGCTCAGACACTGTACTAAGTCATGTGGTGCTTAATGCATTTCATAAATTAATTGGTTCCTAAACTAACTTATATTCAGATGAGTTTGTAGAATATGCTTGCAAAAGGAGAGCAGGGAAATCTTGTCTATCTGTATGGAGCTGGTTGGAGTTTGCATCTGGGCACTTGAACATTTTAGCTGCTCTGTTAATACCACAATCCAAGTTTCCCCAAATCCTACCCACAGATATCTTTCTTCACAACTACATAGCACACATTTAGTAAAATCTGATGAAAGCAAGTCCCTTACCAAAGACAGACAGGGCCACTTATCAAGCAGACAAGTATCTGAATAAGTCCATATGCATTTAGACTTCAGAAACATCCAATTTGGGATGGAGGCTCCTATTTCATATTTTACCAAAGATAAATTTAAAAGCTCCATTGATGATAGCGTACCAATCATCTAGCCACTAAAGCTGCCTTTGTTAACAGGTATTTTTCTCAACAGTAGGTCTGCTCATTTAGTTTTGAATTTGAGTTTTGAAACAACGGGAATTGTTTCATTGGCCACTGAAAAATGACCCACACATGGAGGGATCCCAGGTTCTCCACACTCATTAGTTAAATACCACTGCATTTTTAATCATTCCCTCACCTGGAAGAGGGAGGAGAAGCAACCAAGGCAGTGCATTCTGTAAAGCCCTTCCCCCTCTTATCAGTGCTTCAGCTCAGTGCTACACCAATTGCCACATAATTTATTTAACTTCAGAACTGGTGTGCAAATAAGCTTTTGGATGCCAGCCACAAAGGAGTTTCCAACACAGAAACTAGGAAGTCTTTATTAAATACCCTTAAATCAATGTCACAAGCAGTGATACCCAGGCATGCATGGGATTGGGGTCAGAAAAGGACTTCTTATACTCTGCCCACTTTCTGCTCAACACTTTTAGCTTTGTGCACTGCACCTTTCGGGGTTTTACTTTTTTACTCACAAAATAATGCCATTAAATGCTAACAAATCGAATCCTTATGAAAACATGTACTTGTCCTGATGGTTTTCTCTCCACCTCAAACTGACTTCTGTTCACAAAATCACCTCAATGCAAACTCACTGAAAGAGTTTTAGGCTTTTTCTAAATTGATTAGATTTATACAAGCCCAATTCAAACCATTCATCCAGAAGCGACTCTGGAAATTCACTCAGACTCACCTCACCTGGGGACTCTGCATGTTTGGAAACTAAGCAGTGTTTAGAGGAGGCATTGCAACTTTGGTGGAAAGAGCACTGGACTGGGAGACTCCTACTCTTGGCTTCCTGTAGCCAGGCCAGTGAACTGAAATGTCATTTCAGTCTGTACCTTTTTCCCAAGTATACAACATTAGCTCCCAGTCCTGTCCTTCTGGCAGCACTATGAGACTTACCCGTGACAGTGACACAGAAAGAGAAGAATTACTAAAAGGATAGTTAGAACAAACTACACCTGAATAGGTGTTTTTAATTTGAAACTAGGGGTTTTTTTTCCCCCCCAGATCTGGCATTTAGGAAAATGAAGGCTCTTTCCCATTCATAGCCACACCAAGAGTTGTAGCAGCTTAAGCAAGATTTTATAGATAGGGTAAAACTGCACTGATGCAATAGAATTGATTGAGAAAATTATTTCATTAAAATGGTGCAGTTGACTCATGTAGGAAATATTTTGATTTAGGGATATCAATTTAGCATAAATCAGCAATAAATCAATTTAAGATTTAGGTATATCACTGCGGCTTTCTTGTCTAGGGAAGACTGTAAAAGAGTACAATTGAAAATATCATTAGAAAGAAACAGAAGCATGAGAGCTCATGACAACAAGAGCTATGAAATCTAGAAATTACTTTCAATTAGTAACTGCTAAAACAGAAACACTTCTGCCTAGTGTATCCATGTATGAGCCATTCCAGTCCACTGGAAAGCACGTAGCTGAGGCAGGACAGTAAAGCAAGAGATCAGGTATTATCAAGTTAGATCAAAAAATACTTTTATCCCACCAAAACTACCTTACCTAGGCAAACCAGTTCCTCTCTCTGGGCTGCCTGGTCTGGTACCATGTTTCTGGTCAAGGAGCTTTTTCTCCAAGAAGGAAAGTTGCACATCAGACTTAAGTGGAATCTGGCCCAGTTCCACAAGAGGAGGTTTTTAGGGAACCTTGAAAGACAACACTAAAAGCCTCCTTTCTTTCCTCCATTCTTATGAGAGCTCTCCAAGAAATTCAAATTTAATTTTGTAAGACAGGCAAAAGGAACATGAGTGAAGGTGGGTAGATGAATGAACAGATGAGCTACTCCTGCCGCAGAACTACACGAGTCTGTGAGATCTGCTAAAATCTGAGCTCTTGCTACGCAGCAGGCAGTGGAAGCAGGTTGGAACTGGAAGCACTTGTCACGGCAACTGTCCCCTTAAATCAGCCCACGGAGAGACAGTCCAGTGCTCTAATATTAGTGTGAAGAAATTGGGACTACATCTCTCAAAGTCCAGAAGATTCAATGAGCAGGGAAGGCTGGAGAATGCCTTGCCTTCCGTTTGCTTCTCCCTGGGAAGGTTTTAGAAGCCTTGACAAAATGGCTAAACCTGCTTCATTTGGCCACAGACTTTTTTCTTCTGTAGCCCCTGCATGTGTGTAGAGCCTATGGACATCCTGACAGTGAGTACATTTATATAATGAGCTCCAGAGACAAGAATTTCATTTGGCTACAGAAAGCTGAATATTTCTAAGAAAGTAATTTTCCTTCTTACAGTGGTCTCCAAGAGATTGACCCATCAAAACAAATAAGCTGTTGAACTGAGTGAGTCTACAGCCTGTGCTAACACGGAGAGCACGCCTGTCATAGCTCAAGTCCCTTTCTACTATCTTTCATCTGCTTTAGCTCAGTGTTGCTGGTGTATGAAATTTAAAGAGCTCTGAAAAAGATGTTAACGAGCCCTAAAGAGGAGAGTGCTCTTGCGGTAGTCATTCCCAGGAACACCTGTGAACTATTGAGTTTAATTAGTCTACAGCTGGCACTGAGTGTGTGTGGAAAGACAGGGGATTTATTATCGGATTGCCAGGCCTTAGATTGGCTCTTCCAGCACAATTTTTTCTTGTTTGTTTGTTTTGTTATAAAGGACACACAGAGAGTGAGGGCAATTTAACTAACAGGGAATTCCCTTCTTGGAAAGGGTGCCAGACAAGGCAGCACTTGGATGCTGGGAACTGCCTTGGAGTGGGGAGAGCCTGGCAGAGTGAGCTGATGGCGAGCTGTGCACCCCAGCCCTGTTATTTACTGTGTGGCACAATTTACTCCCAAATCCTTACCCTACAACTACAGAACAGCTAAGGGCCCAACTTTTCATTTCAGCAACACATTATACTTCTTTTTGTTACTCCTCAGGACTCCACTTAACTCTACAGGCATCCTAAAACAAACCTAAGAGGTGGGAACAGCCTCTGCTGCCACTTTTTTCTGCCATCTACAACACCCAGTGACTTTCAACACAGGTGTAGCTGTTTCAGCACCAATTATGTCACAATATCACATACAGCTGCATGTATATTCATCAACAACAGTGAATTACAACTGTTCATCCTCAAATATCTCCAACCCACCCGCCTAAAATCATGACTACACTCCCATCTGACATCAGTTTTCTCCTCTGCCCTCCTATTTACTAGGCAGAGTTTGAAGAGAGAAATGAAAATGTGCCTCACATACTAAGCATAAGCCAAGCAGAGCCATAACTCAGCCCACCTTGACTCTACCCATGGCAGGCAGTGCCCAGTCCCCAGGGCAGCCAGGTGCCAGCTTCACTGCAGCAGCTCAGAGGCTGGGTTGGAAACTCCTGGCATTCTCACAGAAAGCAGACACAGTTTGGAGGCTTTTATCTTTGAATGACTATTATCCTACCTTGTACTAAATTCAAAATACCTCAACAGAAACAATGCCCTACTTAAACCACAATGTGCAAAATAATTATCATCCTGACATCATCTTTACTGACAGCAGCTTGTCTCCACAGCTGGAGTACGAGATGCTTCCCCAGCTGATCGGACTTCATCCTGCCATCACCTTGACACTGCCAAGTCAGTCGCGCTGACGTTTCTTCTAGCTGACATTGGAAAGCCTTCAGTAAATCTGTACTGACATCTTAAATTCTCTTTTCTTCCCCCCATACTTTCCTCCTGTCATGTCATCTCCATAAAATTGCCCTGCCCTTGTTTCACTTCATTTTGACATCCTATTGTTACCTCCACAGATCCTCTTTAGCGCAGCGCTTCTGTCACAAAGGCACAACATCTCCAAAGACCTGACACGGGAGCACCTGGAGAAGTGTGCCAGGAGCCTCATTAAAATGAATTAAATGTCTGTGTTATCACTTCTACCCCTTCCCAGCAAGTTACTCCTCAAACCACAGCCTCACCCCGCAGTGCTACAAAGCGCTTGAAGACAGAGTAACCTGCACACCCCGACTCCCGTGACAGCCAGGCTTGATCCAGTCTCTGATCCTGGGGAGGACACAGAGTCTGGCAGGGGACAGCAGGGGCCAAGCAACACACTGCCCAGTAGCTTTCCAGTATCAAGTTTAGTGACAACTCAAAAATTTCCTGCAGTCTAACTACGGAAAACACAACAAATCAGACACCACAGTGAGCCCCTAATTTGGGCCAGGCAAGGCCTGCACTGCCCGGCACCAGGGACGATGGCAGATGTAAACAGAACCACAATTCCCACAACACTTGTTCTCACCTGTACCAGCACTTGTTATTCACAGCCTCGGCCCCTGCGATGCAGTCCCAAGCTCCCCAAAGGTTCAGCCCGGAGGACATGGCCCAGAACCTTCCCAAACCCAGGGCGTCAGCACTGCCCTCACAAGGAGGGGCCGGACAGCACCTTCATTACCCCAGCCCAGGTGCCCTCATTAGCAGGTTCATCAGCCTCATTAGCAGGCTCCTCACCCTCATTACAGGGCTGTCCCCTCGTTAGCAGTGAGGGACCTCCAAATATGGCCCCACTCTGCTCCCTCAGGCTGTAGGGAACCTCAGGGATACATGGCCAGGGACTCATTCCATACTGAATATAATTAACGGGCTTTAAAATCCCCTTTAGGAGGGAACCTCAGGCCTTGTGCTCACTGCATGAGACAGCAACAAGATATATTTGTGCCTGCTGGGGTGGGGAAAGCAGGGGAACAGCCCTGTGAAACCACAAGGGAGATAAAACCCATATATGCTTTTGTGGTGTCTAACAGATTTTACGCTAATATAATACACAGAGAATTTAGAAGTACTTTATATACATGGAGTATTTCCTAAAATTCAGTTATGCTTTGAGATACAGATACCTGCTCTAGAAATGTAATTAAGCTGTCCATGCAATTAAAAAGCACGTTGTTTTATTTGCATAATTCCATGCAGCTTTTTCTTTATGGATAGACCATGAAATACAATGTTTTCCTGACACCAGATATTTTTTTCTTTGTTTATTGATCCATATTTCTTCACGCTGTAAAAATCACTTACAACCCAAGAAAGCCACAAGGGCCAGACCAAAAGCCTGTGAGTTCAAACACTGATGTGGATTTCACATACACCAAAAACCAGACCAACGAAATGAAATCTTTGTACTCCTAGCTCAAAAATGAGAAAAAAAGTCCCTCCAGATATTTCCTGAATTCCAAATCTGCAGGATACAGTTCCATCAGGAAAAAAAAAAAAAATCCAGGCTGGGAGAAAAAAAAAAATACATGAAAAAACACCCTAACTGACGAGCAATAAATGTGGACATTATACATCAGAGATTTCTATTGATCAACTTTTGCTACATGTATTTTAGGTATCTAGCATGCACCTGTAAATTCCTCCAAAACTACATCTGCAAGAAATACCTCATGTCTGTACTGTCTTTTAAACCCCTCCCCCCCAACCTCTTCCTTCCTCCTTCCCAGTGTCTGTTCTCCTGTACTCCCCTGCTCCCACCAACTCTCCAGACTCCAGCTCTCAAACAGCCTCAGAGAATTTCAAACAGGTCATTAAAATCCCAGTGCAACCTGCCCACATGGACCCACTGACACCACAACACCTGCAAGGGTCAATCCCACACATCCAGGGCCTGTGCAGTGTCACTGAGGGTCCCCCTGTGTGTGACCCCAGCCCAAGGAACCGGTGCAGTGTCACTGAGGGACCCCCAATGTGTGACCCCAGCCCAAGGAACCGGTGCAGTGTCACTGAGGGTCCCCCTGTGTGTGATCCCAGTGTGTGGCTGCAGGGCCCTGTGGGGATCCTGGCTGCCAATGCACAGCTGCACACTCAATAACTGAGCAAATCTCAGATGCAAGCACGTTAGGGATGGCATTACTACACATTTTTTGATCAACAATACATCAGCAGAACATTTTGCTACTGTTGTTAACTCTCTGCTGTGGTTCAGAAACAAATGCTTGAGGACATGTACTACTACACTCCTACTGCGTGTACAAGAGATACACTACAGTGTCCTCCATGGAATATGACTGTCAGCAATTATAGTGAATATTGAAGAGATGGAACAGGGTTTGTGATGCATTTTCCTGGCTTTTGTGAAACATTTGTTCACCAGATTTGCTAACTCTGAAAATGCAAGCATACATGAGAGGTCTGCTAATCCAGGGAATTAGCAAGGTACTGCTCCAACAGATTGCAAGACAAGAGTTCTCTGTTTCATACAAATGTCTTTACACAAGAAATCAGTACACCCTATGAACAGCTCAGCCATTCTACCCAAGATCTAGCAATATATCAGGTGATCAAGAACAAAACAGAATAGATTTATGCTTGCAACCTTTTGAAACAAAGGTTCCTGGGTTGGGATTGTTTTCCTTTCTCCCTTCTGAGCTCTGATAGTCTGCAAAGACATAACTTTACAGCACAAGAAAATAAGATTTAAGCACATCTGAAATAATAGAGCCCAGTTGCTATCACACTGTGATTATCAGCACTGCTGCCAACAACCCACACTGGAGCCAGAGTCTCTTCAAACACCATAAATTCCCAGCTGCCTTAAAGAACACACACCTTCATCTGTCTCTGAAACCCTGCAAGGTCAGGGGGAGGCTCCTGCTTTGCTGCATACGCAAAACAAAAACTGTTCAGTGCAAGTAAATAAATAAGTAATAAAGTAGCGATATACTCAGATTTTCTGTGTGAATAATTCAAATCCCATTCTTAACAGTGACAGGAATACAGCAGAGGTGGCTGGCTTGGGGATGCTGAGACAACCCAGTGGTGGGGACAGATCTATAGGAATCTGTCTAAGGTGGGGTCTAGTTGATGAATGGTTCCTTTCCAGGCACAGCTATCTGGGGTTTGGATGTTTACAACAGGATTTCCATTCCATACACAGCATCACTGCTACATTTTTTTTATATCCTTTAACAGATGTATTAATACAATACACACTTCCATAGTATGTCCTTCCTTGTAAAATCCAAAATTACAGGGCCAAATGCCCAGCAGCTTTACATACTTCCATGTGGGCACCTGCCTGGTTTGCACCCATGCACATTTGTGCATGCACACAGATACATGAGGAATTTATTTCCAAATGTGGCCACACATGCAACTTAAACACTTTTAAAGTGAGGCATCAATTTTTATCACAGGAAAAAATAATTATAACTCAATTAACAGCAAAAGGCCTTTTCCTGCAGTAAAGAACACAGCACTGGTAGGAACACCTATAATCCCAAAACGTGCAATTCCCAGCATTGACAGTCACACTGAAAGCTGGACACAGCAACTGAGCCAGCGAAGGAGCCCCATGAGCCCACTCATGACACAGCATTTGAGACACAAATCTTCATGTGGACACTCCACTAAGCAGCGCACCAGAAATTATTTTAAAAAAAGAAAAAGACAGGAAGCAGCCCCACAATCATAACAGTACAGAATTCCATCCTCTCTCAACACCTAAAACTGGAAGGCAACCTTGAAAGCCCTTCAACATATGAAAAAACAAGGATGCACAGTAAGGAGCTCTTCCAAAAAAATCCTATCTGCTTTCCCCAGAAATTCTTCCTACACAAATCCAGTGATACTGCACCTAATCCTGCTGTTGACAGGGATATTGGATTGCTGTTAGTGGCTGGCTTGTCCTGCAGATCCAGCCCGACAGCAGCAGTCCCTTGGGCAGCGAGCAGAGCAGCTGCTCCCCGGTGCAGCTGCACACCGGGGCTGAGGCTGCAGACACCCATGTCCATGCACTCCTTTGGTTTTGTCTCCGGGGCTCATTATCATTAATTATGACTCACAAACCAGAAAGAAGCCATGCAAACTGAATTCACAGAGCTCCCAAACCAGCCCACAGTGCCAGTGTCCAGGTACAAGCTACATCAGTCTGAACAGGTAGACTTTTGAACACAAAGGCCAAGTCAAGGTGCCCATGTGTTACAGCACTGAGGTCTCCAACGCTCTTCTCCTACAACAGATTTACGCCAGGACTTGCTCAGTGCTTTGCTCATCCCCCTGCATCTCCAGCGGCCTTCTGTACCTGACGTTACCTGCTTGCCTCCTGTCTTGGGGTGACTTTATGATGCTGCATTCCCTATCGCCTGCTCTGTGCCCAGACAGGAACCCTGTGCCTTTCTGTGCCTTTAAACTGGGTCCGAGAGAAAGGGGGGAGAAAAAAGCCGAGTGAATTCTTCAGAGCGGTTTGTGCTCAAGGACTCACAGACTCGCCTGCGTTCTCCCGGCAGCTGCAGAGCCCAGGGAGCACCTTTCCTGCTTTTAGCCAGCTTTCGGCTCTGTTTCTCAGGAGACAGACAGGGAGTTACAGTTCTTTGCTTTTTAGCTAGCCTGCTAGGTTGTTCCCCTTCTTCTGGGACTGTTCAGCAACACCAGAACATCACTGGGAGGCCCCACACCATGGCCCAGAGAGAGCCCATGGCACACCCCAGCTCTGGAGAGAGAGCCACACCTACAGAAAGGACTCTGAATCTAACCGGGTTTTCTCCACAGCAACAGTTTTTATTATTTAATATTATTCATTCTTTTTTTATATAAACAGGGTTTTTTTTCACTTTCCTCCAAAGGAATTTCTTTCCAAACCTGGTGGGGGAGGGGCTGCTGAAACCTGTCTTCTATCAGAGGAAGTTCATTTTGGATGTTTCCTCCAAATTTGTCTCAAACCCGAACACCTCGTGAACCCTCACTTCTCTCCTGATGAGAATCAGCTACTCACAAATCCCTCTTTCTAGCCTCCACTGAGTACTGCCATTAACTAATAAGAGAGCAGGAGTGGAAAGCAGTTTTTTAAGTACACTATTCACATAAGCCTAGTTTTTGCTGAAAGAGCACCAAAAATAAACCCCTCAAGAATCCAGTCTCTCATATTCTCACAGCTTATACCTCCACTCAGCTTCAATAAGCCAGCAACAATATTGCATGCCCAGACTCTGTATCACTGGGATCACTGGGGCTTGAGTAAAGCAGGAGTTTAGCCAGCACCTACTTAATTACAAATTCATTTAATATCTCTATACCCCCTCCACAAATAAGCCTTACAACATTGTGAGTCAATCAAGCCAGGCACTAGTAAAATATTTTTTTTTAAAAACCCTTAAATCTAATAGAAGATTACTGCACTCAACCGTAGAAACAATTTTAAGCCTAAATTTGGCAAGACACATTAGTTTTATATGGAGCTAAATTATTTCCAAGTGTCCAGGAAATACAATTCAGTAATTACAGCTATATTAGCTGGATGCAAATGAAGCAAGAGGCAGAGCTGATTTACCACTGAGTGGGTGAGTCACCCTGGCCATCCTCCACAGACCAGCCCCACTGCAAGGACAGACTTTGCTGAAGACTGACCCAAATCCAAGAGCCACAGGTGCTCAAAGCACCTGGCTGATGGTGACAAGGACTTGAAGCCTTGTGAGTACTGACATGTGGGCACATCTGTAAGGTATCAGCTCTCAAGGCCAAGCTTTTGAGGAGCTGGAGTCTCTCTTTCCAGCACTAACAGAGAGGTTTGATTTTCCAATGCGCTCGGTCTCCAGCACCTGTGGTGTGATGCTTCTGGCCATGCCATCCACGGAGCCAGGTCCCGGGTGAAGACACAGGGCTCCAAACCCTTCTGCGTATCCGAGGGGAAAACACCTCTCTCTCCTTGAGCACGGCGGTATCTCCTTGCTCAGACACCCCAAGTGCAGAAAGCTCTGTGCTTGAATTCCCAGCAGCCCAGTCCCGAGGGACGGGGGAGCTGAAATGCCGGGACGAGCTGGCCAAACAGAGAGCGGCGGGGCTGAGCCAGCACCACAAGCACAGCTCCAGTCCCCGAGAGCTGCCAGACCCTCCCCACGCTGGGCCATCTCTCAGGATGTGTTCAGGGCACAATTTTTAAAAGACATTTTCCTCCTGGCTGAAAACAGAGCTCACACTAAATTAAATGAAGCTAAAGCCTATCATCTGTACACCCTACAGAAAAGACACCATCATCATTGTCAAATGAAAACCTGGAAGCCAAGCAGGAGGCAAAATAACCTCTGCTCCCATCATGCTGCTCTAAAAGCGCTGCACTCAGCTGACAGCAGAAATGGATTTGATAATGCAGCAAGGGAAAAATATGTCATGGGACAGCATTTCCAGTTCAGCATTCTCCACCCCCACATTTTCCACAATAATTAATAACCAAAGCTGTTAATGTTTAAATGATCCACGCTCTCCAGTGCAGTCAGCAGTGCCTCAAGAGGCTTTCCACTGGGGCTAACACTATTAACTGTGTGGATGCCTGAGGATACAAACTGTTAAATGGATGAAAGAACATTTCTATACTGTATCCAAACATTTAGGAAATTTTCTTTTAAAGCTGAACTGGCTTAATAAAGCGTTTACTTTTCCCAAGTTTTGCATAAATATCCAGGTAGTCCAGGGTTAAAGGAAACAAAGTTCTTCCCAACCCTCAAGTGCTAATAGTCATTATGTATCACTCTTCCCCATTCCAATAGCGCCAGAGCACCCAAGTCCTTGCAGTCTTCCCAGCAAATGGTGATCCAGGGAGAACAGGCAGGGATCAGCCAACCCCAAGGAAAGCTGATCAACAGACAGGGAGAAGCTTTCTCTGGTTTCTCACAGCACCAGAAACTAAATTGCTCCCAGTCATGGCTCCAGGACTCTGCTTTTTATTTATTTGCTTAAGTCCTTGGGAACCTCTGCAGTTACCAACACACTTGTCAGCAGTTATGGCAAGAGGGTATTTTAGCATGGAATTATAATCACAATAATCACCAGGTCTTCCTGCTCCGCCTTCTCCAACCCCTTCCTGCCCACTCCCCCATCCCAGGATTAGCACAGAAGAAGGAAACTTTTAAGACCAAAGCACTTTCTCAATTTCTTTTTTAAGCTTAATTTTCAAAGAGCCAGGGGTACAGAAGTTCATCCTCCCTGTGTGTGTTTCCCTATCTGTCCCCCTTCTAATAACTTTTGAAACCCACTAATTTCAAGTCAATGTGACAGCAGGGCAGAGGTCTCCACAGTGCCAAGTTCCCAGAAGTTCAGTGAGGAGCCTGCAGCCGTGCAGGGAAAGGCACCTGGCTTCTCTCACCTCCCACCACGGGGAAGCCTGGCTGTTAGCTCACACTTCATTAGACAGCACAAACCCACAGAGGAAATCAATTACCAGATAAAAGTCCATCAGAAATCGGCCTTCAATCATCCTGCTGCTCATGCAACTACTTGATTCGTAATTCTTCTGACAGCCTGATAACAAGGGCTGCCATGGTCCTTCCTTGGGCAGCACAGGAGTAAATACATCAAGACCCACAAAAGCCATCCTTGTCTCCTGCACTACCACAGGCTCACCCATGGCCTTGCACTGAGAGAGAGCAAGGGCAAAGCGTCATTAAAATGGTCACCAGGTACCAACAAGAACTCAGGGACTTGAAGAATTTGTTTAGTAACTGGATGCATTTAGAGCCACAAGATTGACTGTAAACATGCACCAAAAGATGGATGTTTCTCCCACCAGGCAAAGTTCAACCCATTCAAACCATTACTTTGGAAACACGGAACTTTTCCTGAACATTTTGGTCTCTCCTTCCTTTTCTTTGTTGCTGCAGATACCAGGGACATAGTTAAGATCACTACTTTATGTCTGCACTCCCAGGCTGTGCAGAAGACACCTGGACACTACAGCCTGTCCACTGCCGAGGTTCCCCACCTCAGCACCCGCAAGCTGAGCTCCACTCAGCCAGGACTGATTTCTCTAAACAGCTCAAGAGCCAGCAGTATCAGCTACACTTGCCAAAAGGATTGAAAACAAAACAAAAACCAACAAAAAGCAAAATAACCTTAAGTGCCTTACTAACAGCTGGCCTCTTTCTTTTTCCACTTAGGGACTCATTTCTCTAAAACAGAGGCTTCATTCTTCAACATAAGACTTCAAATACATGGAAAATCTGAACCAGACCTATCACACCAGGCTACAGTTTCCATCAGGATGGTTTAATGGGCTCGTTGAAAGCATTCTTCAAATGTTTCATTCCTGCCATTCCTTTCCCTTCATGGTTCTTCCTTATGGACAGATGCATGGGAAATGGAGTAAAATTGGTCCACAAGGATCAAGGAAGTATGCCCGAGCATGTCGTATGTTCTGTGTGTTATTGGCAGGGCTGCAGATTGATTTATTTCTGGTTTTTGTGGCAGACATGGCACTGGCAGTTCAAACAGACAAACCCAGACTAGCTGCAGATGAGCATGGACTAACTGAGCTCGTGCCAGGGCTGTCTGGCTGGACTGGCAGCGTGGGCTGTGCAGCTCCACAGCTCATGGATACCTTGTGTACCTCTATACAAGTGTGGAGACAACAGCGACTGCCATTGTATCTCTCCGTGGAGCAGCTAGGGAGTGCATCTCCCTAGAAAGGTAATAACGGGGAGGAAAAATTTGGCAAATGCCTTCTCTAATTAAGGGGCCAGGCAGGTTCTCTGGCCAGCCAGCAAAATTTGCCTCCACTCCCACCAACTTCTCCAGGATTCGTGTATCACTTGTCTATGTATGATGTATATTTGTGTAGATAAAAGGCATGTACGGTCTTTATCTTTCAGGCTGAAAGCTTGAAACCATCCTTCCTTCCCAACTTCCAACAAAAACAACTCTTCGGGAGCACAACAGGAAACTACCAAGTTTCAAGCAGATGACTGTGTAAGCATGTGAAACTCAGGGTACCAGTAGCTTGCATCCCAAGTCTCTCCCCACATTTACAGTTCACAGCCATCCTACCAAAGTCCATAAATGTCATCAGAGCAGGTCTCATGAATAAGCACTACTGCACTGGAAAAGTCTTCTTTATAGGCATTACCAGTAAATAATTCTGATTTGTGCACCACTGTTAGTAACTATGAACTCAATTCTTCTGCTCTTCAGCACAGCAAAAACACTGGAATTGAGCCATCATTTATACAGAGAGAAGCTCAAGGAGTTGCTAAATGCTGAAATGCTGGAGATTCTACAGCAGGGGTGGTTCTGCTTACATGAAGACAAACTGCATTAAGCTCAGCACAAAAGATGGGGTTGGGATTAAGAAATTACTTCAGCTTTAAGAGTGCTCTGCCTTAGTAAATCCAAGTCAGACTCTCAAGCTTCCAATACCATTTTTCTATGGTTCTGTGTGTATTTATGTTAAAGAATATGCACAGGTGTCTGGGCACTGGCTGGGGAAGAGAGAGGACAATCAGGTGGGGATGGGAAGGGGAGGAACAGTCGCAGTACAGGTGGAGAGTCTGGAGCTGAAATACATTACAGTCTCGAGAAATCATCTCCTATAACTGGTAGTACAAATTGGCTTTAAGAGACAACTCAGCTGGCACATGTATTCCCTGCTGAACAGTGATACCTATTCAAATGATCAAAACCTGTCAGTTCTTAAATTCAGGATAAATCCCAGACCTCAGAAACAGGCAAATGAAAAAAAAGAAAAAATAAGTTCAAAAGCAGTAAGACAGCAAATGTTACTCACAGGACCAATCTCTCTGATACGCCTCCAGCTTGCTAACAGCATTCTAATGCCACAGGCACGTTACTTTCCTTTGCCCTCATATTTTATTTCGGTGAAGTCCTGTCCTAATAACTGATTACCAAATACCAAACAAGCTGTAGTGTTATCTTGCTAGCTGGTGAAATATTTAGGTCCATTTAAGTGCCATGCAAAAATGAGTCTGAATATATGGGCTGTAGCAGGCAGAAATAGGAGTTTTGCATTCAGAGACAGGAATATCCTATTGAGACCCATTCCTCACTCCCAGAAAGTGCTCGTGCCCTCTCACCAGATCAATGCAAAGCAGGTGCTGTTGCCATAGGATAAAATGCCTCCTTCACATTTAATGTGGAAATTACCATTCCTCCACCACATTCACAGTGAAGGAGGAAGCTCAGTGCCAGCCCCCATCCTCCAGCCAGGCTCACCTGAAGAACTGCTCACCTGTATAATACACCACAGGAAAGGAGTGCTTGCTTTTTTGCACATCTCAGTGGAAACAATCAGCCTGTAATACACCAGATTCCTTACAACCATTGTAACATCCTCCTCTCCAACCCATGCAATTTAATTTTTCAGGAATATGCAAACATTTTTAAAAACTGCACAACTGTTTTTATGGGGCCACTGTCCACTGCAAAAATCAAAATCCATATTTTCAGAGCTGTGACATACACAAACTTGCTTCAGCTTTTTCTCAGGGCATTCAGAGACACAGCAACCAATGTCCAGGAGAGACGGCAGTGACTCCAGCAGCAGCAGTCAGTGCTGCTTTAATTCACTCGAGGGCTTCATGTTTCTGCCCTGCTCCATCCTGTGTGCTCACAGCACCTACAGATACAGGGGCAGTGAGAACAACCCACCAAGACAATTCCCACACCGCAGAAGCAAACCACATTTCTTCCCCACAAAAAGGAAAATTTAAAAATTGCAAATTTGGCTCTCAATCATTGCTTGCTTCCAGATTGCAAAATGTTCCCTGGGTCAGGCAGTGAGGATCTAAAACAGCCTTCAAACACCAGTTCTTGAGAGATTTCCAGTCCAACTGCTCAGGGTCAGGATAAGCATCCAAATGTCTAAATCATGCTCCAAAACAAGTGCTTGTGCCACGGCAGTTGCAACACACCTACAAGTGTAGATCTTACACTGCTGGGAAGGGCATCATTGCAATTTCTATGAAGTGTCCAAAATTTCAGTGCCCACATTTGCAGCAGCTGCACAACTGGAATCATCAGTGATTCACAAGCTACTGTTCTTTCAGCAGAGCCCTCTCTGGTCTTTCGTGTGAGACAGATAGTTAAGTTTGACTTTATTTGCATCATGCTTGCCAAGTCCTGTGAATTGGGAATTAATAGCTCCCTCTGCTCCCACATTGCAGCCAATTTTACTGCATTCACTCCAGCACATATCAATGCACAGAGGTCAGATGCAATTTTAATGAGAACCTCTACTGTTCTATTTATTTTAATACCTTTATTGCCCCATTACATTTATAATAATTAAGCATATTCTAATTACAGTGAATTAAACAGTCTTCTTAAATGTATCCCCATTATTTTATAAGCAATTAAAATTAATAAAATTGATTGTAAAATCTCACATCTGGCATATACTAATGTCTGTTCTCATCATTACACAAAGTTCTACTTCAGTAACAGCCAATGACGAAGATTTCTGTACTATCAGAAGGTCTATAACAATCCATTTTCTTTACTGATCCTCTGATACCTCCATCCTTTCCACAGAGTACCATTAATGCCTTGGTTTGGCAGGCTTCTTGCAGAGCCAGCAGCAGCCTGGCTGCAGAGGGTTGTAAGGGAGCTGCCGTGGCACCAGGTACAAGCAAATGATGTGGCACCAGGTACAAGCAAACTGTCCCCATCCCATGCCCCAGCAGCTCCCAGCTATGGACAAGCCCTGCTGCTCCTGCTGAGCAGTACATGGGGAGCGATGGGATTCCCTTTCCAGTCTACATTCCCCACTCACTAGCGGAGAGAACTCCCAGAAAAGCAGCTTTCTGCTCTCATTTCCTCACTTCCCATCACCTACAGCCTTTGTACTTTCACAGCTGCTCAGTCATCTCCACTCAGGCCCTGGCAGCTCGACTGCCTTACAACTGGGTGTTTCCTTGGCAATTATATCCCTTCAGTTGCTGAAAGCATCAGAAAATGACCCCAAAAGACCTCTTTTCTCCGTAAGAGCAAAAGGGAGCCGGTGGAATCACAGAGGTAATACAATTTTCAGTGTAAGTACATTAGCTCGTGGAACTTCTTGCCATGGAGTCATCCCAGGGCAAACAGTTTGACAACCACTCAGTGTCTGTTCTGCACAGCTCAGTACTCACCAGCAGCAGAGAAAGAAACAGGAACAAATGTCATCCACTGGACAAGCCTTGCCTTTTCCTTTCCTATTTTGAGGTTATTCTGTGAGAGAAGTATCTAGAAAATGAACTGCCAGGAAAAATGATGCTGTGATCTCTGGGAAACCAGCGTTACAAGGTGAGGACTCATTTCTCTGACTCTGCCCAAGCAGAATGTGCTTGCAAAGGGGAGTCTGCAGTCTCACTGCAGAGCCGATGCATCAAGGTCCTCAAGAAAATGAAGAGGCACTTTATAAAACATCACCCCAAGCCCCAGAATTTCTGCAAAGCTTCAAGATGGAGCTAACAAGAACTCTCCTCCCACTGAATTTCTGTGAAAGCAACTTAGGTTATTAATTATTAATTATAGAAATCAAAGCTGAGTTGCTAAACTTTGTGACCAAGAGAACACAGAACTGGGCAGTACTTGCTGCATTTTGCTTTTGTCACCCTGGATGTGCAGTTTGGTTTCTCTATCCTTCAGCTTCCCTCACTGCTTTTATGTTTGAGGGGTGGTAGATGTTTTTGGCTGGGGAATTCCCCTGGCGAAGCAGAGAAGAATCCTTTTGGTCCATGTTTCTGACACAGGCACCTGACACAGAAGCTCCCCAGACCTTGATGTAACCAGCTCAGGTCTAACTTCTGCAATGCAAGGCACAATGTGATTAGGGGCGCCTTGAAACCACCTGATTTTCCTAAGCACCTCAGGGCACTGGAGCAAAAGGCTGGATGTGCCTGGTATTACTTCCTAATGTGCATCGCCAGCTAATGGCAGCCACTTTAATGATGACACAATGCAGATTGCAGGCCCTTTTAGCACTTGTCAGGCTGCCTTGCTCCGAGCTTCTGCCTGCTTCTCTCTTCCTGACATGGCTCTGCACTGAAATGTTCTTTTCTCTGTCAGCTTTGGGGCGTGATTGGAGCTGCTACCCATCGCAGTCAGTGAGTGTGAACTTCCTTGTGCCACGGGGCCTCTCCACAAGTGCCTCAGCGTGGGAGGTGGCACTTGTCACACTGTCAGCTCGGCTGCACAGCCACGGCTCGGGCACGCTGCTCCCGAGACGCCCCGCTCCACAGCAAGGACTGCTCTGGCTGAGTCCTGCTCCCCACAGCAGAGAAAAAACCCCGCAGTTACATCACAGGGATCTCACAGGGAAGGCGATCTGCTTACTCAGAGCAAGCCTTTTATTTTTAGCCTGGTTGGAGGAGGCAGTGGCTGTATAAATAAAGGCTGCTCTGAGTCTGAGTAAGCACGGTGCCTGCACGGCTCCTGTCAGCACGATGAGTGAACAATCCTCGACCCAGGGCTGGAGTGGGAGTCCACAGTGAAGGCTCTGCATGCAGCATGGAGGCGTGGGAACCTCCCTGGAAATGCTCAGCTCCAGAGCCAGGCACGAACAGGAGCACAGCCCGTGGCCACAGGGGCTCTTTTCCCGCACAGCGCCAGCACCCAGGGGCTCGCTGCTTTCAAGGAAAGAAATCAAACCTCCACAGCCCTACACAACAGGATCCCAGAAGAGCCTTCAGGACCCAGGTGTTTCCTCTTGGCAGAACACACTCTCATGAAGCCTTTATCAGCCTGAAGCAACAAAGTCATCCTTGTAGGCAGCACCTACACCATCTCCTGATGCACTCCTCTCCAGCAGGACATCCGCAGACAACCACTTTGGAGAAAGCCTGAGAAGTGCTGGTTGGCTCCAAGCTGCTGGGAGGAGGGCAGGCTTTGTACCTTGAGGGGTGATTGTACCTTGAGGGGTTGAAAACTGGTATCTTTGATTCCCCAAGCAAATCTCCAGGGTCGCTTCTGTCTGCTTGTTGATACATTTCCTTGCTTCCTTTCTGCAGCAGGAGTCTAGCTGTTCTTCAGCACTTCATCAGTGGTGGAGTAATATCCAGCCAAGGGAAGAGCAGACTGAGTTCTAACTAAACACTCGGTATTTCATCTATCTTCCCAAAGAACAAATACATAAAGTAGCTGGAAACATCATCCCTGACTGCAGTTACATGCACTATGCCTTGCAGTTAATCCTGAGCACACCAACACCAACATTTCCCATTTATGGGCTCAGACTTCTTTTTTCTCTCCCTGAGCTATTCCTCACCCTCCCTGCAAAAGCTCCATCCTCCCAAGCAGCTCTCCCAGCTGAACAGGCCCTGAAACAGCTCATCTCTGCTTTCCAGCCGAATGGGCACGGTTCACTGTTTAAAGCATTACAGTTCTTCTGAGCCTAATAATATTTGAAAGTAATAAATAAATTCATTGTTCTCAAAATGAGTAGGCTTAGGAGAATTTGTGATGCTGAGGAGGATCCCCATCAGGCAGGGACATGACAGCTTGCTGCACGTCCTGCTGCTGCTGGTGCTCTCAGCCATCCTGCTCCTGGCACACAGACCCTGCGTCCTGCAGATTTCTGCCACAGCCCTTGCAAAGTTACTTTCCAATGTGACAGCTTGCTTTTAATGGATTTTTAAATCACTGGCTAATCCTACTAGCTGTATTTAGTTAATCTGGAAACAAGAAAAGACAAGGATTGGGTCTTGCTGTGTGTCCAGCAGGCTCCATGGTACATGCAATTCAAACAGCCAGAGACGTTTCTCCTTCACAGCCAGTGCAGTTCCTCACTCTGCATTAATGGGAATTAGGAGCCCTCATACATGTACTTGATGTGTACCCTAACACATGCTTCAAATCGAAGGACAGCAAGGCTCCAGTTGGAAACTCTTTCAAGAGAATCATTAAGTACATGCATAAATCTTGTTAAGAGTCAAGCCTGTGTTTTGAACTCCAGTCACTGATGGTTCAAATCCAAATTCACAGCACTTCCAAGCTTCCTTAAAAGGAAAAAAAAAAACCTGCAATAAAATTAATGATCACTTGTGTTTACATTTCTGTTGGTGCATTTCAGCAAGTAAGATTATATCCACGTATTCAGAAGTCAGAGACACATTCCTCATAACTCTATCAGCTCAGGACCACCTTCCAGGCTGGGCTTTTGTGCTCAGCTCTGCACTCAGTTTGTAAAATGCTTGTACTGTGTACCCCTTACTTGGAGTGAACTAACAACAGCTGCAGAGGACACACAGATAAGCAGAGCCAGAGAGAGACAAGGCACCATCAGATGTGTCACCACCATCTGGAGATGTCCATCCAGCAACTCTGAGCTTGGCTGTGCACATTTGGTGGTGGAGCAAGAGAACGTGGCTGTTCCTACGCTACCAGGTCAGACCACCAGAGCTACTCTGAAATAAAACCACGTCCCAAAACATCTAAATATCCACACAACTCTCCCTGCTCTGCTATTTCCAGGCACCATAAAAAAAAAAAAAGGTGAAGTTCAAAAAAACCACTGTCCATCTGGGAATACACTTTGTGACTTGTTACTATGTATTATTTTATCCCCCAAGTGTTTATCCAGCACCAGGACAAGGCTCTGCTTGTACAGATTGCTGTCAGATTTGTGTCCCAGAGAAATTGGTGTCCCTTGTCCTCCTTTCAAACTTTCATCTCTATCTTCTGTAACGGTGAAGAGGTGAGTGTGAAAACCTGCCAGTCCTCTTCCCCAGCACACAGCTCCCCACAAGCTCTCTGCCCCTCAGCTGCACGTGCCCCTACCAAAATGTGGAGGTGCCGACGGTACTTTGCATGCCAACAAGTCTGCTCTCACGAGTGACATTTCAGACTGCTGGCAAGCTCCTTGGCTTTAATTTGGGCAGCTCCAATGTACACCCAGTGGCCACAAGTTTGACAGTATCTGAACTAAGTGTCCCCCACCCCGAGCAAAGGAGAAGGAGAAAGCAGGATTAATGACTGCCTGCAGGAATTATTCAGAACTCTTTGGCATTCCAGAAGGAAACATGTCAGGCAGTTGAGATCCAGAAAGAATATAAATATTCCCTTATTTATTCACAGACTATTTGTTCATTCTTCCAACACTAAAGTACATGAGACAGAACAAAGCATTCTATACCTGACATAAATCATTTCTATTTCTTAAAGCGCCTCTTCCCCTGCAAACACTAAGGCAAATACATTAACAGAAGTTAAATCTATTATCATAAACTTTATTAGAAAGAGGTCCTGACCTCTTGGGATAGGATACAGACCCTATTAAATAAAGTTTAAAATTTATCCTGGTTTGGCAGAAACTCAGTTTTCACTTCTTACCAACCAACATCAGAACTGAATTTATGCCTCAGTTAGTTCAAACATTGGACAGAGAATGAGGCAGGGCTGCATGATGAAGATAAAATCCTGGCTTGGCTGAAGCTAATGGCAATGTGCCCATCAGCTCCCAGGGAGCTCCCCAGCTCCTGGAACAGCAGCAGAAGCCCAGGAGCTCCTTCCCAGGGATTGCTGTGTGGTGTGTGAGGAGCAACCTGGTGCTCATCCCTCATTCACCACGGGGCTTTGGGACACATGAGGAGAAGGAAAAGCTTTGAGAAGATGAGGAGTATTTTCTTAGTCATGCATTACAGTGCCATTTGGAAAAGTCATGTTCACTGCCTGTCGGAAAACTCCCTGCGTAAACTTGGGCCGCTCACTTAATGCCTTTTCCCAGGGTTTGTACTTGTAAAATGCTCAGAATAGGAGGCAGTTCCCTGCACAGCAGGGCAGGGATGGTGAGGCGTCAAAGAACAGCAACCAGCAGAATGAAATTAAACCAGGATGGGGACTAGACACTACTGCTGGAAATCCTCTCACCTGAGTCTGGCCAGCTCCTGCTGCCAACGGAGAGAGGCATCTTCGGACAGGATTCGGCTCCCCTTCATCACCAGATGGGAGTCACCTCCCACAAGTCCCCAGCCACACAGGAGATCAGCCTTTCAACAACTAAAGTTAGGCAAGATAAATCCCCCCCTCAATAACAAGACACAAAAGAACTACTTTCTGGCCCCCAACACACAAACGTGTTCAAAGCCTCTAAAGCTGCTCATTCAGCTGCTGGCTCAGGGTGCAGCACTGAGTTCCCTGGAGCAAGTCACAAACTTGGCATGGAAACAACAGGATGGGGCCACATAATAAAACTAAACTCGTGTCCTCTATGCACAAAGCTCCAGCTGAAGAAACCTCAACTTTCCCCTCCTTGCTCTGGAGGGACTGGCTTTGCACCTCAGAGGTCTTGAAAATGCAAAAGGTGTCTTTATTTTTGCTTTCCCAAGAGAATTATTTTTAAAATTGCGCTTTTTGCATGTGAAGGTTTTTAGTAGCATGACCTCCATTATTAACCAGAACAGAATGCAAAACATCTTAAAGCAACCCTTCTAAACAGCAATGTTTATCTATTCAAAGAAGCAATTAGGGAGGCTCTGGGTTCTAAAAGCACTGAACACTATTTCCAGTTAAATGCAAGGACATTCATTACAACTGTCATTGTCTCAGGGAGGACTGGAGCTAATACCATTGGAGTAACAAACCTGTTCTGTGCATATTCCCAAAGTCACCTCTCAGCCCTGCAGTCCTTGGCTCCCCTCCAGCCTCTCCCCAAACCCACCAACACCCAGGTGTCTCTGTACTGTCACAAGAACATTCACTGAACTTCCCTGTTTATGATTTTATCTCCCACCTAATTACAGCTGAAATAACATAATAAGATTTGTGCTCCCTGTTTGAGTCTGATATATTTAATAGATTTTTCAATATTGGTTTATCCAGCTATGTCAAAATGACAGCCCCACTTAATGTTAATCAGAGGTTGCGTGTGAGCATCAGCGTTAAGCTCTGCACAGCTCAATGGAATTATCAGAGTTGCGAGACACCGTCGATATGTTTTGATCTCTGTGTCAAATGAATTTGGTTACTTGTTAATTTTTTCCCTTTATGTTTCACTGCTGTTTAATTGTTTTGTCATCTGTGTGTACTGTGCTCTGCCTAATTGCAATATTGGATGTTCAGGCAAATCAGAGGGCACGGTGTGACATTCATTGTCACTGAAAATCAGGTATTTTGTTGTTACCTACGTACCAGCAGCACACAGCGTGCATATGTCTGGAAAGCCCAGCTCCAGCTTCCAAGGAGCTGTTAAAAATCATTCTGACGGTTCTCCAGTATCCCTTAGCTACCAAAAAATATGATTAAACAACCCACAGGGCTTTGGCATTAAACGGAGAGAACTACCTGAACTTCAACCACTCTTTAGCCAGCCTGAGAACTCCACTGTGCACACAAGCTGGGGGTAAAGGGGAGAAGAATTTGAGTGCTTGTACAGAGCTCACCAAGCCCATCCTTCCCTGCTCATAACAACGGATCAGACACGAGGGGCTGGAAGGAATCTTCCCTTCCCCAGCACTGCACAACTGCCTGCAGCCCATGGGTGCCACCCACGAGCGCAGCCCAGCTGTGGTATCCCCCACACAGCAGTTCTCTCTCTGTGTCTTAGAAATAAGGGATGACCAGCATGGAACATCCTCTGACCCACTCATTAAATGCTACTGGCTCTTCTAATTGCTCCAAACCAATTCCCATTCTCCATGGACTTTCATTAGAGCATGATGATCTCCCTAAAGAACCCACATGCAGTGTAAATCCCGAGAGCAGTGCCATGAGGTGACCATAATTTTTCCATCTCAAAATTAAAACTCTCCAGCAAGGCTGACTTTGTTTTAAAGAAATGATTTTTTTCTATTGACACAGAACCATGGAATCACAGAATTGATTAGGTTGGAAAACACCTCTCAGACCCTCAAGTCCAACTGTTTCTCTGGCATTGCCAAGCCCAGCAATAACCCATGTCCCCAAGTGCCACATTTACATGTCTTGTACATGATACTTATTAAGATCACCATGAGAAAGCTAAATCAGGCCTGCATTTAGATCCCTATTTTATCAAAATTCAGCATGTGGAAATGGATTCGGAGCTGATAGCACAGGGATCCAGCCATCCAGCATTCAGGAGTCAGCGTCTGCATGCAAACACCATCGGCATTTTCATCCCAATACTCCAAATTGGGCCCATCACACAATATATTATAATTTCACATAAACAAACCAGCAGTAGAGGAAGCTGAAGACAAAGCAGCTGAAAGACAGTCCTGTTTGATATGTGTCACTGTCAGAATCTTTGAGAAGTGTCAGGCAAGCCAACACATAGTCTATCCCTCATGAGACTCTCTTTGGATTGACTGACAGATCATACAAAGCACTTGCAGTTAAGTTGGGCTTAAAATATCATCAGTGGATTCTTACAACTCACCTACTACAGTCTGCTTTGCTTAGCCTGGCTAAGAGTTTTAGAGAACCAAATATATACTTGCACCTTATATCCAAATGAAATCATAATTTGGATGCAATATGTGAATGTATCTGAAAGGCCAAAGCAGACAGGTTGGGGTCAATTATTGGAAATACACCAGTAATTTTATTTACTCATCTAGGTCTGAGATGTAGGAAGCTCCCTGGGGCAAAAGAGACAGGAAATCAGTCAGATGGATTTGGGGGTTGCGTGTTTTCTTCCCTAATTCCAATAGTCAGCCCTGACATCTGGTTTTCAAATGTTCACCGAACACACAAATTAATATTCTTGCAAGTTGCAACCCAAACAGGTCTTTCTCTCACAACCCACTCCAGCTGTGAGTCCAGCAAAAGCCAGAGTTGAAGGATCACATTCAGAAGGCTAACTAGGAGCTGCTGGGCTGTCCCACAGCCACCCAGGCTTTCAAAGAACTTGTCTCAGAGAAAATTCAGATATTTAGAATTCAGGGAATGCCATGAGGCTATTTCTGGGAATAACACCAACAACGTGAATAAACAGGACCAGATCTCGATGAGGAAAACTAAATTACATTTTAATTGAGCAGCCTCTGTCACGATCTTCCAAAATCATGGTGGGAGGAGGGGAGCTCAACTTGATACGCCTTTAAAAAGCTTCAATTCTTGGAAAATTTTGAGCATGGACTCTGTGAGATTTGAGTCCAGCCACCAGTGCTCAGACTGGACAGTTCAAAACAAAGAGACACTACTAAAACCACCAGCCCTGAGACTCTACTCCAAGAGCTTTATTCTTATGCATGGCTCAGTTGAAGCCAAATCCCAAACTGTTATCAGCAGCTCTCACGAGGTTTTGCTGTTTTGCTAAATCACCCTTTAGACTCTTCCTCCACACCATCAGGCAGTATCTCAGAGCCACGTTTGAGGCTTAGCTCTGCACTACACACCACAGCAATACCCCCACCAGTGTGCCTGGATGCCAAACAAAAAACCAAACCCACTGGTTCCCCCTGCTACTGCCTGCAGGGAACTTTGAGGAAACACGAGCTCCTGTGAGGGTGTCGTGGTTATCAGCTCCTTGCTGGATGCTGATAGCGTGGTTTGGGCTCCTCACAGAGCTCTGTGTGCTGGGCTGCCTGAGCACACTTGGGGCTCCTTTTACAAGGGCTGCTGCAAAGCACAGGGAGGGAGGGCTGTGCACAGCCAGCCCAGCTTAACCCTTCCCTGCCTCGCTGCCAGCAACCACGCTCGCCTGAGACAAATACTTTTCTCTCCCAGGTGATCACTTCTTTTTTCGCCCCTCGACAAAACAGGAGGCAGCTGCTGTGATAGGAACCAATTTTGCTGGCTGCTGAAGCGGAATCTGTGCACACACTGCAGACAGGGAATCAATCAATCACAGAATCACAGAATGGCTTGGGCTGGGAGTGACCATAAAGCCCACCCCATTCCACCCCTGCCATGGCAGGGACACCTCCCACTATCCCAGGCTGCTCCGAGCCCTGTCCAACCTGGCCTTGGACACTGCCAGGGATCCAGGGGCAGCCCCAGCTGCTCTGGGCACCCTGTGCCAGGGCCTGCCCACCCTCACAGGGAAGAATTTCTTCTACAGTATCCCACCTAGCCCTGCCCTATGGCAGTGGGAAGCCATTCCCACTTGTCCTGTCACTTGAGGCCCTTGTAAAAAGGTCTTCATCTTTCTTGCAGACTGCCTTAAGGCACTGGAAGCCAGCGATTAGGTCACCCTGAAGCTTCTCCAGGTTGAACAATCCCAAATCTCTCTGCCTTTCCTCCTAGCAGAGGAAGTCAGGAATAAAACTGCTACCTACATGCCAGTCTGTGAAGCAAAGCGCACACCAAATATTTCTAAAGCTTTCCCAGATCCAGGTGTAAACCCAGCTTAGAGCAAATCTGTGCTAAATCCTAAACCCTTTCCTGTTCCCTTCTCTCCATAGGAATTCCTGCAGCTCAAAACTGTCACCCTCACCTGACCTGTCCTGAGAGGGCCAACCAGAGCCATCGACAGGCCAGCACTGCATCCCTCAGCACACCAGCACATAAACCCAGCCTCTTCCCTCCCAGCATGGCAGGAGATCTCTGAGATGACCAGGGCAGGTTTTGTGGCCATTTGCACCCATCAGCACCTGCCTGTGGGGGACAGGACATGCGGGCTGCTCTCAATCCAACAAAATCAATAGGATTCTTCTGCTTTGCATTAACAGATTTGGGGTCAGCTGTTAGACAAACAGGTCAATACAATATCACTAATTCCAGGTGCAGCTAAGCATGGTCCTGGGCTGTTAACAGGTGTCAAAGGCCTATTCCAAGGAGCACAGCAACTTCCTCTCCCTGGGAGGCCATGGGGCAGGTGTGCACCCACAGTACCCCAGCAGATACTATTTTACTGTGCTCCACAAGGACAGAAAGATTAAAACAAGTAGCTTGAGGGGACTCAGTAGGTGACCAGTGGTGTCAGGCAAGTTCAGCTGTGCCCCTTCCTTCCCTTGCCCAAGAAGCCCAAGACACACAAGTTCCCATCCCAGGAGCAAGGCCAGGATTAAACATCCCTGTGTGCTTCTGAATCAAAAGGCAGCAAGAGCCCCTCTCTTGTTACTTGGCCTTGTTTTACTCACTGCCCTTTGTAGTATTTCTCAAAAGATTTAAAACAAAAAACGTTCACTGAACTTCTTTTCTGCACTGGTTCATTTGCATTTAATTTAAGGGTTTACCTATTTGTATTTCAAATGGAATTGGAAATGAACACGACTGTATTTAATTCCTTGTTATTACAGGAGGAACATCAAGGGACATCACTGCAGCTCTTGGAGTAGGTTTGTTACCAAGTCAGAGAGCACAGGCTCGTATTGCTCCTAAAGCTCACAGCAGCCATCCAAGGCTCCTGCTTAGCACAAGAGGAGGATCTGGAGATGCGGATGCTGAAAGGAGGGGAGGGAGATGGGACACAGAGCTGCAGATGTTGCAAAGCAGCATTTTCATGTTTGTTGTTGTCAAAACTGGTACTCACCGCCATTTCCTTGCTTTCCTAACCAAGACAGATCTCACACACTCACATACCTCATGTGCTGCCTCTCCTCCACATCCACCTGAGCTAAACTGTTCCCCTTCCTCCAACGGGGCAGTGCCAGACACATCCTGGGCTTCCCAACAAGCATCACAACTCTGCTTCCTCAAAAAAATGTGTTCCTTTTGGAACAAATCTGATGCTTAAGGAAACGAGGGATCCCAAATGCAGTCGTCACTTACGACAATATCCTGCCAGGCTCCAAGAGCAGCACAGCCTGGCTAAGAGACAATTCTTGCAGCTTAACTGATTATTTTTATTTGTTCTCCTACCATTCTCCTCACCATATCCAAACTGCAATAGGCAATGGCCAGCTGCCCATGCCAGTGCCACTGGCAAACACTCATCAGAGCTCTAATTACTGCCAGTGGTGGAAAAGGGCTGTCAAATCTAATCCTGGCAAACACCAGGGTATGTCAACCTGAGCTTTATCCTGCTCCTCAGTGCCCTGGGTGGGGATTTCTGCTGTCTTTATACACAGGGTTATGGTAGCACGTGCCTCGGCTGGTGGCAGCGAGGATTCCTTCCTGCTCAGTCAGTAACAGGTTTTGCAGCTCACTGGTGCTGTCCAAAGAGGCCACTTAGTTTCCCTCCATAAATACCCCCACCATGCATCGCTAAGGGCCACAGCACAGGCAGGACAGGGTACCCCCTTCAAGAGTAAAGGAAGTTCTGCTTGGAGATAAAATCCAGGCCCAAGAGTCGCCTCAGCAACAAAAAGTTTGCCTGGGTATTTTAATTTCCAAACAGCGTTTGGATTTTTATAAGCTGGTCTTGTAAGAGTGCGTCTCTGTCTCGTTCACCTGGCAGAAGAGCTGTGTACATTTTGGACACTGAACAGCCACATACAGGTACCTTTCTTCATTTACATGCATAAATAAAACATACCAGAAATTGAAAAGCAAAATATATATGTAGCCTCCTCCCTGCAGAGTTTATTTTTAAATTGAAGAGTCCTTTTGCTTTCTTAATACTAGAATGCAGAACCACATCTAGGACTTTCAGGGTTAGAGAAAGCACTAAAAAAAGCAACCAGTAATAAACCCAAATCTATAAAAAAATGGGTGCTTGAGTGCTCAGATGCTGAGTTAGTAACAAAGCATTCCTGCTGACCATGGTTCCCCATTCCCACTTTCCCCAAGTCCACCAGACACAGCACACACAAGCAGTGGTTACTCACAGAGACATCCTTCCCCCTCCACTCAGTAGGATGCAATATCCACAGGGACAACACCCACTTGGAAGCTGTTCAGGCTGCAGGGCAACACAAACACCCCTCCTCACCCTTCTTTGCAAACCACCCCCAGGAATTCAAATGGCTTTGATGACCAGCACCCGTTTGCTGTAATTAGGGAAAATACCAGCTCCTTCCAAAAATTTCTGCAGATCCCAACCTGTGAACTGAGAATCACAGGAAAAAATAAAATCTGTGATGTGGTTTGAAAACAAACTCCAGATCAACCAAGTCCCTTCACCAGAAACCTTTCTCTTTCCCTCCAACTTGACTAAAAGCTCTTCGCACCTTAAAAGACTGGGACAGAAGTGAGAAAAATAAGCTCTTTACCCACAGAAACCTGTTAGATGACAATGTGTGATCTATACGTGGGGAGGGCTTTTGTCTTCAAGGCAGCTTTGTGCCTTCTGGCCCAAATTACCTTTGTGAGCATCAGGGAGTCGCTGCAAACCCAACCTGTTCCCACAGGCAGGGCCTGAGCCACCAGTGGGGAAATGCCATCACACACCCCGGGGTGTCTGTGAGCCCACGGGCCACCCTGAGCCTATGGGCCACCCTGAGCCCACGGGCTGCCCGACCCACGGGCCACCCTGAGCCCACGGGACAGCCCAAGCCCACCCTGAGCCCACAGACCACCCGGAGCCCACAGGACAGCCTGAGCCCACAGGCCATCCTGAGCCCACAGGACAGCCTGAGCCCACAGACCATCCTGAGCCCACGGGCCACCTGAGCCCACAGGCCACCCTGAGCCCATGGGCCATCCTGAGCCCACGCTCAGCCCGAGCTGCTGCCTCCAAGCCATCTGTGGAGCACCAGGTGTACTGAAATGCCCCTGGCAAGGTGAGGGAGTGTCAGGGGACACAGAGGACCTCAGGACAGAGCCATCGTTCCTCTCCTGTGGGCCATGAAATGGTGACAGGCACATCAGGGGCAAGTCCTGGCCGGACAGACCGCTCTCACTTCCCTGCCCACCCGGGGAAGTCACTGTCAGAGGGGCTGCAGCTGGGAGGCTGCCCCCGCAACCCCAGGCCAGAGCTTCTCCTTCTCCAGCCTTGGGAGCCTAGTTCAGAAATTACTTTGCCATCTGCAGAGCCAGAATGATGCTTGAAGTTCAGCGCTGTGTCCCGCACCTGTGCTGGCCCTGCAGCCAGCCTGTGGAGTTGAGCACAGCCCGTGCCTGACAGGCTGAGCCAGCAGTGCCTGCAGGGCACGGTGCAGCAGGGACTGTGTCCTGGGTAGGACCTGCAGCAAAGCCTGCAATACACTGCTCTAGGAAAGTAAAAGAAAGTACAGAAAGAACCAACAGCACCCCTAACCTCCCCATTCGCCCACAGTGTGACAGCTGATCACCCACATCTTCAGCCCAGCCATCATTAGCTGCCAAGGAATGCCATAAATGAAATATAACTTCAGGGGTGGCACTGAAAGACAGACTGGACTAGGAAACTGAGTTCAACTCACTCCCCCCGACACAGACCTGTAGGACTGCATCTGGTCCCAGGGGAGCACAAGCAAGTCCTGATGTCAAGTTAAAGAAGAGAGAAAGGGAAAGAGGCTCAAGTGATTATGCAAATCAAACTCAAATTGAAATTTCAGCCTAACCTGCTGGGAAGAAACTCACAAACTAGGGCAATTAGAAGAAGCAATTATTACTGGATATAAATAAGAGAGATAATTTCATTTCTCATTGAAGCTAAAAGGGCTTTGGGACCTCAGCAACAGAGACAGAGAAGTTTCCAGTAATACAGGGGGTAGCTATTGCTCCTCCTCTACAGTAATGGCACGTGTCTTATTCCCACAAGGAAAGATAAATCAGCCCATCTGTTTTCACCATGGGGCAGAGTTTTACCTTTGTGGCCCCAGAGACCCCAGCTGAGATGGTCAACATATGCTGCTGCTGCCATGCCAAATCACTGGGACAAAAACCCCAAAACAAGCCCCCTTTTTGGCACCATCTAATGTTCAGGGAAATGGACTGGATGGGGAATTTAAGACAACTGAAGGTTTCATGCAGTCCCTCGTGAGAAATTATGACCTATTTCCTTCCTTTGATTGTATATCCTTCCTGAACTGACTTTTGGATCATTCAATATTAAAAAGGCATTGCCCTATAAATAGGCAGGGTAAAGAAACATTCCTTGCACTTTAAATCACTGTGCTCGAGATTACATTCAAGCCTTATTACTCTAAAGAGACCTGGGATCTTCTTCTAAATGACTGAATTGGGGCAGACATTTTTCTGACAAGATCCTAGAAGTATTCAAGTCCATCCAGGCAGCAATGTCTGGCTTTTGTTTGAAAGAAGAGATTTCTTGTTCTCAGCAATGCTAGAAAAGCAATGTCATGTCATGTTTACTACTTCCCCTCTATTGACTTCTGCAGCTGGTGAATTTTTTATGACAAAAATTACAAATATTTAGCCTGCTGATGGCAGGATGAGCCAAGTATTCCCAAGGCTCATGCACACCAGCATCCTTTGTTTCCTGGTTTCAGCTGCCCATGTTAGAGCTGCTTACATCCTCTCATCTGCTGGCACAGCGGTGGGAAGATGCACGTCAGCCATCCATCCCAGGGACTGGAGCTACACCACAGCCACTTCTCCCCCCTGTGCGTGTCCCCTGGCACGCTCGTGGTGAATGCCTGGCACACCAGGGCAGGAAGGCGGTGACAGAGACAGGCCACAAGTGCCAACGTGGAGACCCAGGACGGTGCTCACTGGGCGACTTGTGGGCTGGCTGGGGATCCCTGCCCCACCAAATGCAGGTGAAGTCTGCAAATCCTCACATTGGAGATGCCTCAAAACATGCAAGAGCACCAGTTGTAGGGTGCCAGCAGTGGCTGTGAGTTACACGTCTCCCTGGACTCCTCCAGCACAGAACACCCCCAATGCAAGTGCTGGGTTTCAGTTTAAGTAAATGTCATAAAACAGAAGTTCTTAGGATTTTGTTAGGAATGTTCTCTTTTTGCCCACATACTTTCTGCACGAGGCACAGCACCATATGAGTTGAGCAACTCTATTATTTTTAATTCCTCCACGACAGCTGTTGTTTATTACTAATTGAAACACTTTTTGTCTAGATAAAAATATCTGTGATTTGCATTGCGGGGAGAGCATTCCCCACACTGGCACAGAGGCCATGTCTCTATTAGGCTCTGGAAACGTGATGACAAGGAGAATTAACATATCTGAAGAGGCTTTAATCAGCCAGTCCTGGCAGCAGAAGGTACAGGGGCTGTGGAGATGGAGCTGAGAGCCCAGCGAGGGCACACATTGGTGGGTGCCTGAGCAGCCACCCAGGCTGAAGCTTGTGCCAATGCATCTTCATTTTTATCAGCATCCAGCTCAGACAGATCAATGTCAGAATGACATTCCAGCATTCCCTGGTGCTGGAACGCATGATGGAGGAGGAGAGTCTAAAGGAGATGTGTTTGTTCAAGAGGAGGAGAGTCTGAGGGGACTTTCTTAGAGCCTTCACCCCCTAACACAGGGTGTAGAGCAGACGGGGACAGGCTCAGAGCAGCAGAGCACAAGGATGAGCACATTGCAGCAGGAGACACTGCAATGTCAGAAAACAATTTCACCATGACAGTAATCCAGCACTGGGAGGCCAAGGAATTGGTACCTTGGATGTGTTCAAAACTCAAGAGGGGTATGACCCTGAGCAAGCCAATCTAAATGTGAGCTTGGCCTTCTTTGAGGAGAGGAGATGGACCAAAGATCAAAGACCCTTCTAACCCTCACTATTCAGTGATTCAAATCATGCTTCATCTCAACTTCAGACACATCAAAATTATCAAATTTTAGTATTTGGTAATGAAACACTTTGACGTAGGGGAAGCAGGGGGCTCAGACCATAGTAAATAGCAGCTGCCCTTATTGATTCAACAAATAATCACGTAGATCTAAATACACACATTTTAGAAATGTAAATAAATGCATTAGCTATGTATCAAATCACACCACATTATGCCAGCTCAATAATATGATCACTCAATATACTACGAAATGCCAAAAGAAAATGGGAGAAAGGCACACACATAAAACTACCCTGCAAAATTCCCCAGCTAAATTCTGACATTTTCTAGATCTACATGTTTTTTATTTCCAAAATGTTTCTCCATGGAAATTATATGGGAATTGACACATTTTTCTAAACATTTAATTTATAAAAAAACCTTTGTTTTATTTTTAATCAAATAGGTTTTGGCAAAACATTTTTCCAGCTCTGCTTGTAACACCCCCCCTGCTCCTGCAGGAGAAAGAAGAATGCTCTGGGCTTTGCTAACACCCACTTTGTCGCTGCAAGAGGTATGCATGGGATGCATTTGTCCCACATATATGGGACAACTCCAGGTGAAGCAGTGGCTACCCCAGCAGATGGAGGCTTCAGAGACCACATCCAGGTGATGCTCCCACCTCTCACCCTGTGGCAGACACCAGAGCACTGCCAGAGCCCACGCGGCTCCTGTGCAGCTCCCCAGAGAGCTGAGCACAGCTCAGGGACACTGGACTTGCTCATAAAAGATTTATCTACTCCATTTCCCTGCCAGCAGTTCATCTACATTATTGTACAAGCTGTACTGAATTACAACACAGGAGTGGAAAACATACCATGTCAGACGTGGAGCTGGTATATAAATCCATAAGTTTCCCTGGAAGCCAAACTGCCATGCTGGTTTACACTAATGAGGCATTTAGCCTGGAGTTTTAATCCTAACATCTCACTATTTTCCAAATTATCTAAGCGACAGAATCTTCTGGTTACAGATGCAGTGTCCTGTAGATTGCAAATTGGAAAAGGGTGACATGTCAATGAAGATCTCTTCCAGCACTTTTGCCATACATAATCCTTTCAACTCTTTCCAGTATGTTTGCCTTTTTTAGGACTGAATGACTTGAGAACACTTGAGTTTAAACCACTGCACACAAATAAATCACCGGGCTGTCTTCTCTTTCCCAACTCATTATATACAAATGTAATTTTTTAAAGACAAAATCTCATCAGCCCAAGGATTCAGTGACTTAGAAACCAATTACAAGTGGTAAGAACTGACCCAGTATCTGTTTTTCCCCAAGCCAGCCCCTGGCAGCACTGCAGCATCCCTGTACTCCGTGTCTGTGTGACAGCTTATTCCCTCTGATGCTGAGATTCAGCACTGGATATAACTCACATGGAGACAGGGGAGATCTGTCAGCCAGGCCAGCACCCCCACCCAACATCCCAGCTCCCAGGGCTGCAGCTGCAGAGTCTCACCCTCCTCAGGAACTGAAGGTGGCTGCAAACCCACACAGAGATGTGAGATACATCACAATGAGATCCATCATTTCTAAGAGAGGCCATGGTATAAGCAATAGGCTTGTGTCTCAGTGACCCAGTGGGCAGAAAAATGACTTTATACATATACACATATTTAACTCTGTCCAAGCACCTGTATACATGTGTAAATAAGCACCTTTTGCACATGACATTTCCCCACAGAGGCTCACAAAGGACCTCTCCATCCTTCTGCCTCCCCCACCTCCACACTCTGGCCTCCCCCGGCTCCATCCTCCCCTTTCTGTTTGCCATCTGGTACCCATCAAAGGCAGTTAGACCATGACACATGTGTGCTTACCAAATCCTTTAAACCTAACTAGAGCACTGTTTTGTTTCTTCCTCATCAGAAGCCACAAGGAACCCTTATTCAGTACATCTGGACCTTCTAATAGGGTAACAGCCTGGCTGTGCCAACTCTGCTTTCTGTCTGACTCCATCTTAATCATTCACAAATCACAAAAGAATTGGGAGGGGAGAGAGCCAGCACAGCAGCACCACGAGAATGGCAGCTGAGAACAAAACAGTGGCCACACATAATGTTCAGATGAGTGCTGGTGTACAGCAAACCAGGATATATCCCCTTCTTTTTTCTACACACATCCCCAGCGCTCGAATTTATTGGTCCCTCGTCTGGTTACTGGTGTTGCCAGCAAAGCTCCCAGGTCTGCAGTTTGCCCTGGAAAGGCAGCCTGATATTCCCTACATGAAGGTGCTACAAGGACAGCAAACTGCAGCTGGCTGCAGGAGCCTGTGCTCAGATGAGATGCCACATTCCCTGGGAAATGTAAGGAAATGCAAACAGTTCTCCCAGCTTTAATCAGCACACTCATTTAGTGCCCTGCTGGTAATGCCAGTGACTTCATTGCAAAGGTTTCCACAACTAGCTTTTTCTATACTCCAGCTACTCTTTTTTAAACTACCTTTCCAGGAATCCCATGGTTTGGGACTCTCAGTTTCCAACAAAAAGAATTCCTAAATATCAGGGAAGGACTTGAAAATACAACCCAGTAACAGATTTAAAGCCCTCTCCTTCCTTCCTTGCCATTTGGATGGTTATTAAACTGGTATCACACCTTTATGTGGGGTCCAGCTCCTGAGTTTTACGTTACAGGGCTAGAAACACGGTAAGTCAAAGAGCTGATCCCATGGATTACCTCCAGTTATCCCTCAGCCAGCAGGGAGAACCCCACCACCGCACAGCACAAGCTCAGCGTGGTCAAACCCATACAGGAAGCACTGCATTATCGTTCACACTGAAAAGATCCACAAGTTTTCCTTCCCTCCATCTGCTCCACTCTACCTTCAGCCCCTTGTACACACGACAGGAACTCATCCCACAGTTCGCCTGTTGAACAACAATATAACCCAGCTTGTACATGAACACGGCCCTCTCCCACTTCCATCTGATCCCCAGACTAACACAAAAGGCAGAATAAATGTCTGAAGACAAACCCAGAGCTGCTGCTCCCTGTGGGCAGGTGCTCAGCTTCCCACCCCACAGCCGTCCTCTTCATCCCTAAAATGGCCATGTTCTCCTCCAGGCACGCACAGACGGAAGGATGGGTGGGTTTGATGTTTGACCAAAATAGGTCATTAAAGACAAGACATTAATTTGTTGGAGAAAAAGGGGGGGGGGGCGGGGGGGGAAAGAAGCTCAACCAAACAGAAGAGGGGGTCTTGACTTCCTGCCAGGAGCTTGAGGACTTGTATTTATTTACACTTTTCATGGGAAAGCCATTCAGAGGCAGTAATCCATGACATCTGGCAAAAGAGTAGGGAAGAACCTTTACTGAAGTTGACTGATAATAAATCCAAAAAAAAGGAGGAAAAAAAGCTCTAATTGATGGTTCTGTAAGCAACTGCAGCCGACAGGAGACCTTGGCAGGCTCTGAATGCACACTTCAGGCCAGGCCATGGGTCTGCCCCACCACTGCCCCTCACAGCACTGAACACTGCCCTGGGCACGTGGAGCGTGGTGACTCCACGGGCCGACTGCAGAGTCATGGCAGAAAGCAAAGCCAAAGGAACAACAGTCCATCGGAACCTCTGACTGGAGGGCTGGGAGCACACCTGAAATCGCCCAGCTCAGGGAGAGCCTTTGAACAGGCTGAACTTCCCCCTGGCAGCCTGGGCTCGTCACCAACCCATCTCTCCAAAGCTCCACATGGGACCCTGGTTTCTGATACGAAGCAAATAAACACGAGGTATTTCTTTTCAAACAATAGGATGAGCTGAAGTGGTGTGCAGCTCTGCTGGGCCACATACACATCGACTCAAAGTCTGAAATTAATATGGAAAGTGATTCATAACAGGAGGAGACAAAACAAGCCTATTCATGCTACTCCATGTCAAGCCATCTTATAGCTATTTGGGATCCAAATCCTCTAGTCTTTTCCAAAACCACAAAGAAAAGCAAACAGATGTCAGCCATTGCAGATTTGCAAAGAAATGAACTGAACAGCCCATAATACCAGTGTTTTTCTTCACTCTTTGCACTGAGGGCTAGGAAGGCATTTCTGTGAGCCCTGCTCTGTGTGTTGGGGCTGTCCTGGCTGCGGGGGTGAGCCAAGGCCGTGCCTGATCCATCTGGGACCAGGCACAGTCCCACGCCCAAGCTCCAAGGGTTCCATCACATTATTTCCTATGGAGACACTACAGGAAGGGAAAAGACTCCCTGTCAACAGACAATCTAGAAAAATACAAGAATTTCAGAGTAAAGGAGTGATTTCAAAAGCACATACAGGGCTCAACCCTGGAAACACCATTTTCAAAAGCTGCTTTGAAGGATGACAGCTTAGGCACTTGCTGAAAGTCAGTGAGGGAGACAGAACCCAAATTGCTTTACAAAATCTTATCCATATGCAATTAACATTATTGTGAAATACTTTTGATTTTAGTTTTTTTAAAATATGCTGGGTATAGATATTATAGCACTAGAGCCCGTCACTCCCTTCGGTGATTGAAGAGATACTGATTTCTAAAAAGCAAATCTAAATACTGAGCGTGTTCAGAAACTCTTTGGTTATACCCGAAAATATTCTCTAATATTGAGTTATCCCCTTTTCTCTCATCTATCTCATGGCAAATTGTGGGCCACTAAGAGTCACTCTTGAAGACCAATCCTCCAGTGCAGCCTGTGTGGTGTGAATACCCAGGGAATTTTATTTCTTCTAATGCTCTGGCTGCTTCTAGAACAGGTGTGAGCAGCACTCCACAAGAAAAATTATTTCACTCAGATTCTGCATTTTGCTTCCCTGTGCTGTTCTAGATTTTCCTGCATTTGTCACCATGGCATGGCAGGAGCTGCTCACCAACCAAAGCTGCCACACACAGCTGGTGGTGGCCACCACAGCCGGAACGGGCCACGTCAAGCTGCCATGTAAAGGCTGTAAAGGGACAGTCAGAACAACAGCCAGATCCAGCTATCCCAGTGTGTCACAGAGGTTTCAGATCTGCTTAACAGAAATCAAGGGTAGAGAGCTGTGTCAGGAGCTGCTATCCCCCAGGAACCACCGATTCCAGGCAGGATTTACAGCCCAGCCCTGCTGCACCAGCCCACCTCCCTCCTCCAGGCAGGTCCCCACACACCCCCTCAGCTGCCTGGTTACAGAAGAACAAAAGTGAGCCACGTCTGGATTTTATTTCTTTTGCCTACACCAGAACAATTAACCTATTGTTTGCCTCAAAATGCATTCAGAGAAGTCAGGAGACTGAGGGAGACAGGCTTGTAGCAACCACTTCTTCATTAACCGCTATGGGAGCTAAGTACCCATTTAAACCATGTTTGCTGTTAAAGTTTTCTCCTTTTAAGAGGATGTACATCTCTGTATTACTCAAACGACTAGGATTACCTCATGTAAAGAAATATAAATCCAAGACTGCCATTTTTCACATACCCTTCCCCTGCATAACTTACTTTAATTTCTAATTTACAACTACAAAACATAATCTTACATTAGAATTTGCATAAAAGCGAACAGACCTGCCGCAAGATATTAAATTTTAAATTTGCATGCTAGGGTGGCCAAGGAATATTAGTCTATCCAAGAAGTTCCTGCCTGTAAATTTGAGAGCTAGTACGTGTAATGAGAGCAGAATTTGTACACTTGAGTGAAAGGAAGCTGATTAAAAGGCTGTGGTGCAGTTGTCACAGAGCAAGGATACAGACTGCACATACAGAGAGCGGGGCTGCTGCACACACAGAGCAGCGTGCCACCCGATCCACCATTGTGCAGCCAGGGCTGGCCCACACAAGCAGTCTAAAAAATAATAAAAAAAACCCCCAATAATAAAAAAAATTAAAACCACACTGTTAATAAAGCTTTACAGCATGCTGCAGGCTGGAAAGGCTCAACACGAAACCACTGGTAAAATTTTCTTCCTATTTCCAGCTTCTGCCCCTCAAATGAACAGGCAGGGCTATCCTAGCACTGGGCACTGCTGCCTTTTCCACATTGAAGACCTTGTTTGTCACTCTGGCTCTGCTGAGTAGGCTGTGTGCTGGTCAGAGCCGTGTGCTCACAATGAATAATTCGGGGCTGCTGGTGAGATGTCACAGAGCAACTGCACGAGGAGATGAACAGACAGGGCCCGTGGCTCTGCCATCGCTGGAGTCTCTTAAACCAACGTCACATGAAAGCCTCCCCTCAAAGCCCACCAGAAAGCAAACGTGGCCCATTACAATTCCTGTTCTGTCCTTCCTGGGGTCAAAACCTACTGCAGCGTGTCACTGGAGAGCTTCCATCTCCTCCTGGCCACCCACAGGGCTGGAAGGAAACCAAAGCCAGGGCAGAGGCTGAGCAGATTACACACGTTGTATTTCAGCCCTTCACTTGGGATCTCACAGGCACTGCTAAAGCCCTGCCAACGGCCAGGCCAGGGGAACTGAGGAATTGCTTTCAAGAAGTGTGAAACCTAAAGGATTTCTGCCCTCAGTTCCAGGAGAAAAGCCCAGAGCTGTTGCTGCTGAGCCCAGCCCTGGGCAGGGGCCGGGCGAAGGGGCCATGCAGCAATGCCCCCCACACCCAGCTGCAGCCCCTCACCCCGCCCTCCCCTCCCCTCCCCTCCCTCTGCCTGAAGCTGCTTGCTGAGCACCATCCTCTCCGTGATCAAAAGGGACGAGCAATCATTCCCATGACAGGCACTGCTTTGTTCTCACCAGCCTATTTCTTGCTGCCAGACTCCCTTTGCTGGTATCTCCAGACTTCACTCCGCGCCTCTGTCACCACATCCTCTGTACTCAGCTGTCAGACACACGTTGTTCTGCTACCAGCTACCTATTTCTGTTGCCTTTCTAAAACTTTGTTAGCTCAATTGCACACTCCAGACTTCCATTAAGTTGTCTTTGCCACAAAGAAAACACAGGCTTAACAATCCTCTCATTTTCTACTTGATTATAGTACAGAGGAATTAAATTTTTTAAGCTGGAGTGCTTTTTAGTACCCAGTCCAGTATACCATTCATTTCGTCTTATGGAATGATATTAAAGGCATCTTTTCAACCCAGCAAAAAGATGAAAAACAAACACCCTGAAACTGGGATAAACTGTCTCACCCTTCACAGATGAATTTGTGAGCACTCACCCTCATCTGCTCTCCAGGGAGCTCCTGAGAGATACCTGAGAACTTGGCACAAAGGACCTTATCTCTGCACCAGTCCTGAGTCAGCAGACAGCAGCAGGTCCAGTTGTCACTGTCATCATTTTAGGACAACCACCCTGACCTCCCATGCAGCCACATCATCTCTGGGGGACACAAGGTTCCCCAAGCCTGAACTCCAGCCCTGAGTGGGGCAAGCAGACACCTTGGGCTCTTGGTTCTGGCATGCCACAAAGACCACACAAGCATCCATCACTTTGCAGGTGACAGAGACCAAGCAATGAACTCAAAACCAGTCTCCAGAGGGTTTGATAACTCAAGAGCTCGACAACCCAGGAACATGGGTGGCTGCCAACCACCTCCTCATGTGGCCACCTCATACAGAACATATCCTCGAACAGATAGAAAGCATGGGGAGCTAAGATGTAAAAACTCAAATGGGTCACAGTCCAAACTGAGAGGAAACAGAGGAGAATCTGGTATCTTAACGTCACTCCCTCGTTTGTACAGCAAGAGCTTCACTATTTGGGCAAGTCCCGAACAAATGAGAAACAGCCTGTGACCTCCACCAGCTTTGAGCATCAGCCTGACACACTCAGGCCCACTCCAGCACAGACTAGTATGATGTTCATGTATGTGTTTTTCCCCAAAGTCCCTACAACGCCCCCAAAGAACAGTGTGTTAGCTGTAGAGCTGCATGATGACCCAGCTGCTCCGGCTACAGCTACAGTACAGACCCCTCAGGGTTTCCTCCTTTTGAAGGTCACCTTCAGGTTCATCAGCAATAATGCATTATATTAACAAAAATCAGTAAGAGAGTAATTTTCTAATCAAGAAAATTATTCCTTTAAAATAAGACCCAAAGAGTGTCTTAAAGACACTTACACAAGATAGATATAAGTTAAAGACAAGCATTAAAACATTAAAATGTTCATAGACTTCCATGATTTGCTTTTTTTCTTTACTTTAAAAGAACCCCTCTGCCACATTTACACATTAAGCCCCACACATCGCTTTGAACCATCGAGAAACTACTGAGGGTAGTGTTTGTAATAACGGTGATTTTCAGAGGGCTGGACCCTTAACATCTAGGAGACCTCTGATGGGTAACCAAGAAAATCCAGCTCATGCCCGACAAGCTGAAATTCAGTACATATACCTTGAGAAAAACAATGAGCTCTGAAAAGAAAGGCAGCACCGACATGTTAATAAAGCTAAAGGTGAAAAACACCACAACAATTAAGGCACTTATGACTAAGGCGCTTTGGGTTCAGCTTCTAGCACTGGCTTGTTGCTAGTCCTTATCCTGTGACCTTCACCGTGCTCTCCAGAGTCTCTAGAGATTTCTGCATGTAATGACTGGCCACCTAAGCTAGGCTTAGACTTCTAAATTCCTTCAAGCATCTGAGCCTAAACGCCTTCATGGCTTCAGATACACATCATCAGAACAGACATTAGTATTCCTTCCTCCTTTCCACCCTATTTGAACAGTAATTGTTTTAAGATACCGACCATCTCTCTGTGCACACAATCCTTCTGAGCTCAGTTCAGCGTGGCATATCCGTATTTTTAAATCCCCTCTGCTGACACGTATTCGAAGGAGAGCACTGTGCCAGCACAAAAGTACTCGAGTGAATCTGATCGCTGTCATCACAACGTTCAACTTGAGTGACATGTTAAACATCTAAAACTGAACAGCAAAGAGTTTGGGACTAAAAACTAAATCCTGGCACAGGGTGAAACACAGGCAAGGGCTTATTCCTCCTCTTGACTTTTATCTTCAGCATGATCTTCCAAAGTGTGGGCAGGAGGAGGGCAAAGAAGCTGCTCAGCCATGACATGACTCGTCCAAGCGACACAGCCACACACGGGGGAGAGCCAGGACTGTGTGCACAGCCCCTGCAGAGGGGTACCCAGAACAGAGCCTGTCAGTTTCAGGTTTGCCATCCTTGCATTCCCACTCTGATTAATACAAATCCAGATCATTAGCGATCATTTTGTAGCAATCAAAGAATGCCTGGGCACAAGAGCTGCAATTTTCAGAGGATTGGTTCAGTTCCTCTACAACGTGGCACCAATGCACACCCACAAGAGTAAATATAAAGTGCACATGCACACCAGGAGATGCCGAACACCAAAACTCATCACCAATCTTTAGTTCTTCTATCATGCTCCAGTTTGTCACTTGCCTGAGGTTGGCAGGGGCCAGAGGCTGCCTGCACACTGAGGCCAGCTCAGAATTCCCATCATGGTGAGTGGTACCACTGGTACCAGTAGTACCAGCTCGGAGGCTCACAGCTCCCACACCCCTGGAGTGGATGGACAACAGGATGAGGACTGAGAGAGCAAAGTCCCTCCCACTGTAAGCAAGGATCGGTTCATGACCACCTGAGGAACCCGAATGTGCAGAAGTCTACAGGACCTGATGGAATGCATCCCAGAGTCCTGAAGGAATTGGCTGATGGAGTTGCCAAGCCACTCTCCATGATATTTGGAAAGTCATGGCAGTCAAGGGCAAGACTGCAATTACCACACGTGGCTCATGACAAGCATAAACCACTTCCCACTCTGCCAGGCTGAATATGGCACTCTGCACCACCACAAGTGCTCATGTGCCTCAGGAAGCAAAAAAATGCTGGGCACCACCTCACCAGCACAGTGCCAGGGAGGCCCAGAGCAACTCAAAGCACCACCAGCTAAACCATGAGCCCCAACAGCTCCACACTGGAATCGGCCATCCTGTCCCACTCCAGCCTGGAGGAACCAGCCTACTCGTGGCCATCAGCAATGCCTGAACTGCTATGCTTGCACAGCCCTGTAACCCAGCTCCCCATGCTGCCCAGACTGTCTGTGGCCATTTCCACACACATGTCCAAGCACCAAGTGCCTCAGGAGCATGTCCAGGAGGGGGGAACGCTTGGGCACTACACGTCTTGCCCATTTTAAATTAATTTGTGCCTCCAGCACAGAGACTGCTCAGAAATGGGGGAAGGGAAAAGCTCACCATTGCCATTGATGAGAACAGCCCAGCCCTGGAGGAAAACTCTGCATCTCACTCCAGAGCTACCAGTGATGCAGCAGAAGAGAGAGCCCCACACAGGACAAGGCTGAGCAGCAGCAGGTTCTCCTGCCCATCCCACTCCAGGCAGTTGGTATTTACACTGCCAACACAAGAGTTAACCCACAGTCTTCAATGAGAACAGCTTCTTCGATGCTCCCAAGCAGCCTCTTGGCACAAGCTCTCATCTGTATTTTAAATTCGTGCTTAAGAAGGCCAAACGTGCTCCAACACTGCTGTTGCGCTGGCTGTTTGCTTTGATTGCCCTTTTTGGCCGAAGTGCAGCCAAGATGTCGATGCCACCACCCAGCACAGATGTGCAGGGCACCCAGCAGTCAATTAGTTTCAAATAGAGCCATACATGTTTTTCTGGAAAACATTATGAAGAAAAGCTGTCAGTCCTGAATGCATATTATCTCTAATTAATCCCATAAAAAAAAAAATTAAAAGGATGGTTGCCTGGTAGCGTTGCAAGAACCGTTTTGTAATTAATGTGACCTTCATCTCCATATGGTAATTAGCAAACATTTATATTACCATTAAAAAGACCACGTTCATTACATAACCTCACTTTTTTCTATTAGCTAACAGAACCAGTAAAACCAATTTAGTCAAAGCCTTGAACTTTCACAAATACTCCAAATAAATACATTCAAAGCTACTTTTTTTTTTTTTAAATGGACACTTGCTGGCTGATGTGAAAACCAGCAGATGTTTCCTGAGGCTCTGGCAGGAGGGTTGCACGCTACTCCTCCTCCCAAGGAAAGGGCTGGCACATGGGCAGCAGGGCAGGAGTGTCCCACAAGTACTCAAGGAGTACTCCTTGAGCAAGTTCCTGCTCCCATCCCAGAGCCCTGTGTTAGCTGCACCCCAGACCATGCTCTGGGAAGTCTCCTGCCCCTCCAAGGGGACGCAGACCCACACCCAGGTGATGGACCCTGAGCAGGGACACAGTTCCCAGCTCTGCTACCAGCGCGTGGAGCAGCCCCTCACCAGCTGTTTGTCCCCTCACCCACGAGCATCGGTGATGGCAACACCACCTCCTCTCTGAAGGCCAAACAGAAACGTCTGTAGAGCAAACTAAGACTTCATTGCTAATACCAACATTAATCTATTTTCTACTCCTAGAAGCCAGATTGTTCTACTTCAGGGAACACTAGCGGTCAGCATTTCTATTGATAGTTTCTCTGCTTATATTAATTCAAAATTTCCTACGTTGTTTTTTTTTGCGTGCTGCAATCACTCCTACTCCCTGGAGTGACTCACCATTTAACTGGTTTGCTAACAGACAACCCAATGTACCAGTCAACAACAACAACAACCCATTATCACACTGTACTTGTTTTTCACAGAGGTGGGAGAACTTGTGGTAAGTCATTCAACAATGCCATAACAGAAAATGCAAGGGAGAAATATGATCGAAACCAAAAAGCACACTTGCCCACACACTTCCCTACTCTTCTAACACATCTGCGAGTGAAAAGAAGAAACTCAACCTCCCCATAGTTTGAATTCTGCTAATAACAGTTATGCTTTACAAAGATGCATTTCCTGCTCCTGATGAAAGCTGACAGCCGTGTGGGAAACGGCATGGGGGGAACGACACCAAACGACTCGTGCTAATCAGTGCTTTCATCAAAGAGGACGACATGATGTAAATCTAATCCAAGGGAACTTTCTCTTTTACTTGCAAGCTGAACATTGACAAAAAAAAAGAAGAAGGATTTACTAATTGGAAAGATGATATGAAAATGTTAATAAAGCTGTTAAGTTGACACGGCTGGGAAAATGTAAATTTTATATACATGTGTGCATGTGTATTTCCAACAATTCTTGCACTATAAATGATTTAACTAGGACTAAGAAAATATGTAGAAATGAGAAAAATATTTGACTGAGAATTGCAGAAGAAATTCAAAGATTCCCAGCCCCCCCTGGAGCTCACCAAAGCCAAACACCCAACTCATGCCATCTTTCTGCAAATTCCAGCAATTTTATTCCCCCAGAATTTCCCATTTTTCTCTTGGTTCAGGCTCCCACTAAATGATCTGAGTGCATGAAGTTAGAGAAATGCATGGACAGGTTGAGGAAGATGAGCAGTGGGATGTCTGGCTGAGGCTGCTCCCCCCAACATGTCTCACACACCCCAAATGCTCACACTCAGCATGGGCAGCATGCAAGCACCAGCAGCACCAGGAAGGTTCCCTTCAGAATTTGACCCAAAAGAAACACACACCTCGTGCATAAACACTACACAAGACCTCAAAGCAGCTGCCTTTTCTTTTTTTTTTTCCAAGGCAGCCAAAAAACATGTAGGATTGCGATAGCAATGTACTGTAAACTTATCATAAAAGCAGGATAGAGAAACCAGCTACCAGCTGTGAAGAATATTTGCAACTGTAAATATTGTATGTCAACTGTAGAGAGGGTAAATACCATGTTATGGAAATGCCTCCTTTATCGATCAGCTCATCAGAAAGGAGAAAGAGAGAATATAATTTGGTAGTTTTCAGCAGCACAGAGTTTTGCAGACATTGAGAATGTATTTTTGAGATACTGACTTCCATGAACAGCAACAGAGATCAGCTTGCTGATGAATGAATGCAATATCTTCCATTCAAACACCTGCAAGGAATACCTCGCTTCCACTTATTTTGGAAAGAATGCAGCTTGAAGAATCAAAGAATCATGAAAGTTTCATTTCTATTGGTTTTACTTATTTCTACTTGATGGTATCTCTTATGACACCGATCCAGGGCAAAGTCCACATGGGAATTAAGTATTTTAAGAGCACCACAGCCTGCCCTGCTGAGTCTATTTGAGGCATCACATAAGGGGGGAGGGTATGATAAAACAAATCATATGCACAGTAATGCCCTTCATTTAAAACTACAAGTGGAAAATTTTTTTTTCATTTTTCTCTGAGGTTTAAAAAAAAAAAAAAAAGGAAAGAACCCTTGACCTAAGTATGGAGATTAATGCAAATGCAACTGTCTTGTTTTGTATGATCTATCCAACTTTGAGTAAGACAGAGAGAGATCAAAGCAATTAGGAGCTTGTCCAATAGCCAGAATTTTATGACTCTAAATATTACCAACGCATTCCCAGTGCACGCCTCGCAACCTCTGCAGGGTAAATCCTCCTGATGAAGAGCTGAGAAAGGGGAGCCTCCAAACCAGCCATTAATTCTTTAAAAAACTACCTTCTCTGGTAGCAGGTACTAAACAAATGCCAATATTCCACTGTAGCCTATCGACAAGAATGACACTGCAGAAACACATCAGAGCCTTGGAAGCACCAGGAAGGACAAGAAGCTGCCAAAAATCCGACTGTACAAATGAGCTTGCTCAGCTAAGAGGGGGTCTGGACAACAAATCTCTCTCACTTCTCCTCACCCCTCTTCCACAAGCAGAGCCAACATCCATGCAGATCTAAGCTCACTCTACACAGCTTTAATGGAACTTTAGTAACACAGAGCAGGTAACCTCCAAATTTCCAGGTCTCTCTCCACGCTGGACAGCAGTGGCAAGTGTCTGTCCTCCCTAAGGCAATAGAACAGCACATCTGCCACAATTCCAAGTGCAACCAAGTGGAAGGGAGGATAATCTGTATGGAAAATGCAGCACATTCTTTCATTAATTTGTCAGAATAGAACGAGTTTGGTGAAATCATCTTTCATTTTATGAAATCCTCTACACAGCTGAAAACTTGACAGCTACTGGGGAAGGTATCAGGTACCCCTCTGAAGCAAGAGAGGTCTGAGTGCTTGGGACTCATGGTGTTAAGAAGCCCTACTGATCTGGGACATACCATGGTCAACTTGGCAGAAATCCTCAATCCTCTCTCAGCAGGTTTATTGACTCTGCAGTGACAGTTCTCCACCTGGAACCAAAAGCAGGGCAAGATGGGAGAAAAATTTCAGCCCAAGGTGAGATGTGACTGCTATCCACCATATTCTGAGGAGCCCCTTCTTTTCCATCAGGGCAGCTCAAGCAGTGTAAAACCAGAGCAGAGTTACAGTCCAGCTCCTCACTCAGGAATGTTTTGTGAATGAATCATCCTTCATTTGTGTTGGCTGCAAGGATCAGTCAGACAAGGGCAGCTGTTCCAGCGGGCAGGAAATCAAAGGGAGACCTGGACACGACTGAGGGAAAGGCTGCAGCAAAGGCAGTGTGCAGCAGCTCGTAACAACCAGCACAACAGCTCGAGGCATGCCTGGAAAACTCACAGTAAGTAGAATTTAATTTCTGGCTAATAATTCCTTTCTTTATACATGAGGTTTGCTTAAGAGAACATCAAATCCCATTTTCACTGGGGATGGCTGCATTGAATCAGCAAGCTGAATGGAAACTGTGTAATGCAGCTCAACAAAAGAACGGGGTTTAATTCTGCAGCCCAAGGCAGGAGCAGCCCCTGTGTGGGTCAGTCCCACTGCAGGACTTCTCAGCTTGCATTTTACCAGCTCAGTTCACAACACACTGAACTAGAAGATGCCTCAAATGCAGGTGGTTTTGGCTTTTCACCTCCATCTTCACTGAGTCTACACTACCTTTCATCTGTAACTCTGGGATAATGACAGGTTCCAATAACCACTGCTGGCTTTGGAGGTATCATACAGATATTTTCTCCTGTTCTGAGGTTCTCTGGTGAACTATCACTATACAACTCAGAGCTGGATCCTGCTGCACAGCAGCAATTTTGCAAAGTAAACCAGTGACCAATAAAGTCTCCAAGGCCAGGCTGGACAGGGCTTGGAGCAATCTGGTCTACTGGAAGGTGTCCCAGCCCACAGCATGGGGTGGAAGTAGAGGATCTTTATGGTCCCTTCCAACCCAAACCAGTTGGTGATTCTGTGAAATAGTATCAGGCAACTGCAAGGACAGCACAACTCATCACTCACCTCAGCCTTGGGAGAGTTGGTTCTTATCAACCAGCTTTAATGCATTTCAAAAAAACCCACCATTATTCAGAATTTTTTGTTGTTGCTTTCAAACAAAAAAATTGTAACAACACACTAGTTTGTCTAAAACCCCCCAGAAATGGTAGAATTCTCTTCAAGTTTAAAATACAATTGAATCAGGTTACCTACACCAGCTGCCTGGAGACCTGGGAAGAAATGGAAGTTGAATTCATGACTCGCCTCTCTAATGCCCTTCAAGGCTCCTTGCTCATAGGTAATACAAACATGCACTGCCAAAACCCAAAGCTGTAAACACATGAAAGCTTGCTGCTTTCAAGCAAGATGCTGCCCCGACCACTCACTGCTAAATCCAAATCACGGATGGATTTTCCATGCTGGCAGTGTTCAGAAAAACACTCAGAAACCTGGTGTTCATCCGAAATGTTACCATCGTGAGGCACACAGATACCAGTCACTCTCTAGTGAAGATTTTCCTAATGCTGAGCAGGGAAGTTGAGATTAAAGGTTCACTATTCCCTAGTGAAAATTAATTTTCTACAGTTGTTAAAAAACTTGTTTTTCTAGGAAAATGACTCACTTGACTAGATAAACACTTCTATCTACTCTAGGAAGACATGTTTCCTTGAACCTTATGACCTTACATTATACAGTTTAGTATCATCACAGAACAGTATTTGGCTTTTCATGCAATTTTAGGAAGAAAAATCCCAACCCCCACTGGGAAAACATTTGAAATATTTTTTTAACACTGCCTTAAAAGAATTAACACACTTGTTTTCCCCCCCAAACTTGCTACCATCTTGTTAATTACCAGGCATGTTTCATGTGCATTTTCAAAGTGGAGAACAAAAGAATTGGGAGGAAAAGGAGTTTAGTGATGCATAAGATGTCCTGCTGAAAACAGAAGGTGTTTTAAAACTAACTTGGATTTTAATTTGTAGTCCACACCTCCAGCATGGACACAGATTATTGTCTTGTGCAGCACAGGCTGGGGAGAAAGGCAGAGCTACACATTCTCTAGCAACACACAAAGCCAAGCCAACTCTTTGATGTGAACAACTGAACTTCCAGACCCCTGGGACTCAGGGTTTGGGGATGGCCATGCTCAGGGCACCTTCCCAGGCACCCCCTCCAGTGCTCGATCCGACAACTGATGTTTTCCCAAAGCTTGGACTCTCTCTTGGGACTGGAGCTTTGCTTGTGCTAAAGATTCCTGCAGGTCTGAGTCCTCTGTGGAAATCAAAGGCCCAGCCCTGCTTCCAAAAGCAGGGGGATGAAGGCTCCATGTGAGCTGGAGCCATGCAGCAGCAAACCAGGTGCCTCTATTTCAATATTTGGCTGATATATCCATATCCAGCAGGAATAGAAAAGTCCTTTAGAAAACACAATATTCAATTTCCTTTTCATCTCAGGGATGCAAGCCAGGCTTAGTACCTCAAAAACCTGGTGCTGCAATAATCTTTTCTGTCTTTTTTTACTTCTTTTTTTATTTTTTTTTCCTTTTTCTTTTCTTTTCTTTTTTTTTAAATGAGGAAACGCTGCTTTCATTCCCCTCTGGAAGGGCTGATCTGAGCGAACAGGGACCGATGACACCAGTGCTGCAAAGATTTTTTGAAGGAAGCCAAAACCAAAGTGTAAGAGATTAAAGAGACAACTCCCTCACAAGCCAAATGATTAAAGCCTTTGCTCTTTGAAACAAGCATTTCCTTGAAATAATAAAAAACAAAAGGAAGACTAAAACTGCTCCAGGTCTCCACCAGTTTACACTGCCACATGCCAGGTTTTTCTTGGAGTTCTCCACACACATCGGACGCCCCATGGAAATCACTTATGGATACAGCAGGATCTGAAGCAGGGCCACAGCTGTAATGTATTCTTTGGCATTTCCTTCACATGCAGAACAGATTAACAGGAGTTTTCTTTGGGATCTGGATTATGCCCCAGAGAAGAACTATCAAGAGCCTGCAAGTGCCAAGACTTAGCCTTTGTCATCCAGAGGGAAAGTTCTTGGGGATTCAGGATTTTCCCGTGTGCAAGGAGAGATGTGGCTGCAGCAGCACACTAAAGATATCCATAATCTACCTCCCTGCCCCAAGCTGAAGATCTTCTGTTTGATATGCTAAGTGCCTCTTTGCCACAGGACAATTTGGAGCAGTCCATAAAGGTAAGATTAATGTCATCCAAGTGCTCATCCTGTGAGCAGATCTGCTCCTTTGCTCCCAAACATGCAGCAAATGCAAAGCCAACACACATTCTCCTGCAGGAAATCTTAATTACTTTACCATTCGGATTTGTATTCTTTGCAAAACTGCAGTTTTCAGGAAAAAATGTGTTTATTGTGAGAAAACCTCACAAACAGGTACAGTTTAGGGGAGGAAAATAAAAACCAAAAAAAGAGGCTAACCTCTATTATGTAATAAAACCAGACGACACTCCTCTCTCTTGCAAAGTGTGTTGCCTGGTGAGAACAATTCTGCTCTTCTCTCAGTAACATTACTCTGTCTTTTTTAATACACTCTTCATCCATTAGCTTTGACTCCCTATGTGTCTAATTCACAGCTACACACCAAACAAATTATCTGGAATTAAAAACATCTCACTCATTTCCTCTTTCCTCACCTCCATGATATGTCTTACAAAATCATTTTGCCATGAGATATCATAAGGAATTACTAATTTCTTTGCAGGGGGCTGGTTGGAAAGGCAGATTCCCTTTGCATGACACAGCGGTCCCATGGCCAAGGTTTGCATTTGGAGGATTTGATTCGGTTCAGCCCCCCCAACTAAGAGGCTGCCCCTCTTTTCTGCCTACACAATCAAACAGAAATGCTGCTGATTCCTGAGCTGTGGTGTTTTTCCTCCTCCCCCATCAGCACAGCCTCCCACATCCAGCACAAGAAATGACTGTAGAGAAGTCCACTTAATCACCTCCAAGCTTCATTTACATTTCATACCCGTATCTCATCTACCTAGCTCCTCCCTCTTCTACAGCAACTTCTCAATCCATCACCTGTTTTTTTTCTCTGCAATCATCACTTCTGTTTTTAATTTACACCGTGTTTTCCTCTCAGGAATTCTGCTCAAGGAGGGCACATGCAGCATGAATAGTACTGATGCACCCTTGGGACTTGCTCCACTTTCTGTGGACCTCCCATCATCACTCTGCAGCCTTTTCTGCCCATGACCATTCAGGTACCTGTTGAACACTAATGTACTTCTCCTTGACTTGCCCCTATGAGCATGCCAAAGTTACTTCACTGGCTTCCTGCAGCTCCAGCTTGGACTCTTCCCCAGCTCCTCCAACTCTTTCACTTCATGATCATCAGTTTATGTGGCAGTTTCCTTTAACTGGTTTCCACCCAACCAGCATTGCTTCCCTACACAAGGGAGGGATTTTTGTCTCGAATAACCCCAGCACTGCTGTGAAAGAGCAGATCTGTTCTGTGGCTTGGGACCAGTCCCACCAGTACAGACCCCAGCACTGGATGACACTCCTGATGGACTGAAACCATCCCATGTCACATACACTGACACAATCTCTCTGCTTCAACACTGACTCAGCCCGGAGAAACCTTCGTCACCTTTGCCAACTCACACGAATTTTAGTGCAGCAGAAGGACAGACTGGAGACCCCAGAGCAAGCCCACCCTTTCACCCTGGCCCTGCATCAGCCATGCAGCCCATGTGTGGTTGCTACTCAGATGAGACCAGCACACATCACTGCAGGAGGTGTAATGGGACCACAAGTGACAGCAACATTCATTCCTGGTTCCAGCCTCGCTCACTGCACAGCCTTAAAAAAGTCATCTGAGCTCTCAAGACAAAGTACAGAGGGGACAGTGGGGCCAACAGATCCAGCAAGGAGCCTGCTGGTCTTTCTGCAAGTGTTGAGGTCCTCTACTCCCACCAAAAGGTTTTGACACCAACTGAGCATAAAACTAGAAAAGGGGAGAAAAATCAAAACAAAACAGAACAGATTATGCCACTTCAGCTAAAATGATGTTCCAGTTTCCTGAGCTATGTAAGATCTCTGAATCTGAACAAGATAGCCTGAACTCCACAGAGAGCCTGGTCTTGTTCAAAACGTCTCCACTCTAACGCGGAGCCAAAGACAGCAACCTTCAGAGCAGCCCATCCCAGGGGAAGCAGGGCTGTGCATGGAATCACAAGGCAGGACTTGCACATCATGCCTGAAGAGCAGGGATATGTAACAGCTTCCCCAACCTGGAACATAACCAACCCCACAAGAAAGAAAGGGAATGACTTAACATCACCTGCAAGGTGAGAAAGAGCCACTTCTGGGAGGTGATGTTCTGGGTGGGCAGCTACATCATGGAAAGCAAACTGGTGGTGGTATTTTTAGGTCTTAGTTTTTAATTTTGGACACAACTTCAGCAGCAAACATTCTTGCTTTAAGAGGGTAGCCTTTCACTGACTAATTTTCAGACCATGGATCCAGCCTGTCCGGATCCCTCTGCAGAGCTTCCTGCCCTCCAGCAGACTAACGCTCCCACCCAGCCTGGTGTCATCTGCAGACTGACTGAAGGTGCCCTTGATCCCCTCGTCCAGACCACTGATAAGGATACAAAAGTGGGCTGGCTCCAGTACTGAGCCCAGGGAACACCAGTTGTGACCAGCTCTGGCTGGGTGTAACTTCATTGCCCACCACGCTCTGGGCCCGGCCGTCTGCCAGTGTTTTACCCAGCACACCGTGCAGCTGTCCGAGCCACGGGCTGACAGTGCCCACAGGAGAAGGACTAAACTCCAGCAAGAACACATCCCAGCCCTTCCCTCAGCCACCAAGTGGGTTGCCTTGTCATAAAAGACAGGCTGGTCATTCAGGGCCTGCCTAACCCCTGCTGGCTGGTCCTGATGCCCTGGATAGGCTGTGCGATGGCACTGGAAGTGATCTGCTCCATGACGTTCCCCAGCACTGAGGTCAGGGTGATGGGATCGTCCTGCTGACTCTTCATGTGGACAGGTGTCCCAGTGGGTAACCTCCTGTCCCCTGGGACCTCCCTGCTAGCCAGGAGTGGTGATAAATGATGGGAAGTGGCTTCCACCAGCTCCCTCAGCCCCCTTGGGTGGGTCCCATCCGGCCCCATGGGACTGGGTGTGTCTCTGTGGTGCAGCAGGTCGCTGATCATTTCCCTGTGGATTACGGGGCTTTATTCTGCTCCCTGTCTCTGTGCTCCAGCTCAGGGGCTGGGTCCTCTGAGGACAACGGGTCTTGCTATTAAAGACTGAGGCAAAGAAGGCATTAAGTACCTCAGCCTTTTTCTCATCCTTTGTCACTGTGTTTCCTCACACATCAAATAAAGAATGGAGAGTCTCCTTGGCCCTCCTTTTGCTGCCAGTGTTTTTATAGAAACATTTCTTATTGTCTTTTATGGCAGCAGCCAGACTGAGTTCTAGTTGGGCTTTGGCCCTTCTGATTTTCTCCCTGCATAACCTCACGACATCCTTGTAGTCTGCCTGAGTTGGCTGCCCCTTCTTCCAGAGGTCTAATGCAGAGCATTAGAGGAGATTTATGTTTACTGCTGAGTTAAAGGTCAGGAATGGAGGCTTCCTCCCTTCCCCATCTCTCCCTCCTCTCTTCCATGAAGAGACTAAGGCTGCATAATCTGCTGCGTTTGTTTTCATACAAGGGCTGCTTTTAAGCACTGCCCTGATGATCGCACAAGGGTAAGCAGATGAAATCCAATAAGTGGCTCTACAGGACAAGACACATGACGAGACAGCCTGCCAGACTCCTGCTCTAATGTACACGCTGAAAAGAAGCTTATGCAGAGCCTGGGTAAAGAATGCTTTGTTAGGGAACACAGGCAGCTCACACTGCAGTGTCTGTTCTCCATTAGCCATCCATTTAAAAACACTTCTGATTATTTTGGAAGTACTTGCATTGCCCTTTCTCGAACTCAATATTTGCAGTTAATTGCATAACTAGTGCACTTGCCTCCAATTTAAAAGCACATTAAACCCAATTTTTATTTAAAACAGCCATGTTTCCACTCAAGCGCTGAAAATAAGAGCAGATCCAGAAGACAGTGTTTTAAAGAAGACACCTCTGCTTCTGAGAGTATACACGTGCACTTCCCTGCACCTGAGGGACTGAAATATGGCAGAGGACATGGCAATACAGACCAGCACCTCCAGGGTTAAAGAGGGAACCAGCCATCACGTGCTCTTGTACAAAAATCTAATCTAAGAATGCACTGCACAACAACAGTGGGCAAGGGACTATGCTGGATGGAGCTGTCCCTGTGCTCATCTGAGCACCCTCTCGCACCTTTTAAGAAGGCTGTTTCCATCCTGGCCATTTATCCTGCTGGAGGCCAGAGAGCAGCCACAGTGGAAAGCAGAGCATGGGAAAACAAATCCTTTTTTTTGTATTTTTACGTGTCCATTTTTATAAAACATAACTATCAAACCTATCACCAGGATTTATGGGGTTTATTCTTTGCTTTTACGGGAGCGTTTAACATGGGCAAGGCATGACCATGACTCTGACAGACACTGTGCCCTCTGCCTGGCACACACCTCTGTCACATCTGGGCGTGGGGCATTCACCACTCTGGGGTTTCTAGAACCTCAAACCCCTCTTGCACATGTGCCCTCTCCTCTCTCCAGCCTCACCTCCCAAGCAGCTCCTCAGCATTCTGCACACACAATCAGCCACCCCAGCAGTTCCTCTGCGCTGCAGCCTTCGAAAATCACAGCCAAACAAGTTTTATACAAGCATCATCTCAGGAGTCATAAATCTCCCCCTGGAAACTCGACTGAAGTGCTGACGTTACTGGATTGGTAGAGTGATAAGTTTTGTATTTACTGGTGCCATGCTCTTTTTCCCTTTAAATAAAAAGTGCCCAAAATGATCAGCTTTCTGCATCTGTATCAAGAATTATTTGTTCAGCCAATCCAAGCTCCCCCAGCCTGTCTAGAAGAACCAGAATTGCATCACATCTCACAAATACGTGCAGGGAGGGCCAACATCGATGTCAACTGGCACTGCCTCACCAATGGCACTGCTGCCACCACCCCTGGCACACAGGGGGACCTGACCCCCAAAAACAGAAACAGCACCAACACCCACCTTTGGCTCCCCTGTAATATTAGTAGTTAGTACATTGACTTTGCTTTCTTTAAATACTCCTCAGAAGGCTCTAACAGAAATGAGTAGAACTGCTTAATTATGATACTGGATATTTTAATTCCTTTCAGAAAAAAAAGAATAGCCTAGAGAAAGTCCAAGTATTGCATTTCAAAAGGATGCACTCCCATGAACTAATTAAGATTTAAACCATGACAAGCGGCAAGTGTCTCAGCGTGCTCTCTCCAAATGCAAGCACCAGACAGGCAAAGGACCTAAGAACAATTTGGAAATTACTTCTGGGAATTAAGAGAGTTGCATAATCTGATTTAGTTGTTGCTTTTGTCAATAGAAAGATATGAAATGTCTTGAATTTTCATGAGAGTCTGAGAGTAAGTGGGAGGAAAAAAGAAAGAAAAATAATCAAGAACCTAATCTATAATTTCATTGATGGTGAGGGTGACAGTTTGTGCACGGCAGGGGAGGGTTTGTTGTCAGAAGAATGATTTGCTCTTGAGACCCAAGGCTATCTCAATCTAAGTATATAAAGCTCTCAGTCAATGCAGAGAGGCTACGTGTGCCGTACCAGGGCTCAGGCTGATCTCTAATGTCCTGAAAGGATAGATTTGCAATAAAAATACGTGAAAACATTTAGAGACATTAAGTTTACAAGATGACTCTGATCCTGTGGATTAGTGTCAAGTCTGTAAGTGTGCTGAAGCCTGCCAGGGAGAATAAAGCACTGTACTGTCCTTACACTAAGAGCAATTTAATTTGTATGTCCAGATGTTCATTTCAAGATTTTTATCCATTTTGAAGAGTTATATCTCCATTGCCTTGGAATAAAAACATAATTATGTGCAAGCCATTTACAAGATTCCTGTGGCAAATATTCCTAACCCTGCTGGGTTATTTTAGGGCAGTGAAGCCATAGTTAACACAAGGGAGGAGGGATGTTTGACAGAACTATTGAAATAAATAAAAGGATTCACTCAAAATGCATGTCAAAGCATGTGAAAATCTGAAGGTTACTGAAGCCCAAGAGATCCCTCCATCTCTTGCCAGGCCCCGAACTGTTGGGAAATGTTTCGAGCAGCAAACTGTCCCACTTTGCATTTCTAAGAGGCTGAATCCCAAGAATAATAATGCACAGAAAATTGCAGCCCTTGGCTTTCCAGCCAGACAGTAATTCAATGAACAATGCGGCCAGCCCATCAAAACATCCTTGCCAAGTTACACAAGTACCACTTGTAGGAAGAGCTTTCTACTAGAAAAAGAGACAGCAGAGGAGAATGTGCTGGCGGAGAGGGAGCTGATGGGAAGGGCTCGCTCCTAATGGGATGGTTAATTACAGCACCTCTCCCATGAGAGAGTGCTGGTGCCCAGGCACATGTGGGATGTGCAGCACGAGCGGGAGCGCTGCTCACACCAGGGATAAAGAGGGATGGAGGGTCCAGGATGTGCCCCACACTGACCCACTCCTGCCAGGACACTGCCCTCTCCCACCATCCCCATGGGTGAGGGTGGCAGGGTCCTTTGGGAGATCACTTTGTCTGCATTCCAGGAGAGCGCAGCCAAGCACAGTCCTGCAGAGCACAGAGTAAAAACCACCCGAAACAAGCTGCAAATTATAGTCCTTTGCTGAAAGTAGAAGGGCTTTGAATAGGCAGGGCATTGATCCAAAGGCTGGTAAGAAGCCTCCCAAGGATACAGGACACATTTCAAAAGGAAACAAAGATAAGTGTTTTCTATTTTAAGTGTCACCTGCCCCACCGAGTCAAGTCCCTAACCCTTTGGGTTTGTTTTCTTTTTACCTGAAGGCCTTCACCCAGCTTCCCTAGATTCTCTCCTCATTTTTGGCTACATAAACACTGCGTGGAGCAAAATGCCTTTGTAATTCTGTAACATTGCTTCCCACTGCTCCAGAGCTCAGCTCCTAAACCACACCAGCAAAGGTTCTCTGCAGGATCCAGAGCCCTGGGATGGGGATGTCTGCTCTGCACCTCCTCCAAGGAGAGACCCAGAACATTCAGCCCACACAAGGCATTACCTAGGCACATGGCCAGAGTTGGGACAAGGCCATCAGGCTGTTCCCATGGAGCTTCCTCCCCTGATCCCAGCTCTGTGCGTGATCCAGGATCGCAGAGGAGAGCACAAACACGGCTGGGATCACCTGGCAGGGGCAGTTCTCACCACACCCCACCCTGGGCTGTAACCCCTGCCCAGTGGTCCCATTCAGCTGGGGTAGGTCAGTGACCCTTTAAGCAAAGGGACGCAGCCCTGGTGCTGCCATACTGGCCATGCTCCAGTTGCTGTATGAACAAGCAAAAAGGTTTGCAACCACTGGTATCAGCATTCCCACAGCAAACACTGTAAAGCACAAATTGTTTTCCCCTAGGAAGGCCACCAGCACCTCATTTGGGTGTTGCCAATAACCCCAGAAATCCACAGCTAAATGCACACAGGCTTAGAGCTGCTTTCCAGCTGAATCTCCAAAGGCTTTACACTATTTGCTCCAAAATCATACCATTAAGCTTCACTACTAAGCTCCAAGGGTGTATATTAATCACCTCTGTCTCTGGTGCTGTTTGGCTAATGACACTTCATGCAATCAGGGCCTCGGGTTGCCCTCACCTCTGGGAAAGGTGTTTATTTTGAAAGATAGCTTGAAAATGTGCCAGAAACACCAATTTCTAAACCATGCAGTTCACAGGAGAAACACAAAGCAAAAAAGAAGGACATTGTATCTGAAAGTTAGGAGAGACTGAACAGACCAAAATGCAATAAATATATTGCATTTACTTGCTGTTCCACTTGATTTTGTGCTCACTTTGGCTAAGATGAAAAGAAAATGGGGCCAAATCGCAGCAGCCGTGAGCCAGCTCTGCTGTGATGGGCTGAATTCCCACACTGGAGCCCTCAAGAGCAGGACATCCTTGGCCTCTCTGCTCTTCCCCCTGGAAATTCCATGCTGTGAGGCAGTGCTGAGTGTGCAAAGAGGGTAGAACCAAGGAAATTTTCTAATCTTGCATTCAAAACCAAGCACGCTCAGTGCAGCAGGTGGAATGCTATGTCGACTTCCCCAGGCCCTCGGGATTGTGAAGATTTAAATTGGAATCTCAACAAAAGGGAAGTCATCACTCAGGTGTCAAAATAGAAGGTTTTTTTCAGGGCAACTATCCTTTTGACATGATAAGGCCAATTCCCAAAAAAAAGGTGTTCAAAAGGAGTTTCTGAGGAACTCTCTTTCGTAAACATCAGCTGAAAGCAGAAGTGCTGTGATTTCAGGGTCAAATCTGCTTGGATCAAAACAATAAATTAACTCTTGTGCTACAACCAACATCCGAAACACAAAATACATCCTAAAAATGAGCACAACCTCCTTTAAAGAAAACACAGTTGTGCTAACACAGAAATAAAAATATCCTGGGCAACTGTCAAAGGAGCCATCTGGAGACTCCCACCACAACAGCAGCAGAACGCAGAAGGCACTAAAAGGTACACAACCAACCCCATCTCTAATGCCCTTCCCCAAAGCCCTCAAGCACAGGGGGTGAGAACAAACATCAGCACGTTCCTCACAGGGCAGAGCAGAATCTGTGCAGTCACACACCATGCAGCTGAACCGCCCTGCACCAGTGAGCCATCCCTGCTATCCAGTGGGATCAGGTACCACCAGCCATGCTCTGATCTCCCAGGAGAGCTGGATGCTCCTTCCACTGCTGAGCACCAAACCACCCTAACCCAGCACAGCCAGGGCTCCCAGGCTCCCTCGACGTGCTCAGCTCCCTCTTTCCCCAGCACTGGGCTGTAAGAGATACAATTAAGCTCAACAGCTGCACTTTACAGCTGTTCCTTTCTAAAATACAGAGATCTTTTTTTTTTCCTCTTTAAAAGTGGGATTCTGGGATTTTCTTAATAAATATTCAGCATCCTCACCAGAATAAAATGGGAGTGAAAGCAAGGCCGCTTGCTTTTGGATGTGCTCCATGCCTCTATTTTTCTATGTAACCTGCTCTAAAAGTATAATGATCAGCATTAAATCCAAGCTTGAAGGCACAGTGCTAAAGCCCAGGACAACAGTTACATTTCTGCGAGAAAGAAGCATGAAAATTCAGTGACAAATCCATTTTTCTTATGCAGAGCTGTGGCTTCAGAGCATTTGTAAAGACAGAAGAGGCCAGCACAGGGAGGATAATAAAACTATTGGCTACACTTCTCAGTCTCTTATAGGTAGCACTCCATCCCCTTTTAAGGAAAAAAAACAAAGAAGTCCCCCAAAACAAAAAAAACTGATATAAAATAGTCCAGCATATTTTCTGCAGAAACACACACAAAGTAACCAAGTAATCCACTGCAGTCTGGAATCATCTAAACATTAAATCACTACACAAAATGCCCCATTGCACAGGAGTTTGGTGGATTCTCCAACCAACCAGTTGCCAGGACACATGGCTCAATATGTGGGTGATGGTATGGGAAAACAGGAGGAACCTCAGTCCAGAGACTATCACAACATTCCTCCAAGAAATAATAAAATTCCTTTGTTGATATCTAACAAGTATTGCAGTTTCCTCCTTTCTCCCATTTCCCCCATGGTGCTGTGGAACCAAAGATGTGCAATATTCCCTCTTGAACGGTGCACGGGGCTGTGCACCTTTGGTGAACTTGCAGCGTGTTAAAAGTACAAGTGAGTCTTCACAGCACATCAGTTCAATGGACCAAATAATTCAATGGCTCTTCTGCTCCTCTAACTACAGAGGTTTAACAAACCCAGAGAACACTACAGGGAAGCAAATGCCCACATTTCTCAAACACAGCCTCTAAACCAAACACATCCATCTTGTAGGTGAGACCCCATCTGACCTTCCTACACAATGCAGGTGCTCCTGACTCCTCTCTGCTGCACAAAAGCATTTTAGGGAGCACAGCTTCTGAGCCTTACATTGCACCTGATGCCACCACAAGTCTCACTTGGGCAGCCCTGCCCACAGTAAAAGAGCCCCCTAAAGGCCCCTGGAATCCCAGGTGTGCCATCAGGGCTATCCATCTCTTGGGTCACATGCACACAGTGCAGAAGGATAGAGAGAGGTCAGGCTTTACAAAGATACAACAGATAGTTTAGGAATAAAAGCAGACTTTGGAGGTTAGGAAGTAATTTCTCAGCTCTCTTACAGGCTGACTGAGAGGTTTGACAGAAGTTGCATCCTTCTCATCTCTACGAGGGATAACTGTACCACTTTGGACGTCCTGGACTACGAGAGGTTGTAAGTGTGGAGGGAAGGGAGCATCTCTAATGGGGAGTTTATCGACAGTGCACCAATACAAACACGGCAGCGCACGCCGGGCGTGCCCCGAGTGGGCCTGGGTGCTCATTAGCGGGCACATCCGAGAGCTCTGGCCCAGCGTCTTCCACCAAATCAAGCAGCAAATCAACAGCAATTAGAGCCATGCTATGGAGGCAGGGTTTTAATGTGCTCTTCATTACCATTTATAGCTGTCTACAAACTGCAAAGCTGCACAGATCCCACTGTCTGTGAAAGAACTGAAGCCATACATCCTCTTAGAAATTTCTGATTACTCATTAATGGATAATAAAAAAAGCATTTAGTGGGAGGAGGAGTAGGGAGTACCCCTAAATCTTATACAAGCCTGAGTCCCACGGGTGTTAGTGGAAAAACACTGAGTATCATTCAAGGTCAGAAGCTACCTGGAAAAAAAATAATCCCAAGAGAGTCTGGAGAGCATTTTTTTCCTTCTCTTTTCAAGCCTTGTGTTGTGCATAGAAAAGCAACCTTTGTGCAAACCACAATGAACATTTGTCCAGCCTGAAATGCATCCCACACCCAGGAGCAGCAGCACATGCGCTGCAGGTTTGGCATCCAAAGAGAAGCAGAAAGCTGGGGCAGGAGCCAGCACAAACGAACATCACTCCTTCCTCACAGAACAAGCAGAGGCTCAGTCTGGTCCTTCATCTATTCTGAAGCACTTTGCTATTCCCTACTTCAGACATCCAAACATGCAGCTTAATATTTAGAGAAAGATCCTACTGCAAGATAAGAAGGAAGGCAGACTCCCTACATGTGAATTTACTCCGAAGATTTGTTTATAAATAATTCCACATGTGGACATTGCTCATTGTAGAGAAAAACCAGCTTGTTCTGGTTTAGTTTAACCCGTCTTGGAGGTGTGAGACCCAATTCTCCTCTTTTTCGCATTCATTTCATACTGACATCACTTCAGTGACTGCAGAGTGACTCCTTACACCAACCCCAACCCCACTGGCCCATCTCTAGCTATACCAGAGCAGGCACCAGTGCGGGTTGGCCTCCCCAGCACAATCTGCTCCATTTAAAGCACTGCTGCTTTTAGCCTGATGGAAATAATCCCCCAACGGAGCTGACTTCACCCCAGCATCAGCCCAGAGCACTGTGCTGATCCCAGCAGAGTCACTCCACATCTACAGTCACAGCACCAGGAGGGGTTGTGCCTGGGAACAGGAGAGCAGCCGAGTCAGTGCCACTCCATGGGCCAGGAGAGCCCCGTGGACCTCCAGGACAGCAAAAGGGACAGTGGCTGCTTCTGCCACCCAGGTATATTTTTTGCAGCTCACTTAATCCCTGCTGAAATAAGATCACTGTTAAGGCTGGTGAAACAAGGACATCTTAAAGACATATAAAGCACCTCTGCAGCCTGTCTTAGTGCCTTAATCAGCACACTGAGATCAGGAGACTCTGTTTAAGAGTTACTGCGTTACATTGAAATGTCTGCTCCGCTCTGGAGGGCAGCAAAGGCACCCTGATCCCTCCTGGCAGAAAGTTCTATTTACTTCATGAATTTTTGAAGTCGCCTCATGAATTAATGCACAAAAATAACTTTCATAGAGTCCTCGTTTACAAGAGCTCCCTGGAAATATCGGTAGTATTTAAAATATACACCTAAAAATAAAGCAAGTGAACATTTAAAACTCTTTTGGCAACGGCCTGGAAGAGGAAGCTCATGTTCACAGGGGTGTTCAGCACAGCAGGGAGCAGTGTGAGGGGTGAACAGGAACCCCAAAAGAGATGCTCACAGTGCAGGAGCACATGGGAGACAAACTCCACAGACCCCAGCTCTCCCACAGGAGCATGGCCCCAAAGGACAGGTCCCATCCTCATCTCATCCCTGTGGAGCCTTGCCTCCCTCTGGTAAGGGTGTGGAGATGTACTGGGCAAGGGCTGCACCTCAGACCTAGGGACCACCAACAGAAACTTTCCTTGGTCATCCCACCTTCTGTGAGACACCTGGAAAACACCAGGAGGTCACCTCAGTCCCTCCTGCTGCAGGAACAGATAAAGCACAAGACCACCAAGCTCTCCACATTTGGTCTTTCACACTGGATCTCAGTTATAAGGTCCAGCCAGGTCTGCATAGGATGAAATATTTGACCAGTTTCCCCAAAACACCTCATGCTGAAGACAAAGCAACGTACAGGTGCATTTGTCCTGCCTGGCTGGCTCACACCACAACCAGCTCACATTGCTGTGATAAAGCCCCGGGTATTTTAGTCTGTGAGGCACTCTGAGATCCATCAGGATGAAAGGAGCTATATAAATGTAAATCATCCTCATTAATGTAAATTGTGGGACAATGCAGTGTTTACAGTGAACAGTCCCAGGGCTGAGCTTCACAGTGTGTATGTTTATGTACAATTTTACCAATGAAGGACACAGCCCTCCATACCTGGTAGCTGGACACCAGAAAGACCTCCATGGAGAATCCAGTTGGGAAATACCACACACAGTGACCAGGTCAGACTCTGAGGGCAGCACCATGGCCACAGAACATTTATCTCCCTTGTATGCTCTTGAAAGACTTTCAAAATCCCTGAAGTCCTTCTCTTGCACAGTTGTTCACAGTTGAAGTTTCTCTGTAACTACAAAAGGTTATGAACATTTTTAAGACCACTTCTAAAACCCAAGGTGACTCCAGCTCTAACAACCTGGTTGCTAAAGAGGGGCGAATTCACATTCAGGACTGAAATGTGCAGCTACAACTCAAACTATGATAAACACTGACTCAGCCCCTACCCAGTATCCATGAGATCTTTCAGGAATTATTCTACTGGTTTGGGTTAAGCTTTGAACCAGTTGGTGTGGTTCAGGCCCTTCTCTGCATCCATTTCCCAGCCTCTCAGTGTTACCAGGTAACTCCAGCTCCTGTCCACGTTACGCTCATCCCAAGAGAATACAGTCTTTCCTCCTAAAGAGCCACTGGTACCCATGGACCAAAACAGAGCATCAATATTTGGAGAGACAGCTTAATACACAACTTATTTGCTTTCACTGGACACAGGGAATGTGACTTGAAGGTCCAGCTGAAGCTTTGCTCGGGTCAGAAAGTGTGAAAATGTGCAAGCCATGATGAAGCTGGAGGAGCAGGGCTGTCCCTCAGTTCTGCTGCACACCTTCACCTGCAGACTGGATGCTGCAAGTCTGCACTTAAAGAGGGAACTATTCCCCAGAAGACGTGACCAGCAGCCTGCACATCTCCTGGGACACAACCACAGCTTCTGCAGAGCTTAGAAAGGAGTGTGTCCCTGTGCAGGTGGCTGCCAGAGCACCTGTAGAGCTGTATTTACCTTGGTGTGTGCTAATGCCAGGCCAGGTTCAGTGCTGGGAGCTGTGATGGGATGAGCTCCAGGCCAGCTCTGGGCCTGTGCTAACCCTGGAGAGTCTGCAGGAGCACAGACACACACACATGCACAGAGCTGCACACAGGACACACACAACCAAAATGCCTGCACAGACTGAACCACAACAGCTCCAGCTTGATCCCAAACTGAGAAGAAAGAGCAACTCATCAAATTTAAATTTCAGCCTCTTTCTTTCCTGTGCTTTTGTTTCAGTATTTAGAGCTCCAACTAACAAAGCAACAGACACAATTCCACCTCCTTGGGAAACACATACTCAGCTCCTTCCATCTGCTCCTTCCCCAAGCCCCCTTGTATTCTGCGAAGCAGATTGTGCTGTGAAATATTAATACTTTGCTCTTCTATCATTATGTCCAACCCTGAATCTCAAGGCTTGTTCCCAGCTTCTCTCCCCCTTACATTTTTTCCAGGGATCACGGCACTCAAGGGGTTATGTTACTTCACACTGCACCACGTCTGTGTGGAGCTCTCACAAAAAGGTGGAAGCAGTCCAGAAGCAGCTTCTAGGGAGCCTTCCATCTGCAGCAGCATTTTATTTAGACAGCAGAGGGGAAATTAGATCCCTCTGCTGCTGATTGGCTTTGGGAGTTGAATCTTCAGTTCTGTAGGAGGAGTTCATTTACACCACGGCCCCGATCCCCGTGCTGGAAGTCCCGGCGGGGTGCTCGGCCCGGGGAGCGTGGGGAACAATGATTGCTCAGTTCAAGGGCAGCGCCAAGTCGCCTTCAACTCACGCTCTGCTTTCGCTCTACATTTCTTTGAATCTGACTCTGTTCTATTTAATCTGGATTTCTGCTCCATCTGGCTTCTGACTAACCATGCCAATTCATTCCATGTGCTTGCTGAAGAAGCTTTTCTTCAGCATGGGAGAGTGGTTACGACAGAGCACCGTTCAACAAGTCTATTTCAGTCCAGCTCTGAACCTCCTTTCTCCAAATGTTCGAGCAAACATATCTCTGAGCAGGAATTTCTGTGATTGCAGATGATTTAGATAAAGAGGAGCGCACAGAAAAGGCAACCCTGAGCCAGGGTCTCACCTGGTGCAGATCAGCTTTAGCACCAGTGGTTGCTGTACTGAAATGCTCAGGCTGACACACAGATGTTTGTGCCCAGCAGTGGGGACAGCTTGCTCTTCTCCAAGACTCTGGACTCAAGGACAAAGGACATTTCTTCTCCTGAGGCCCTACCTGGAGCAGAGAGATGGCTATCCAAGCCCAAACCTACTGTGTTTTTGAAGGCCACATCTGAACAGAGCTGCGAGGATGGTTTCTCAGTGCCATTTCCATGTTTCCTTGGATCTAGTGCTAAATTAGCATCAGTTGCTCTCCCTTCCAAGAAAAGAACATTTTGGCTACCAAGCCCTTAATCAGACTTCACATCAGACAGTTATGCTTCATCTGTCTCCTGCTTAGTTGGGTAAGACAAGCAGCATCTAAAAGGTAACCCCCACATGGAAATAAACTATTCCCTTCTCAGACCGTTGAGAAAAAGAGCAGCAAACACCAAGGACAGGGGGCACAGCTACAGAGACCCCTCCATTCCCATCCTTCCGGGAGACAGGGAGTCCTGAGGCAGAGCTGGAGAGGTTCCCTGGAGCGATGACAGGCCCTTGCCACACAGCACGGGCACCCTGCAGCCTGGCCAGGCTCCGCATTACACACACGCCCTGAAACCAAGGGTGAGAGCACAGCTCAGCCTGGGACCCGCACAGGACTGGCCTGGGAACCACTGTGGAGCCAGCACCCGGCATCCCCAGCGAGGTGATGCCCACGGGAGCTCATGTGCCACCACTCCTATTTACCAACCCAGGCACAGGCACATGGCAAACCCACTCCTGGCCTGCAGCAGTCACAGTTATGGATGTTTATGTTTTTGCAGCACCATAAGTCACCTTGGAGTGTCTGGCATTAAGAAGAATAATTTAGCAGGCTTTTCCAGTGCCTCGGATTCCTCACTGCTGAGGTGTAATGGCCCGAGTCCCTCAATAACTATATTTTTTCCTATTCACCTAAGGTCAGAGAGGGCCACTTAACCTTATTGTTTCAGAAGGCTCAAACCTTTGACAATTATAAACAGGAGAGTAAAAACAAGAGCTAAATTTGTGTAACAGATTATTTTTAATTCCCCAGCCTCTGAATCCAAGCAAGAAAGGTGAAGATGGCTCTGATACCAACTTCCTTATCTAGGGCCTAGTTTGAATGGGACCTACAGAGCTAATGGAGGTAACAATTAACACCAAAGGCTGCTCCATGGTGTGGATCAAGTGGATTTGCTCCAACCACACTTTCAGGCTTCACAAACGCTCTACCAAAGCTGAGGTAAGATGGGGAGAAGTGTGCAAACAGGTTAATAGAGGAGCAGACACAAGATTAGCTGCTGCTCGTACATTCTCGAGGATCCCGTCCCAAGGGTCCAGCACCTCCTGGCAGCAAGTCTTTGCTGGTCTTGCTGCTGTGGACTCCCCTTGCAGCTGACCACAGACCACGTGTCCCATAACAGACACTTTCTGCTGCAGCCTCTTCAGATATTTCCTTGCACAGAAAATTCCCAGTCACTGGCAACACTCGCACTGCAATTAAAACCTGAACAGGCAGTCACACACCCCTCCTGAGCATCCTTGCACTTGTGCCCAGCCAGTGTCCCTCTCCAGGAAAAGGGATCCTGTACAGCTCCTCACTTGCCGAGAGAGAAACAGCGCAGAAATCCCTTTTCCAAAACAGTCAGTGATAAATGCATTTGGACTGGACCATGCCCAGCCTGTACTAAGGTAAACAGGAAGAAAAAAAATCACTGCTTGATCCACACGATGAGGAATTGGTAAGATAGGTAATGACAATTCCAAACCTCCAGCTGCAGAGAGGCACCGCTCAGGTGGAGCAGCACTCGGCTGCATCAGCACTGCCCGGGCACAACTTTATGAGCTTCCTTTGCACTAGAGAGACAGGCAGAACAAATCCCTTCTTAAATGCAATCCTGCAACCCATTTCAATACCTAGTGCTGGAAGATGAAGCTTCCGTCAAGCCAGTCAGGGCTGAAATATTGTTTATTGTACCTGAAAATTAATTTCATACCTTTTGGGGCATCACCAGATTGTTCAATCACTGACTGTGCACATGAACCTGCAAGTTTAGTGGCCAATTTTCTTCAGGCATGCACTAAAGTGCACCCACGTAGTTAAGATCAAATTCAGCCCATGGTGTTGGAACATTATGGTACATAACTCAACAGAAATGTCAGACCTGCGACTGTTAAAGCATAATATTTACTGTGCACCACCACAAATTTACACAGCACAACACTGCAACCCTTCGTAGGTATACAACGGTCCAGGAAGCCAGAAGAATTAATTTTTCATACACTGGATGAGAAGCTGGTGTGAAGTTTTTGCTCTGGATCAGGCATGGGCTGTCAGTGCAAGGAAGATGTACCAGGGTGTACATCTGCTGTTCACAAATCCAGCAGCACCTGAATTCAGATGTAGGATATGAGGGCATCCTGACCAGACAGCTACAGCAACCCAGGAGTGCTGAACACTAGCGGATATCACACATACTTTGCCAAAGTCTCCCATATTTATTTGTCAGGAACAGACTTGGACTGTGTCCAGTGGTTACAGTGGCAGGTAACCAGGAGGTCACGGTGACTCTGTTGGGTTACAAAGGTCTAGGGAAGAGAGGAGGTCTGACACTCAGCCATAAATCTGTGGTAAACTTACTGAGTCCCCACTGTTTCTTCTGGGCAAACATGTTTAATAGCAGGTGCAAAACTGAGTTTTAAAAATAAATATCACATATCAGAGTTCACAGACCACAAATTTACCCCGATTCTTTTAAAGTAAGTATAAACACTGAAAGTGTTTATTCAGGCTTGCTTGCTCACGTCCATCACGAGAAGCATTGGGATGTGAGAAGTATCAGTGCTGAGGAAAGATGCATCCATGTTTGCTGGGACAACAGACCCACTGCTTTTCTGCCAAAGCCTTCTAGAAAGCCAGCAAGTCAAGGCACTGATGCCCTTAGTGAAAAGAGGGATCACTTCAGGGCACCACTGAAAGCCATCAATCACCTCAAGACACAAGCATGCCTCAATGCTACCCCTCAAATCATCCCAGTACTGCCAAGATGAGGCTAAATTTCCCCAGAGTGAGGAATTCTGATCCAACAGTCCACCAGGAATGGGGCCACTGCCTGGCTTGAGCAGGCTGATGTACAACCATCTGGTGGCAATGGCTTTGGGTCACTGCAATCCACAACAGTGAGAGTGTACATAAATAACACCTGCCCAAACGTGTATTTATACAGAGCAAAGTAATAGCTCCACCAGACCTTTACATTCTATCAGCCAAATAATATGAGTTTTTAAAAACATTTAGTACTTTAACAGGCATTTTAACAGCTCTCGTAACTCAACTGCATCTTTGTTGTAAATCAAAGTTGAATATTCCACTATATGATCTAATCCCCTTCAGCATTTCAGAAAGGAAGAAAAAGCCTTCCTAGGGTTGTTTAGGAAGGCAAACAACTTTGCTAGGTGCCTGTAATGGGAGAAAAATCAGCCAGGCAGAGGCCAGTTAAACTCACGTGCCCTGCTTTGTCTGAGCACAGAGGCCAGTCCTGAAAAGAGCTGGTCCAACATCACAGAGGACAGTCCTGCCAAAGACCCCGGCTGAGCTCCCAGTGACATCCAGCCCAGCAGGAGTAACTCTGAAGGCAGCAGAGAAGAAACAGCTCATGTTTTTCTGCGAGGCTGTCCCCACTCCAACAACACCATCCAGGGCTGGTACCAGAGGCCTTTCTCCCCCTGGACTCCCCTGGAACACAGGAGCTGGTCAGTCACACACACCTGAGCCCACCCCATACACAAAGGACAGCAGATCCTGACCCAGCAGCTCCGTGAAACCCTCCCCTGCTGCCGGCCAGGATCAGGGCATTTAACTTCAACTTGGCACTTGCTGAGGGAGCAGGAACCCACATCCCCTCCGTGGCAAACAGGAATCAGCACCTCCCAGCTCAGCAAGGACAGAGGCCAGCAGAGGGGAGACACGTTAGGAACAGGGAGCAGAAGATGGGACCCACTCGTGAGCCAGGTGTCCATACACATCCACACATGTGGGCATGAAACACTGCATTTGGAGCATCCAGCCTCCATTTCCCCTCACCTCCCTCAGAAGTGGTGGGTTAAATCCTGACAGTCCCCATCCTGTCTCCTGCCCCCAGAAGGAAGGCCCAGTTCTTGCATTCTCTTGTATATTTCTGTGCACAGACAGAAGAAAGAGACACAATTAAGTCTAGATGTAGGTAGAAAGGAGATCTGCAACAAACCAGTGTTTAAGAAACACTGTCTCAAATTAGACATTTCAGTCTACTTCACTCTGGCTTTATGATCTACTCTGATGAGCTCTTTAAAAAAAACAAATACACACAGACTCTTGCTACATACATATATCTCCATCCAGATGAATGCTTTGGTTCACTTAGCAGAAGGTTTTTTTGGCTGTAAAAGATGGCAGGCTGGGGAGACTAAATGAGAGTGGGGAAGAGCCGAGGCAGCTGGATCCCAGTCGTGTGGAGCCTGGACCAGCTCCGTCAAAAACAAGGACCAAGCCAGAGACAACACAGAGAGACTGACATCATGCAGGGCCCTGCAAAGACAACCACAATGACATAGTGGGTGTACCACGTTGGCCAAATTTCCCTAAACAAATGCTTGATGAAGCTCCTGCAGGCTTTGAGTAACGATTTATTCTTCCCCCTCCAAAGCACATAATGCCTAAGACACAAAGATCTCAGCTGCCTCATTTGTTCATAGCTTGCACCCGCAAACACTTCCCCAACTCTCCAGAACTGCAGAGCCCAATTCGCTGGGCTGGGACCTCTGGCTGGGTCTGCTGCCACGAGCCTGGATGGCAGAGCAGGCACGAGCCTGGCAGTGAGGGGGGAATGAACACGCTGTGCCCCTGGCACTGCTCCTGGACACACCGGGACTGTCAGACCGGCCACCCCACCATGACATCATCCATGCACGGCTTTGGTTCACCATGTGCCAAAATAATACAGCCAGCCCCATGCTTGCTAAATAATAAACACCCCTGAAGCTGCTGACAAATCCTCCTTGCAAACCTTTCCTCTAGGCAACTTCTGCCCCAATTCTCCCTGCATATCTGAATATAACATAGGCAGAATTTTTCAGACGGGAGAGCATCCCTCAGCTTGACCCCAAACCCCAGTAAACCAAATCATCGCCTCCTGGTGAACCACAGAGGAAAACAATAGAAAAACAAGCAAGAGAATCTGCTGGGAGATAACAAGACCCTGCAGAAAATCTTCCCCAGCAGGCTTTTTCAGGCAAAGGAAGGTGGTGAAATACTAAAGGGTGGAAGAAGGTAAATTATCAGAGTTGAGACATTTCAAATGACTGTTCCCTGCTGCATTCAGCAGCTTTTCTTGATGGAGTCACTAATCACTGTAGTTTACCGAATGACCTTGTTGCGGCCATCTCATCTTCAGGGGACCACAAGCTGCAACAATCCCTGGTGCAGGGAAATGCCTTTTGGGCTGTGCTAAATCACAGCCACTGAATGCTGACCACAGACTGTCACAACAGAGCAGAGGAACAGTCCCCTTTGGGGTGAAGTATCTCCACAGAGGCATTCATCCTGTCCAGCACATAGAGCAAGCTTTGTACTCTGGGCAGAGGTGGAGAGATTGGGGCAGAAATCCTCCAGTACATACATTTAAAATACTGGCTGCCACAAGCTGGAAAAATGCTATAGAAAAATTAAATATTTACTTCTTCTGTTTGTTAATATCTTTCATTGGTTACTCAGCTGTAACAGTCATTAAAATGCTGGAAGGGAACTTCATGTAAATTCATCACTAGCCTGGGAATACTCCTGCATTTGTGAGCAGGCTGCATGCTGCAGCAGAGCTTGGAGCCTCAATTTCCCTACAGGAAAGGCCAAACGTCTGGTTCACTCACAATTTACAAATGATTATTTTTCTAATTAATCATTCATCAAAAAACACAAATACCAACAGGGTATGAAAGGCGGTGCTGGTGTTAACAGAAGGCAAAGTCAATCCATCACAGTCTCACCCTCAGCTGCTCGCAGGGGAGACCCCTCCAGTGCTGTAACTCCAGTGGCTGCAGGGAAGGAGCTGGGGAAATACCCTCTGTTCTCCCCAGCTACCATCAGGAAAGGGATGATGTATGTTTCTGTTATGCCAAAACTCATCTGTGTAAATTGGAGTTGCAACAGGTCTGTGAAACATATTGGGAGCTAAACGTGATGATGGTCTCAAAGAGCCAGGTTGGGATCTCGGGACAAGGAAAGGAGGGGCAAGGCAGGAGTGTGGGAGGAGAGAAAATTCAGCACAATGCACTGAGGCTGGAGAGACACAGAAACAACCCTGGGGAAAGAGGCCACAAGAGAGATGGCAGAACAAGGAGTGGGGACTTGCCAAATACCATCCCTGGCTCTCTGTAGCCGTGACTTGGCTGCAACTAATCCAGCACCTCATGGGGCCACCTGGTCCCAGAGGAGGTTGGTCCTCTCAGCCCTCGTGCTCCCAGACCACTGAACTATGACTGCAAGTGCCAGCACACTGACCCCTCTTTTGCCTTAGTTTGGATTAAGGATCCCTAGAACCACGAGCAAATCCCCTGACTATATAAAGTGCCTGGATATCACCTCAGCCCTCTGCGCTGCTCACTTGCTGAATGGCTCGCAGAAGTAGACGACATATCCACACACCTGGAGTTTGAAAACAAACTGTAAATGCACAAGATTTTCACCTTTCCCCACCAATTCTCTGTTCTCATCATGATCAATCCAGGTCAGATATTTCCTGTACTCCAAGGACAGCTGTTTGAAAGGTGTAACTACTTCCAGGACCCCAGACCTCTCCTTGCTTTGGCTCTGCCTTGCTCAGGCTGCTGGCGAACCTCTTGCCAAGACAACAGCTCTTCAAAAGGCAATATGAACTGGTAAAAGCAGGCAGCAGCATGATATTTCAGCCTTGCTATAGTCTCCTGCTGCTTTTTATTACACTTCACAGGGCTAGGCTTGAACCATATAATCACATTTCAAAGAGACTGGAGTATTGTTGGCAGTTTGCTTCATTCTTGACCACTGAGATTGTGAGATCTGCCCTTGCTGCTCTGAGAAAGAGAAGATTTCCTCCTTCCAGCTATTAATTAAACAAACTTAAACCCTACAACACAATAACAAAGGACATCCAAGATAACCAGGACTTCTGCAGGATTGGCTTTTACTGAAACTCTGCCAGTGCAACCTCTCCACGTGTTGCACAGGGGTGGCAAAGCAAAACTAGCCCAAAACAGGGAAATTATTCTGGAGAGCAGAATACCCCATACATCCCAATATATACCACTCCCCAGCACCCTCAGATGAAAGAGTCATCTGTCCTGTGAAGAGAGAGTCTTGAGGACAGATGTAATCCTAATGAGGCAAGTGAAGAAGAGCCTACAGCCAGTCCCCTGGAGCTCTAGAGGATCTGTCCTGAATGGAGTTACCAGGTTCAAATCAAAGTGGCTTCTCGAAACTGCACAGCCAAACCTTGGACTGTTCTTAACCTAATTCCAACACCCTCAAGAAATTTGCACTGCCTGTCTGGATACGCCAGACACAACAGCAGTGGGCAGCAGGGATGGTCACCTGCCCAAGAGGGCAGCATGACAGCCAGAACCTGGGAAGCCTTGGATCAAAAGCTCGCCACATCCGAGGTCACTGGTCCCTTCACGTTTCAGATACTCATGTATAGCACTGAGGCCATTACGTGTTGAACACACTGGGACAGGAAGGTCTTGTGGGAATGAAGGCCCACATAAGCTGCTCAAAGAGCCAGGAAAGGATTTCCTTAGGAGACAAAGTAGGAAATTCTGAGCTTATCAACAACACATACAGCACAACACCCAGCAACCTCCCAAGACCGCATTCTACTTAATGGCATGAACTTGGCAAAGCGGGAGCAGTGACAGTGACTGAAGATGGAGCAGTGGCACACACCCCACACTGCTCCCATGGCACCTCTGCAAGGGCCCAAAACCACACAGCAGCAGAACCAGCCTTGTAGGATCCTGCTTGCAAGTTACTGATGGCACAGGAGGAGCTGCAAGAAACACAAACTGAAGCACAGTTTGAGAAGCAAATATGTGTGTAGCTGTGGAGGACAGCCAAACCCACCTTCCTACAGCCCAGCAACAGGCCAACATGGGCTCCAGACTTGCCATGTGGGAGGAGAGAATCACTCCAGCATTTCTATCCACAGCTGGACAAGTCAAACAAGAAACTCAATCCAACCACCAGCATTTCAACACAAAGTTCTATATTAGCTCATAAGCACTAAATGAGGGCAGAAATCCATATTAACAGAAGCCACTGATAAGAAAGGATCATGGGTTCCAACTTTTTCTGGTGGTTGGCCTCTTCTCTCCAGTACTTGCATCAGTATTTCTGTGAAGTACCCACTGCAACAACTGTAGCTCAATACATTTACAGGAGGTAGAAAACAATTCAGAATGAAGTAGCTTTTGGCCCCAGGTTTGGGGCACTTTCAAAGGTTTTATTACTAGGCAGATTTCTCACAGGAAAACTATGACATAAATGACGTGTCTGAGTATTTTTTCTAAGCGAGAGTATTTCCTGCCATTATTTTCTTGTGTTTATGTTCTCTCCAGTGCATCCTATTATAGCAAATCTGTTTGGAAGGGTTCCATTCCTAAAGATGATGCAAGCTGCAAGAATGCCTTCTGCCCAAGCAATATTCCTAAAGAAACCAGTCATACTACTCGTGTGCTTCACGATAATCAGATGCACAAGGGCACTACATAAGCAAACCAAGAGCACCAACACACTGCAGACTGGGCTATAAATACCCAATTATTTCAGTTTTTGAAGCTACCACTTTTTCTAGCCCATTTAGCAAGATCAGTTTCTTACCCGAGATCTGCATTTACGTAAGAGACACCCCCATCCAAACTCCATGCTCAGGGCCAGAGTGCTGAAAACCAGTTCTCTATGAACATCTCCAGTGCACATTCCAATTCTTCAAAAACACAGCTAACCCACTCCTGAAGGAGGACACAGTAATCACTCATACCCTTTATTTTTAGCCTTGCTCTTCCTTCAAAGCCCAGCAAGATATGTGGAGTTTTGCAGTGTGCAAAGAATCCCTGCTCATGATTAACATCTATGTGAATAATAGAGCTTTAATCTGGTTTCAGTCAGTTACCTACTGCTTCAGCAGTTTAACATCATGTGGGAGCAAGAGCAGCAAGGGTATCCAGCCAGCTTTCATAGAACTCAAAGTAGTACTACAAGGCTTAATTAATTGAGATCACCAGATGAAAAATCTCATCATATATATAAAAGGTAAAACATCTGCTGATGCTCAGGCAGTCCTGAGATGGGATGCTACATGGAAACCTCAGATAAAACTCCAAAGACAAGAGACTGGGAACCATCTGCCTGTAAGGATTGTGTTCCTCCTGCCCCAGAGTCCCAACCTCAGCTGGGTGATGGGTCTGAAACGTAACAGCAGGAACACAAGCCAAGTTCAGTGTTTTAATCAGACACCTATTTTCAAGCCAAATCTTCCAGTAAACCCAGTGTGGACTGAGCTGCTCCTTTTCAAACAGCGCAAGGGTAAAGGCAGCTCAAGCAGCAGATCGGCCTCTCAGACCATGCACAGGCTTTCTGTCGTTGCACAGGTGGTCTCAATGCCACCAGTCCTGGCTGAACAGAAGCAGAGAGGGAAACACAATTCATGCAGACCACACTGTGATATGGCTGCAACTCACCCTCCTTCCACATGTAACCTTCCCACATTCAGAGAGGGGCTGATTTGAAGCCAGCCAAAGTCACTGCGAGAGCAAAGTACCAAACCTGGCATCTCAAAGGAAATCAAACCCTCCTGCACCGGTTCCTGCTCTCAGCACAAACCAAGGGAGAGAAAGAGCCAACCATCTAAAGATGCTTTGAAAGGGCAGCTTGGTATTTCCCAGGCCTCCTTGGATGTAACTGACCCACAAAAGGTCCCTGGCTGCACCAGGCAGTTACCCTTTGAGCAGTGACCATCTATCATCCCAAGTCATTCAGCCCTGAGTCACAGCTGTGCTCAGACCCTGTTCAGACATCTGCTCTCCTGCTGTCCAGGTTCAGATCCTGCAATGGATCCAGATTCTGCTGGAATGGTAGGCAGACTGCAAAAATCATTTGCAACTCGCCCTCCTCATCATGACAGCCAAGCTCTCTTCTCCACTGTGTAATTTCTTCCTCATAACCTTTTCTCTTCCTCTACGCCCACATCCTCAAGTGTTCAGAGACAGTGATGGCTCTCTGTGAGGCCATTCTGATCCATTTCCATGAGTCCTGCACAGAGTCCTGGCACACCAGCAGGCACTGAGAGCTCCTGCAGTTCTCACACCATCCTCACGCAGAAATGCCACAATGCCAATGGCAATAATTACCCACGGGGACACAGTGCCAGCCTGGGGTTGGCAGTGCCGCTCTGTCTGTGCCACCACAGAGACACAGAAACACCTAGGCATGAAAAGTCCTTTGAGAACATCGAGTCCAACCACCCCCCAGCACTGCCAAGGCCACCCCTAACCCATGTCCACAAGTGCCACATCCACACATCTGTTAAACCTCTCCAGGGATGGGGACTCCACCACTGCCCTGGGCAGCTGTGCCAGGGCTGGACAACCCTTTTGGACCATCTTGACCCCTCACACTCACCTGCCTGCTCACAGCATGACTGCCCAACACCACTTCCCCAACTGGTGGGATGCAGCTCTCAATTAAATCCAGGCAAACCTTTCTAGAGACTGGGCTGGGTGACACACCTCTATGTACTCTCCAGTTCACAATACAAATGTGATACTGATTTTTTTCCCCCCAAGTATATACTTAGGCATAATATATTTTAATGGCAAAAAGATGCTTTTTTCCATAGGGTATGTGTATGTGTGTGTGTGTATTTGATTCCTGTGCTTCACACAGATCCAGGAATGGAATTTCATACTTTTATAAAATTAAGAACAGATGCTGTGGACTGTTTAAACCAGCAGAGAAAATAATAAGAGGAACACTCCAAGGAAGGTGACATGAAAAAAACGCTGAACATTGCAGGAAAATGGAAATACAATAATGACTGTGGGACTTCTGGGACACATGGGTCCGTGCCACAAATCCCTCAGGAAAGACAGCTCCCAGCTCGGGCACACTGAAGTTTCTTCTGCATGAGCTAGAGAGAGAAAAGTAATAGGTAACAGCAGCTGAATATAGAGCACATTTATCTTATAGTACAACAGAGATGCAGTTCACCTTAAAATATGAATCATGGCACATGCAAACAGAAATCCCTTCCTTTTCTATCAAGTTTACCTCCAAATACTAAAGCCAATGAAAAGCAGAGTTACATTTGCCTGCTGCTTCTCTCTCTACTCCTTTCTGCCATGTCCCTTGGCTGGGACCGTGGGGTTTCCTGGGAAGCCGAGGCACCAGCAGGCTGCCAACGCCATGCCAGACACTTATGTATTTGTTCAGTGTTCCATATATCCATTCCAGCTTTCAAAACTGTTGGAAGCTTCTCCTGCTGGCTTCTGGTGCCCTGTTTGTTACCACAAGGTTTGCATCTGGGGCTGAACCCAAGCCAGCATCCTTTTGGACATGAACTGGCTCAGGATGAATGCCTGCATCTCTCTCTCCCATGCTGACTCAGGGGATACCTCACCTGGAAGGAAAGGAACCACGTTTCCATAAGGAAAGGCACTCCTCAGAGTGTCAGGAGTGGTTCCAGCCTCTCTCTTCAGCTCCGTACAGCACTGCATGGTGCCACTGGCATTGTCACCCCCATTTTGCAGAGCGTTATGCTGCGGTATGGAGGACGTTAAGCAACTTTTGCCTCTGGTCACAGAAATAAGGGCAAGAATGGGACTGGAATTCAGAGCCCGAGCTCAGATCCTGCCTCACACTTCCTGCACACAGAAGAACCTGTATTGGACTTGCAGATCACACATTTGCATTGCAAAGTGAGGAGCAGTGCATAAATGCCTGTACGTACAAGCAGATGTGTATTCAGTAGGCAGATCTTTGGAAATTCATCACATAACATTCTGTCTACAAGTCAAAAGCCATCTCCAATTGCTAAAACTTAAATCAAAACACAAGTTGCTACAATTCATAAGGAGCTTAATATTTATTACCATGTATTGCAAGCATGCAGCTATGTAGACTCCCTTACTGTCTCCAGTGATTATTCAAGGGACCGGGAAAAGAAAGAATAGCCTTTGATAGTAACAAAAAAAAGCAAGTGTGGAGAAAGCAATGTATTAAATCCTTTTCACAGCCAAGAGGCCAACGAAAATGCTATATATTTATAAAGGAAATGAAAACCTGTCAGGGACAAAATTAACTGAATAACAGAGCTTGGGCTGAATAAAGATAAGCAAGAACTCAAGAACCAAAAACACCACCAGGGTGGAAAATGCAGCATGCTCTGCATCCCTGGGCTCTGCATGGATGTACAGCCCACTTGGGTAAAAGTCAGAGAGGAGTCCCCAGCTACTCCTGATAATCTGCTGGCAAAGTGAGGCCAGCAGATGTGTTGTTCACAGGATGGATAATATTGAAACAACTGGAGCATCTTCTCTGCATTCCCTGAGTGGGGATAGAGAGGGAAGAGGACCCTGCAGCTCCCCGGGGCAGTGGGGAGCGTGCTCAGGACACGTCACCAGTGTTGGATTCTCTGGTTTCACACTCTGGATTTCAGCCCCATCCCTCTGCTGAGCCCACCAGGGTGTTCATGGCTCCAGCAGCCTTTGGCAGGAGGAGCAGGAGGCTGCAGGGGCAGGCATCAGCTCCCAGCCCGTGAGAGAAGATAAAGCCTTCAGGCTACAGAGATAGAAAACCTCTAATTTGCCACAGAAAAGTGCCCACAGGCCAAGGACCTGGCCTGTATGGGCTGGTCTAGTTCCACAACTGGAAGAGCTGGCCCATCATATTTCTAAATTTTTTGTGTTAAAAGACTACCTGAAAAATCACTGGGAAATGTAACAGTTCATGAAAACCCACATAAAATACAACAGTTATGAACCCTATCTTGACAGAAACAAGGCTTTTTAGTGTGCAGATGACTTGGATTCAGTTCCTGATATTAAATAATTTAGCTTTATGTATCTAATTGCAGGAAGTTTGTGTGATTTTGAAAATAAACAACATAAGTATTTCATAATTCAGATACTTAATTACTATTACCATATTGATTGCAGGAAATAGGATTAACCACACATTATATATTGTCAGAGGATAATGTCAACAATCTTGAAGCGAAGGCTACCAGTGAATTAGCTGGCTGTACTACATTAAAAACTAAGTACAGACTACAGCTATCAGGAAGGAGAATTCTCAATAAACTGGCATGTTCATCATTCCACCTTGACTTCCCAGTAAAGCCAGGAGGGGAACAGAAACTGTGTAAACATGCAAAGTTAGACTCATGTTCAGGAGGAATAAAGTCAGACGGTCTTTGTCTCTTGAAGCTTTCTTTTCTTAGATGATTCATCAGAGCAGTCATTAAACAGGTCCCAAAATGAGTCCTACAAAGAACAATAGTGCTTCTTCTTCCCCCACCAGTTCCTACAGAGAGGTCTGGTGAACTAGCAGGAGGGATCTGCTTGAGTGTATTTCCCAAAGGACACCTGAGAGTGGCCGACCTGTGCAGCTCACCAGGTCACCTCCTCCTCCCTGTGCCCCTGCTCTGCTGGGCTCTGCTGCCAGGGCAGATCAGTCACAAAGGCAGAAGCACCTCAGCATTTATACTGAACTGGCCCAGGGCTCTGCCCTTGCTCCACCTTCCAGTACCCTCACACAAAGGGATGTGCCATAGGATATGCCTCAGCAAAGTTTCGTGAAACACCAACAAGCATTTCCTACCAAATGCAGCTCTCCAGAGCAGCTGGTTTCAGTCCTTGCACAACCACAGCCACCTGCAGCCACGAAGCCTGTGCTGTGCTAAACCCCCATGGACAGCCATGGAGTACAGCCCGGAGAGGCCACTCCAGCTCTCTCAGCACAGACACTGTCATATCAGACAGGAGCAGCAGAGGTGAAGTTGTGCATTAATGGGAAGTGTTGGTTTCAAATCTGAAAAGATGCTTTTAAAACCAAAAGACACAACAATGCACTGGGTTTGCATCTTCCTCAACACAGACTGCAGTTACGTCTCCTTACAGCAACAGAAGGGAAAAGGCTTAACAGGAAAGCAGCAGAGGCCTTTCCCTTGCACATGAAAAGCAGGTTGAGAATCTCCACAGAGGCACTTAGACATCTCTTGCTGTATAGAACACAATGCTCTGATACTCCTGTTACTTGCTTTTCATCATCTCAAGGATTCCACAAATCCTCGAGTGTGCTGGGAGCTGTTGGACAGATCCTGCATGGGAAGGTGGCAGTGGTGGAGGGAGGGAGCCTGGCAGCATTCCACCGGTCTCCAGAGGCAGGGATGGCCACTCTGACCACTGCAAAGTGCATGTCCAGGCATCACAACCGCAGCTTTCAGCAGCCCTGCCTCACTCTTTTCTTGTCACCAGTGGAGCAGGCAAACACAAAACCCCCAACTCAGAGGGAAGGCACAAACCCACTGCAGTCACCCACCCACAGACACAGGAGTCCCCTCAGGGCAGCTCTGCAAGCTGGGCAATGCTTTGCAAAGGAAATTTCTCAATGCCTTTTAGCCTTGAGAGCAGAATAAACCCCTTCAACCCTAACTAGCATCCAAATTAGCAACCAAAGGAATGCCAATGGATGTCCCCAGAAAAACTGGCTCTGGCAGCAGGAATTAGCACTTTGATCCTCCTCTCTGGACAGTGGAGCAGCACTCATCTGCACTCACAGCTACCACAGTGCAGGACCCAACACACGAGTTGCTCCTTGAGGGGACAGCCCCTGACAATGCATTAAGGCCGCCTGCCTCATGCAAGGTTCCTGCTGCATTTCCCAGTCCAGGATCTCCCACCATGGCTTCACACCTGGCTTCAGCCCCCTACAGAAATACTGGTGCTTTCAGAGCTCACCCTGACTGAAATCAGCACTTATTACACCTACACATTTTTGCTTTGGTTCCTTCTGTGATGAGGTGGGGCTACAGGCAAGTGATTTTCATGTTTCAAATGCAGAGAAGCCCTGCCTGGTTCCCAAGGTTGGCATCACTGGTACAGCACTCCCAGTCTGAGGCTGCTGCTGGGCATTTCCCACAGCCTACAACAGGTGGAGACTCCAGAGAACAGTGTTCCACAGCACCCTTACGCAAGGATTTAGGAGCTAGGACACCAGGATTTGCATCCTCATCTCCTCCAGACACAGAGCAGGAAAGCAGAGCTGGACTCGTGTGGGGCTGGCAAATGTCCTCGAATTCCCCATGTGCATCCTGAAAGGTCGATTACTGCAACATTTTCACATGCAAATACCTCAGAGCTAGCTTCTCAGATCGACTTTTACCAGATTGATCCAGGGCCCAAAGGCACTAAACTCAGCTTTAGCAAGCGAGAGCTGTGGCCCAATTTCCAGCAATGCCTGGTGCGTACAGCAGCGGGGAAGGACAGACAACTCGCAGCACTGCCACGGAAAACTCTGCTCATTATCTTTATAATTCTGTATTACAGGATTCAGCTACACAAAATCTCCCATCAGATGTGACAGAAAGAGAAACTGCTGTATTTACACAGAGCAGCACATAGCACATGTTTGTGTGTGTGCGTGTGTACACACCCTCCTTATGTTTCTCCAGGAAGCCACAGGAATCAAAATCCATCTCCATTTGAGTTAGATAACCTTCACAGATTTTATTGAAAATCCCTCCATTTTTCATGTCCTCAGCGTTGCAAGCTTAACCAAATATCCTAAAACCGAAACACAAATGAACACCAGTGACTCTGCCCCGACTCCACCTAATCTAGACAGAAGGAGCATTTATAAATTCATTACCAACACCAGGAGAAATTTCCTTGTCCTCTCTGAAACCCAGCAAACCGTGGCCAGCTGCTCAAAGTACCACAAATCTTGCTAACTCTAAGCCATATGAATTTTTAATAGCAATGCCAGGAGTAGGTGCTGAAGGCAAACAGAGGCAGCCCTCTGCAGCCGCCCTCCCACCAGGAGAAATTCCCAAGTTCCAAAGCGATGGCAGACACTCCCCATGCTCCACTTTGGAAAGCACAAAGACATGCAATGAGAATCAGAAAGGAAAATACTTTATGGCACATTCAAAGCCCAAATAATAATGCTGAACTGGAGGTAAGTGCATTTGAACAGAAGTACTTCCAAGAGAACCCAACATCAGATTTCATGGTGGTGCACAACATTTCCAGGAAACTCAGCTGAGGTTTTGGACCTTGCATAGCCAGCACTTCACTTAAGCCTATTAAGTCTATTTTTTGGCATACTGTGTGACCATGGAGGCCATCAACATAAAGACTATTTTTCCCAATGCCAGTTCATAAAGAAGCACCAGCAAAATACATGAGGTACCAACAACAACCCAAGGAGCTCTCCCATATCAGGCAAGGAGCCTCTTTTCCCACAGAAATCCCAAGACTGGAGGCCTGACACCACATTTCCCACACTGGCAACACCAGCCACCTGAAAAATAGGTCCCTAAGGAGTTAAATTTAGAAATGAACTCTCAGTCCCACTTAAGTGACACTTTTGTGATGACTCAAACAGGGCCGTGAGTTTGGATCACGACTTGGCTGGCTTTTGAAAGGAGGACACCAAGGTGCAGCCCAGCTCTGCAGTTATTTCAGCCAGCACACACGTCTGCCTGCAATCACATGTCAAAACTCTTCCAGTAAAACAGGTAAACTATCAGGATGTGATCACATCCACACCCTGAAGTCATAGTGCCTCATCAGGCAGCAGGAGGAGGAGGCCAGGCCTCGAGCAGAGTGAGCTGCAGATCTCCCCAGCACATCCCAACCCTGCAAGACACGGCTCCTTGCACCCCTTGCCCCACTTCTCTGCTAATATAACACCCCGGAAAAGGCACAGCAAAATATAAACATGGAAAGTTCAGATTTCCTGATAAGACAAGAAAAAACACAGTTCGTGACATCTCGCATCTCCAAAAATTCCATGGCAGGTTTCCTTGTTGGAGGTGACCCAACCCCCATCAGGCTCCGGCACAGGTAATCAGCTTTTCTTCTGCCTGGACCAAACAGCTCCAAGTGCTCCCTCCCCACAGGAGTCTGGCACTTTGGAGATGTAACAGCTTCTAGCTTTGCAGAAGAGTCATCGTGGAGTGAACACTGAGGAGGTGACCATGGCTTAGCTTTAGGAGGTGCCCACAGCAGCTGGCCCCAAACCTTCATTTTGCTTGTGGCATTTGATGCCCATTTTGCAGCAAAATCCCAGTCGGCCTGTAAGAAAAACTGTGCGATTACATAGTGGCAAAAGCTCATAATTATCAGTCTACAGCAACCAGGCATCATCCCTGATCAGAAAGAGGGAAGAGAGGCTGCAGGAGACCCTGGTAACAGGGCGACCAGCACAGTAAAGGTGCCCACGCCTTTGGTACCTCTGGGCTGCAGCTGCTGTGCAGCCACCATTCCTTCATTCTGTCACTGTGTCTGTCATCTCTTCACTCTGTCCATCCCCTCTTCACTGCATCCATCACCTCTTCACGGTGTCCATCCCTCATACAGGGGCAGCTCAGAGCGTAGCAGACCTGGGCTTGTAAAGCCCGTGTGCTTCTCTGGTACAGCCAAGGCAGGAGAGGCACCCAGAGCACAAACCCATCCCTCCTGCCTCTCCGCTGCACTGCCACCTCCCTGTGGGACAACCCACAACACCGGCCCCTCAGCAGAAGCAGAGGATCCAGAGTGTTCTGTGCTGCCCTGTCCTCACAATGGAGGGAGGTGTGGAACCTCCTGGAACGTGCTGCCCAATTATGAGCCTCTCACCCAAACGGGGGCACCTGGGACCACCCCCCCACAAGGCCACTTGGCTCAAGTTTACAGGGAGCTGCTCAGAGAACCACAGCACACTCTCCACGGTTAATGTAAAATATTAATGTCTCATTTGTTCAACAATTTTGTGGAAATTAAAACTTTTAGGTTAATCATATACTGAACAATTTTAATTAAAGCAGTTATAAAACAATTAATCCACGAGAGCAGGCTTGGATCCTTGCCAGCCTTATTGGTTTAATACATGTAGGCAAAGCTTATTTCTCCCCGTGTTTGACTTAATGAATGCTAATAAGTGACACAAAATATGCATGCAGCGCTCCTAATATAGTTAGTCCATCTGGTTTCACTTGCATTTTGTATTTGTCATTTTGCTTTGATAGAGGAATTGAAAATGAATTCTCTGTGCTAGAAATTAGAAGAACTTTGTACCCTGCTTAATTTAAAATAATTTTTGCAAACCTTTGGGGGAAAAAGAGACAGCAATTGAGTACAGCACATTAGCCAGCTATCTTTTTGGTTGTTCCAAGGTTGGAAAAGAGCACAAGACAGAAATATAGCACTGTGCCACAGCATGAAGGAATGAACAACATGCATTCAGCTTTTTTTTCCACCAGCATTTCAAAAGATGTTTTTTTGCTTGAATAGATGGTAATATAAAGGCAGAGGATAAAATATGATTTTAAGCATCTGAGACAAATCCTCTACTATTTCAATTTGTTCTGCATTACAACTTGTTTGATCCATTTGGGGATGTACTTGTTTGCCAAAGCAAGCAGAGCTCAACCTCGTTGTTGAATATTTAATCTATGCCAAAAATTTCTACCTTTTAGCACTTATGTTTGAGTTACACAGTCATGTTACTTCCAGTAATGCTCTGGACCATCACGGCTGGATGCAACCACTCAACCTTGCCATGCAAAAGCCATGGGCAAAGGCCCTGCAGAGCTGAACTCCTCTGCCTGCAGCTCTAACCACTCTGTGAAGAGCCTGATCTCTCCCAGAGACGTGCCAAAAATTAAAAAAGGGATCTTCTTTGCCTAAAATCCAGATAACACAACTCATGTCACTCTGAGATCACACGTGATGTGTTACAACTATGGGAGGTGGCCTCTATGGAGATTCTAGTTCCCAACACAGCACCAGCACCTCCCTTCAGAGGGCCCCAATTGCCCCTGGGCAGCCAATGAGGGTCCTTCCATTAATACCACCGGGGTCTGCACCAGCTCTTAAATCCAGAGTGACACAGCAGGAGGCACAGCTGCCCCAGGTTAAACTGTGCACAGTTTCCTTCTTCCCTGCCTAAGGTCACTTCCCATTTCTGCTGCTGAGATGTCCCAAATGGTGACAACAGGGAGCCTGCTAGAGCTTAAAAACTAGCTCTGTTCTTAGGGGACCAGTGTGCCAAATTCAGTCACCTCAGAACAAGCAGGAGGAAGGGAATCTTGTGTGTGCATGTCTTGAAAAATGCATGAAAGACAGGAGGGCAGGAGAGGAGAGGAGAGCACCACCGACCACCCACTGGCCACCACAACCCTCGTCGTACCCTCAAGGTGATGAAGGGGAAAGCTTCCTTTCTCCTACTGCTTCAGAACTGCAAAAGTGACAATAAATCTGTGCACCAACCACTGGCATTATCTGCTTAGCCCAGTAATTGGTTTATGGGCCACCCTTGGGCTCACCTTGATCTACAATTTCTGAGTCACACTGCTCCTCACTGATATCTCCTGGTACTTCCCACAGGAAAGGTGCTCTGACCACGGCAGGAAGGAAATGTGGGCACACAGCCTGTGCTCCACACTCATCCCACACCTGACCTGCGCTGTCCTGCAGCATTTAGTCACAGATGACCTGAAGACAGCAAGACCTGGACACCTCTATAGTAGAAGATGGAGCCTCAGTCCACGTTAAATTTCCAGCCACTCATTAAAAATGCCAGCTCAGCAAGGCAGCACAAGAGGAAGATGGAGTGTAGGGAGCATAAGGAAAAGACAAGGAAGAGGTGAAACAAATGGGAACAGCTTCAGGCACGTGAATAACTACAAGGAACTTGTTCACTGTTACTGAGCAAAATTTGGAAACTGGTGTGTGAAATACAGCCCTGTGAGAGCCCAGGGTACTGCGGTACCTGGGGGAGGGCAGCACGGAGCTGCCCCTTGGCCAGGGCTCAGAGCCCATGAATTTGTCAGCCTGGTTAATGCCTCCTGCAGTGTGACAGGAGGGGCTGAGCCTCCCTGTGCCAACACCCCACTGCAGATCCCCATGCCTGGGAGCTCTCAGCACAGTTTGCCAGCTCAGATCTTAGTCACAGTTTATCCCGCAGCAGTCTCTTCAACGATGATACTGCACTTTTCTGCCAGAAAGGTCCCAAAATAGCTCCCGAATCACGCGCAGGCTGCTGGAGCCCATGGTGTAGTAGCTCCTGGTGCAGCAGGCAGGGGAGCTGGGGCTCCTGCTGAGGTGACGCTCCAGCAGGTACCACAGAACCCCGGGGTGATGCCCCAGCAGGTGCCTCAGAACCCCAGGACGTGAAGCTGTCACACAGCAGCCCCTCCTGCCCAGCACCATGGGGCTGATGTTCCTGGTGGTGACACCAGACCAATGGGCAGATTCTGTGCAGAGTCTGAGCAGAAAGGGAGGTCCAGCACCAAAATGAAACTAAAATAGAGTGCCTGGGTCGCCTCTGTGTCCCATGAACTGAGAGCTCACCAACAAGCCTCTTTGTAAGTGCTAAATACCTTCTCTGTGTGTCACTTAGAAAAGAAGAGATGTGAACCCGGCAGAGCAGCTTTGCTTTCTTTTTTTTTTTTTCAGTGTTTAAACATCCTACAAACACTGTTTAGGGAAGTCAGCAGGAGGTCAAATAGAAGCCTTGTGTCTCAGTGGATAACAATCCTTCTGTGAAATCATTCCAGCACGAATCAAGTCACTCTTACATCTCCCTCTCCACCTTTTTTTTCTTTTATTTTAAAGGCATTTTAGCAAAGCTCACTTTGAAGTTTAAACCTCCTGCAACAACAGCACTTGCCAACAAGATAAAATATTTAGTATTGCTATATACTAAAATCATATCTCTAACAATACCTTCCACACCTGACATAGCACAAAAGTTAATTCAGCCAACAAAGCAATGCTTGCATTCTGTGTCTCGAGAAGCAGCAATTTATCTTTTTTGTATATATAAATTACATACACTATTGTGCCATTTAAACCTAAAACCTCCTGTTGTTAAATAGAGAATAGAAAGATCTTTAAACACCGACAAAAAGATCAGAGTTCTAGAAAGTGCTGTGACAAATGCAGGATAATGTTACTAGCTTGGCAAAATAAACGTGAAAACCATCATGCTCCCCAGCAAATCCTCCCTGCTCGAGCCGACACATGTCCTTCATCTCCTCGGGTTGGCTGGGGCTGCCTCCCTCTCTTGGAAGGTCCCTGAACAGCCGATAGGAAGCACTCACCATCATGGAGTGAGGGCTCCAATGGGAAAACAAAACAACTGCAGGTGAGCAGGGGCAGTGCCTGGGAGTGCCAACAGCCTGTGCCACACCTCCTGCACCCACTGCCTCGGAGCAGGCACATGCAGCAGGGTCAGCCAGGAGAGGCTCTCCCTCTGCAAACAGATGTGCTCTCAGGAAAGGCAGAACCGGTGCAAGGGCTAGGGTAGAGAAGGGACATCCATCCTGCAATCTGACCTTCTGGGTCTGTTGTTTGAGAAAACAAATGGAAATGTTGCAATGTCTGCAATCCTTTGTTGGCAAGGTTGTTTCTCAGTTTTTTCTCCACTAGTGGTCTTGTCTTCTTTAGTCACCTCTTAAAAACAAACTTAAAGAACCGGCAACTACCTTCCCCCAACAAAAATCGTGCCATCTGTTCCCATTTCTGCCCTTGCTTTTATAAGCTGCTCCTTACCATGAGAAAAGGCATCACCTCAGTGCCTCACGTATCACATCCCCCCTCCCAGCATAATTCAATGCATTTTACTCTTTCACATAAAATTAGCAGAAACAGTCCCAAAATGTCTGTCTTTTCTCATCTCTTTGCTGTATCTAGAGCTGACAAACTTCTCTCCAAGCAATTCAATTCCCTTCTCACATATGCTCAGCACACATGCACTCAGTAATGCCATATCCACAGAACCAGCTCAGGGCTCCTGAACTCAAAAAAACCCACTAATTTAAAACAAACTCATAAATGCCTTTTCTATCCTTTTTGCCTCCACAGGATGCAAACCACAACAGTGCCAGTCTGAATCAGACCCCAGACCCCAAGACCATCCCTGGAGGTCTGTGTAACCCCCAGGCACGGCTCCCTCCACTGGTCCATGATGCCAGTTGGGATCGGATTTGCCGTCCCGTCCTTGTGCTCCCCCACCTGGCCCTGCCTTACTCTTGTTCCATTCAAATACTGTCTTTAACCTCCATGTTCATCTCTCAAAGCCTTCCCGCCAGGAGCTTTAAACATGTTTCACATCCTGCACTCTGGTGCCTCTGCCATTGCTGCCCGGAGCCAAACCTTTCCCAGCAGCCCCACACCAGCAGACTGGAGGAGGCCCCTCTGGAAGCACGGGGCGGAAAACATCACAGCTGGGGGCTTTTTACAATGTGAGCCAAACAAAACCCAGACACTGCCAAATAACTGTTACCTGCAGCTTAAATAACTGCTTCTTGTAGGTTTATTATTTTTTAAACAATAGTTTGTGTGTACACATCCATATATGTGCTTTTTTAAGGTACAGACAGGATTTTCATGTCAGTGATTTTCTTTTGCTTTTCTTTGAAATTAAGAGCATAATTCACCAAGTACGAACTTCTGCTAGGAACAAGCATTTCTAGAAATTTATCCTCTGCTTTCCCATTTAGAATTACACCACGGCAAGAGCCTCGATCTTTATCTCACACATGATGTCATTCTAAAGGCAGAAGTAGAAATACTACTAATTTACTCCAGAGTAAGTGCTGCATTAGTATTCGTGACATTAAGATCAATGGCACAGAATCAAGCCCTCCTAACTCAAGTCCAACACCAGGACAGCAGTACCCACCATCAGCTGGTCTAGGCAAGTATTTAGGCAGAACCTCCAGGTTATTGTTTCCTCCCTGCCTTGTGCAACTGCTGCTGCAATGTGTTTTTAAGATACCTGGCTCAGGGATCTGACTGCTGATGGAGCGACCTGATGGGCAAGGCAAGAAGCAGGATCCTGCCACCATGGGAGGCAAAGAAAGGTGGAGAGAAACTTGCCCACCTTGAAGTCAATGCCACTGAGCCCTGCCCCTGGGAGAGCACCCCAAAGCTCTGGGGAGCCCTGCTGCCCACACCAGTGATCTCCTGCACCCCCCGCAGCAGCCGGGAAACGTGACTGAGAGATGGAGCTCTGCAAAATGATCCATGAGAAAGAATCAAATAACAGTAATAAAAAAGCACTCCACCTGTGGGTGATCATACTTTTTAAGATGGATTAACAAAATGACTGCTTATTTATTGAAAATAATGAATAGCCTAGTGCTTTTAGCTCTGAAAGGGATGCAGGGGGGAAACCTGCTGCAGCAGGGTTTTAAGTAAACTGAAAACTTATGGTGATGGCATGCATCACAGCCAGGAGGGAAACAGGGACTCTGGGGAACATGACTAATGGTAGCTCCTGGAAAGCACACCAGGACTATAAGCAAAGCCAGTAAAAGAGTCAAATGGAGAGAAAGGGAAATGTAGAAAGAAAATGTAGGTTTGCTCAGCTTGGCTCGAGACTGATGCCTCGAACCAAGATTTCAAAGAATTCTGAAACAAAGGGAAGGAAATGCCACCTCTGAAGTCACCCTTGCATCAGGTTCTATCTCGTGTCTCTGGACTCTGGCCAAGCCCACGTGCACGAGCACCTCTATTAACACACGAGCTAGAGCAGAGACTGTCTAAAACAAAGAGCAAAACTCAACCTGGGCTCGAGGGTCTATCAGTCAGGTCAGCACTAAGCCCTCAGAGCAGATTTCCAATTCTGGGTATTTTCCCTCTTACCAGACTCTTTAAAAACCTGAATCTTAAAAGCATCTTTCATCAGCACCTATGAGTGAAGCAGGGAAGGGCTCTTTGTTTTACAGAGCAGTGCAGAGAAGGCAAGAGATCAGATTTCTAAAATCCCCCTCCCTACACCATGTGCTGTCCTTAGTACACCTTGTGTAGAGATCTTCAGGGTGCTTTGCCACAAGGAACCTCTGAGTGAGGATTTAGCCCAGATTCAGCTGTTCTTTACATGACTGTGCAAGACCAAGTCCCCTGCCAGAAGAGAAACTGAACCCAAGTTCCCCTGTTGTACCTGCCTGTTAGATATCCCCCTCCAACAAAAAACCATCACATCCATCCCTGATACTTCACAAGTGGTGAAAAACAGGTATCAGCAAAGGTATGGCTAGGATTTTAACCCCAGTAACCAGAAAAGCAATGCAACACCACAAAAGTAAAAATGCCTTTTAGAGATGAATGCTATAAACCCCAATTTAACCTTACTCTTTTCTTGGGATTTCATTAAGCAGCTGCAGCTTAGAAACAGGCAAAGCAACTGTGACGCTTCACCAGGGACCTTCATGACAATGGGATTAGGAACACCCTAAAGGTAACACAGCAGCACCACAGACTCATTTTTTTCAGCACTTTGTAACACAGCAGTGTAAGAGGAAAGTGGGGTCATTCAGGACAATGGGGGGAAAAGTAAAATGCTTCCCTCTGGATTAGCTTTCTTCCCAACTGTACCCAGCGAATCATGGAAGTAGATTAGTTCTGGGTGTTCATTCAAACCATAATCCTCTCACCCCAGTGCTGTTGCCTTCATGGTGCTAATTCAGTGAAACACAAGATCCCCTCACGGCTCATCTCGATTTGCAAGTGATGGCTGATAAAAAACAGGACCTTATTCAAATTTCAGCCACCGCAGTGCAGAACCACGGGGTACTTTACTTTGACACCAACATGGCTAAACAAAAACTACCTCTAGAACTTACTAATTCCTTTTAAACTAAAAAAATGCACATTCTTGCTTTTTCTGCCTGTCACATTTCTATTTGGACATCCAGGACTTGCACAGCACTAAACAAAAAATATATACTGCTCCTGACAGCTCATTCCTATAAAGGGAAGAGTTAGATGAAAACCAAAACTCAGCATCCAAGCTTTTAAGAAACTAACCTAGCAGATTGCATGCAAACTTCCTTGGCAAACACAAACAACAGGAGCTGAATAATACATAAAAATATATATTGACAGAACTGCTTCTGTGCACACCACTTTCAACGTGTATGATGGAAGCACCAGAGAATCTTTATGGAAAGCCAGCACTGACTTGGCTTGAAAGGCACCTTAACAAACAAAGGAAGTACATTAAAAAAATGCAGTGCTAAGACATTATCAAAACATGCATTATAGCTTGTGAAAGCCCTCTGCAAGTGAGTGTGTCTGCAGAGGACTGTGCAGAGCATTGATCTGTCTGTGTTCTGGGCGCTTTTCGGGTGATGCCTGACCGGAGTTTACAAGGGCAAGCTCAGAGGTCCCCGTTGTTTATTTCTCTGCAGTCTTTTACTTGTCACTGGTAATAGTTTTCAAGCCAGCCAGCCTGGGAAGATGCAGACAGGGGTTTGCCAGGGGTGAGAGGTCAAAGCAATAATGTGCCGACCAGGGTCAGAAATATTTATATGCACCAAAATGGTTCTAGATAATCAAATAGTTGAAATTGGTTTTGTGACAGGGCTCGTACTATTTGGCTGTTTTCCTTACACAACACAAATAAGGAGCAGGGAAGGGGAGGACACTCCACCACGTGTCTGTCTCACCTGCTGCATGGAGAGTCTGACAATCCTGCTGTGGCATTTATCAACCTGCTCCTGCCACCTTGGAAATAGCCCCTGCCTGGCCCCAGCCCTTCTAAGCTTGCTGTGGGCACAAGGGCTGCAGCCACAGGCTTCAGGGGACAGGGAGCAGCTATTCCCAGGCATCAAACACCCCAATGATGAAGTCACTGAGCTCCCACACCTCTGGTAAGTGGTACAGAGGGAAGGTCAGACACCCGGCTAACAATAAAGATGGAAAATATGATTGCTTCAGAGCTGGCCAAGAGCTAAAATCTTCTAGACAGGTAAAATCGCTCACAAAAATACACCTGTGTGAGCCCTTCTGCAGATCAGCTCTGCAGATCAGCAGGCACACCAGCACTTGGTATTCTCCACTCTGCCAGCCGCTTTTCACTTTATGTTTACTGGTAATGCAGCAGAGCATCGGCCCCCTGGATTTCAGTAAAGTATTTACTCACTCTGAAATGGGAAAACATTGCTCTTGTTAAAAATTTCCATCAGACTGAAGCAGATCTGTGCCTCAGATAACATAATGACACTGAGGTCCTCAAGAGAACCCCTTCCAAAGCTAATAAAGTGAAAACAAATCCAGTTACATCAGGTTAATTTAAAGAACTTCTCTTTTTTAAACGCACATGGAGAGAAAATGGAAGAAACCTTCTAAATTAATTTCAGCATTATAAATTTGATTTAGTGAGTGCAGTGTGCACCACTGTGAGAGCAATAACAATATAGGAATGTTTTAAGCAGACAAAATAAATTATTTCAAAAGGGAGTGGTGAGGGAAGAAACGACAAATGTGTGAGAGAGAACCCACTCCAATATTAATTAGAGATCTGCAGTTCTGTTTGCATTTGGCTTCATTAAATGAGGAACTGGAATTAGCAGAGGCTCCAGACTCAATGGAGAGAAACAGCTGGAAACTCAGCCAAACCCCTCCAGATGTGCCTGGTTCTTACCCCCAGCCACAGAAGAGCCCTGGGTGACCAGCTCATGTTCCTGCTCCCATTCTTTGCACACTCAAGTGCAAATGATGAACCCCATCTCTGGAGAGCAGTTGCAGTCCCAGCTACTATACAGGAGCAAGGGAGACTTCATGCTTCAAATCAATGAGTCTATCCAAGCTACAGCTCCCAAAGGAGGTTTTAAACCCATCTAAAGTGAACAGTGATCAAGAAAGTGAAAAGCTTCAGCAAGCAAGCAAATGAACTGCAGGTTATACCACCTAAATGTGGGAACACGTCCCTGTGTTCCCCATGCCTGGTTCCTCGAGAGCCAGGAGGGAGCTGATGTTGGGATGTTCTGGGCACCTCCTGCTGGGACTGAGCCTTGGGCAAACTGTGCTGGGCAAACAGAAAAATGCTGAAGGGTCTGAGAACAGCAAGCAAGGACAGCCTCCCTTCTCCCAGGATAACAAAAACCCAGGGAAGCTCCCAGCCAAACAATGCACCTACTTGTTTGCACTGCAGTGATGATTAACACTGGTGCATTTTCCAGGCACAGTCCCCAGGTAACTCATACTGCAAATTCTTTCATTTTCACAAGAACAGGGATGTTTTTCTCCCACCCCTGGAGATACTGACCCAAAACACATTCCCTTAAAGCAACCCCATGTCTCCTTGCAAAGCAATTGGCATGTTTTCCTTTGGCTTGGTATCAGTCACACTGCCTTCTCAAACCCTGGTAGCTGGCAAGCAGCTGCTGTGGCTACATAACTTCCCTCCAAACCAGTGGGAGACTTGAAAGAACAACAGACCCTTGCCCATCCATACGTGAACTGCTGCCACTCCTGAAGGAGCCTTGCTGCTGTGGAGGCAACACTGGGGCCCTGCTCCATGCTGGGGGACCAGCTCCTCCACCTCCAGCACCATATGGAGAAAGGGAAAGCAAACGTAGCAGCAATTTAATCCAAAGCAGATAACACCAACTATGGATGTATTCAATGAAAAAACCCCAAAAGGCAACACAAGGAACAGCAAATTAATACATAAGCTGAGCTCCTTTTTATATATAACATCTGTCAAAATACTGAAGTGTTTGCTTTTTTTTGTACAAGCAGGAGGTTATGATTGTGCAGACAGTCAATAAAGCAGGGCAGTATTATAAAAATTAGGGATTTCCTTCTTTGTCTCTACTGGTTTGCAGTTACTAATTACGAGACTGCTAAGTGCCAAATGGTCAACAAGCAAATCTAATTGTTATTTAAGTGCAGCCAGCCAGTTGTAGATACACTCACAATACAGAGATGTACATTTAGTACACTGCTGGTTGCGTATGGAGTCAGGTCTAGCAAAGGGAAGACAGCACCACGTCTCCCAGCCACAAGTTTGGACACACTCTGCCAGAAGGCACATCAAGGCAGCTGAGAAAGAGGCTCATGTTCTCTGACTGGGACTCCTTATTTGCAGGAACCAAGTAGCAGGAGGCAGAATAAAGAACCAGCAAATCAAAGAATGGCTTGGGCTGGAAGGGACCTTGAAAGGTCACGTAGCCCAACCCCCCTGCCATGGGCAGGGACACTTCAACAAGATCAGGCTGCTCAGAGCCCCATCCAGCCTGACCCTGAGAGTGTCCAGGGATGGGGCATCCACCACCTCCCTGGGCAACCTAAGCCAGTGTTTTATCACCCTCACTGTAAAAAATTCTCCCTTATATCTAATTTGAATCAAGCTTCTTAGTTTAAAACCAATTCCCCTGTCCTACAGGCTCTACTAAGAAGTTTCCACATCTTTCTTACAAGCTCCCTTACAGTATCGAAGGGCTGCAATAAGGTCTCCCTGGAATACTCTGAATTTCTGTAAAAGTCACAGGAGACATCCACGCAATGCTGAACAGTGACCAAAACTGAGGCTTTAATCCCTTATAATGCCAAAATCTGGCCCCTTTCTACAGCAGGGTATGGAAACTGGCTTATTACTTCCACAGGCTGGAACAGATAACTGGGGTACAAATCTTAAATTAATGGTGCCACAGGGCCACATCAGTCACTTGCAAGCCCCCAAGGTGCAGCAGTGAGGATCAGTGCATCACCTCGGGGACGGACAGAGAGGGAGCAGAGACTGGCACTGCTGCCACCCCACCCACCACACCCCAGAGGGCTGCTGTGTCGGAAGGGCAGGTGCTCCAGCCAGAACAAGAATGGGGAAGAGGAGATGAAGCAAGTCAGAGTCCAGCAGCTGCACTGCAATTCCTGGGTACATTCCCCCAGCAGTGCTCAGCTGGGACCAGGGAGTAGCACCCAGTGAAATAACTTACACCTTCCTCTTGCACAGCTGAGCACTGCACTCTCAGATTCCCAACAGACACGGACTGGATGCTGCCAGGAGTCAAGCACGTGGCTCTGCTCCATCTCTGCACCTGGGGGTACAGGCTTCCCAAAAAAGCCAGTGCTCAGGCACCATGTCCTGAGGCAGGCAGCACACACTGATCCCTGAGCAAAGCAAGGAGAGCAGCCCTAGACCAGCAAGCTCACCTGAGCCTCTGGCATTTATCCTTTCTCCAAGACCAAGGTCCCCAGGGCACCCCTGGTCAAAATGGGAGAATCTCATGTATTTAACCACCACTCCAGAGACAGAAAGAGTCAGCTGAAAAGGGGACATGGAGGATCCACAGGAATGAATGAAGCAATTCTTCCCAAGTGGCACAAACAAAACACAGCATATAATGAGGAAAATACCTTCAGTTTTTAGCCACTTACAATGCACTTATCATCTCAGATTCGCAGCTCCGCTTCACCCTGCCAGCTTCTGAGTTTGGGCCAACTTTTTAGGTTTGATTTTTCTTTTTTAACTGCATTGTTTCCCTGAACTTTTCTAGGGCACTGCATTACAATGGACTCCACAGAGCTAGTCTACGACAGTTCACCTTTAAAGGATTAGGCAACCACAGAAAGTATTATAGCAATGCAGTTTATATAGACCTGGAATGTATTCTCCAATGAGATTAACCTATCTAATAGGATTTGGGGAGGCTTTCAGGGCCATTAGGATGCCCCCTACATGCTAAAGGCTCCAGATGCTGTAACCATTTGAATTAATCTAATCAAGACTGCCTAGGTGTATTTTGTCAGTGGATGTTTCTGTCATTTTCATATTACATCTCAATAGACAACTTCCATCCAAGTTCCATTGTGTGCAAACAGGCAGACACATTCGAGCCTGATCTTCAATTATAAGAGACACTAATTATTAAAGCCTGGGTTTATAGCCTAATCCTGCAGGGTATGAGCATTCCCCTAATGCTGCTGAAGGGACACTCCATGGACCCACTTTCCTTTATCTCACCTTAAAAACCATTCTACCCTGTCTTTATTTGTCACTCATCCCTAGGAAGAGCCCTCGATGCTCCTGGGTGCCATGTGCTGTGCAGATCAGCAGTGCTGAGGATCAAAAGGAAATAAAAGCATTCTTACCCCAGAGCTCTGGCTGTGCAAACACACGCAGTCGGACACAGCAGCAGGCCAGCACGGAATGGGAGTGTGGCTGGGAAGGGAGATGGAGAGGCCTCTGCAGACATCTCCTTTGATAAGCAAAGATGATGCCATAAATCGTACTGATGAGCACTTACCCTCTGCAAGTGAGCAAGGGCCCTGGGAGGGATGAGCAAGTGCAGGAGTTACCATCTCCTCAGGGGCTTTCAGCCCTAACAAAAACATTTCCTTTCTCCACAGGTTAAACAGAGATCCTCAGCACACGTTCTTTAAATCCCAGCCTGGAGAGGAAAGCAAAGGCCAGCTCCCAGGCTGGCAGGCACTCCTGGCTGACAGAGAGACAGAGAAGTGTCCTGCATCCCCAAAAAACCTCCACACATCAACTGAAATCAACTGTGCACGCACAGCTCTCACCAAGCAAGGAAAGCACCCATGAGTGCTGGAGCAACATCTGGAGGATCCATGTGTGACTTTCGCAGTTACCTGCTCATTTGTCATCTCTGTCCTTGCAAGTAGGAAGCAAACATAGATCTTTAGGATTCAGGAGGTTGCACTGGAGAAAGTCCTGAGCACCAGATTCACCTGAGGTGTGACTGTGACTGTCACACATCCATCTGTGTCATTTTAAGCTCACAAGGAGCAACTGTAGTGCCAAGGGACTTTCACCTGAATGGGGCAGGCTCTGCAATGCTGCAGATCTATTCAAGCCCTCCTTTATGTTTATTTTCAAGGACTAGTTCAGGCATCTCTTCCTCAGTGATATTCATCAGAGGAGAGGAGCAAAGATGAAAGCCTGCAGCAGCCTCTGGGCAGGATTTGTCTAACCCTGTAATTCAGCCCTCCCAACAGACCAAAATTTGAGAGGTATGGGCACACCAGGAAACATGAACCATTTGAGTTCAGGTGGTGAAGAAGGGATTCCTCATTCCCCAAACACCTTCTCATGTGACTTTTTTCTTAAATGAGTATTTTTACCATTATTTTTCCAGTGGAAACAACTATTTTTAGAATCAAGGCTAAAAGGCCCACTGTTTGTTACTGACAACTCAGAAACACAATGTTCCTGCAAAAGCCTTCAACCCTGCTGACAGAAATCCCACTGTCAGCAGCTTGGCCCTCTTGGATTGCCTGTGCTGCAGAACAAATACCATCACTCATCCCATCGCGCTTGTGTAAAATCAAAATACACCACAGGCACCACACAGGGTATATTTTTGTTTTAGGGACTGGCTCATATGTAGCAATTTGTGGTTGTGAACAGCGAGTGGAGGTTACAGAACCAGCATTTCAGGAGATACCAAAACAAAGTCAAGATGGATGGAAGGCAGCAGATGCTCAGCTCTGTAATGCAGAGGACCTCCATTGCTTTCAACAGCTTTATATTCAGGTGCAACCATCACCAGTTTCTGGCCTGGTGCATGTTGCCAAATAGTAAGTGTTCTCCAATCCCACGCCAAGGCACAGGAGACCTCTGAGCAGGTCAAGTGAAATCTAACACTGGCATATACTAATAACTTCACATGCAAATTGACTGACTCATTACAAATCTTTTCCCCTTGGCATTCATGAGAAAAGCCGGGTTTAGCTCTCAAATTCCCTCAAAAGGCTTAAACACTGCACTTGTTCAGAAATGAGAATTCAATCTGCATTCAGGAAGTTACTTTTTGGGATGTAGGTTGGTGCTAACTCAAATTAAATTATAGTTCCGTTTTTCTTAAACAAGAAGTTTTGTCACTTCTAGAAGTCCTGCCAGAGACAAGTGGCCCCACTGCTTAATTAAATCCAGAGTCAAGTCATGCAGATGCGAGTCTGGCTCTGCCACAGGTGCTGCAGGTGACCTAAAGCAAGTCACTTAATAGTCCCTGGGCTGCCCTGTCCCACAGGAGAGCACCCCATGGTATTTCATTTGTGCTCAGCAAATACTGTTAAGTCTTTGGAAAGAAAAGACTGAAGAAATGCAAATAACTTCATGCTCGTTCACATTGCTGCACTCCAATATTCCTGTCTGTCCTAGTGTTTTTATAATGCTATTTTATTTCCTTTCACCCTTCCTGTGCACAGGGTGCTTGTGTAACAAAAGCAGTACGAGCTGCTCTAGGTTACGCCTCGATTCCTTTGGGCTCTCTCCCGTTTAACGTTCCCCTCTTCCACAGAGCTGCTCTGGCTTGGACAGGAGGGAGCTGGAAGGGAGCGAGGCTCAGGACAGAGTTCACATTTTGATGGAGACTAATGATAATTTCTTGACCCACCATTTGGCCACAAATTAAAAGCCATCCCAAAACAGTCTGTGACACTTTTGGAAAATTGCCTAAATGCACTGAAACTGAATGCAACTCCTGTATCAAATCCAGCTGCTGCTTTAAAAAAAATAAAATGGTAATAACAAAAAAATCTTACAAGCCCTCCACAACCCCATCAGTGACTACAGAAGGACCAAGTACAAACCCAGCAATACAGGAAATAATCTCTGAAAATTAGTGAGAATAGGCATAAACTGAATGGATGACCACCTCTGGTTTAGACATTAAAAATCTTCATTTTCTTATTTTATGTCAACTTTGCAGAGTCTCCTCTTTAACAAAGATGAGATTAAAAAAAAAGCTATATCTGATCTCATCAGCCATTCTGTCTTTAAAGCCTTTGACTACAATCCGCACCAGACATACTTAGCAAACTTTAAAATACAGCCTCTCAACATTGTTACAATTAAGTCACTCTGAAATGTCATGAAAAGCAATCTAGTCCCATTAAAATCTTCACACTCATTAAAAAAGCACTTACAGACTCGAAAATGTTCCTAATACATTATTTAAAGACACAAGATGTACAGTGACTAAAAACCTTGTACAGAAAGAGAATAGCAACAGTCTGCTTTAAAAAAGCCTGTGTGCAAATGTGTGTTATAATTAGCTAATTGGGAAACTGCAGGTAGAAGGCAGTTTGTCATCTACTGGTTTTGTCTAGGGGTTTTATTTATTTAATTCTCTTTTTATTAAAGGAAGAAGGAAAAGGGTGCTTTCTTTTTATGGAAGAAAAAAAAGCCCACTGTAGGCAATTTATGATCATTATGCACATGACATGTGCCAAAGCCACCTCTTTTCCTGGAAGGGGTAGGGAAAACCACAGACATCCTCCGACACCAGGCAGACAAACAAAGACGAGGTCACTGGAAGTGGCACCTGTGAGGACCAGAATCCCAGAACAAAGACAAACGAGCTCGGGCTGTAACACGGCCACTGTCCTCCTAGAATGCTGCATCTTTTTTTGATATTAATAGAAGGTGAAGGTATAAAATTTGCATCTTTACTGAACCCAGTGCTAGATGAACCATGTTCCCGCAGAGCCCCCGAGCAATAGAACAACAGTGGATGCTTCTTCCAGGGAAGGCTTTCACTTCTCCCTGTACCTCACCCCATTTAAATACTTGGATTTTACTGAGGTTTTTTCACAATTTTGACCAGTGCAAGAAGGGAATCAGGCTGTAGAAAGGCATTCAGCCATCCTTTGAAGGAGTTGGAAGAACAAGAAAGAATCTGGAAAAATGGATCATTGTGAGAGGGATCTCCCTGTTTTTAGCAACACCAGCACAAAGCAGTAATTTAAAAACAAATTTGGAGAAGAGGACAAAGAAAAACAGTATTTACTTGCAGAGAATGAGGGGCAAGAGCTCCCTGGCATTGTACAGAAGCTTCCAATCAATCACCAAAAAAAAAGAAGGAAGAATCCAATCTAAGGCAATTTTCTGAACAGCCTCCTCCACAAACCATGACCCTCTGGAGAGCAGCGTGGTTCAGGGAGAGCACAAGGGCTCAGCACAGCCTGCCAGATGCTTCCACATACCTCTGTGCCTTTTCCCCAGGAAAACATAAGGCATCACACTGACCCAGTCAGAGCAGCCACCTCACTGGGTGCTCTGCCAACAGCCAGCTGAAGGTCTAAGGAAGATCAGAACAAGCTCAGAGCATAATGAGTCTACCCAGAATAATCAGCCACCTGCACAAGTTGTGACTAGGGATCTCCTGAGTCATGCTCTTTAGCAACCTTGCTCTGTGTCTCTTCCACAAATGCCTCCAGCACATTTCCAAATCCACATCAGTTTCTCACACCCACCCAGAGGTGATGATTTCCACAGCTCGCTGCCTGCTTGCAGGAAGAAGTATCTTCTTCTGCCTGTTTCAAGCCTCCACACTTCATCTGCCAGTGCTAGGTCTGGTATGAAGAAGAACTTTAACAGTCACTCTCCATCTACTTTATTCATGGCTGTATCAATGTTTATCACACTCCTGCTTAATCATCCCTTTTCCAGAGAAGAGCTCTCCTCTGTTCACCCACTCTGTACGTGGAAGGTTTTTTCTCTCTCTCTGATCACCATCTTCACAGCCCATCCCTGTACCTCTTCCAGTTTTATTACACCCGTTAGACACAGGGAGCACATTCCAGGCATAGCAATCCATGGATATCTACAGCAGTATGACGGCTTCTTCCTTTTCACCTGTATTTCTGCTCAACAAGTCCCGATACCCCATTTGCTGTGAATGCTCTTGAGCCCTGAACTGGTTATTTCTTTAGGACTGTCCTCAGAGGGCAGGGGAAGAGATGTCTGCAGATTGTGTATCTGTGCATCTGTGCAGAGTGCCCTTCCTCTGCTCATCTGTGGTCCAGGAACACTCAGACTCATGGCCCAAAGTCTGAGGACAGAGCAGGTGTGGGTGGGACAGAGCAGGCATGTACCCAAACAAGATGGGGATCCATCACACGCTGCTCTTCCAGCCTTGACCAAGCTGGGTTAAGGCATTACAGCTGAAACACACTGAAGCACAACAGATGTATCACAGTGATTTGTTATTCCAAATCTCCAATGAACACGCTCAAGGGACAGCCAAAAACTTCCTGACTGTAGGCACCAAAAAGTGTCCGGTTCAGGCTGCAAACCCCAGAACTATAATGCTCATTATAATACTGTTCATATGTAGCTAAAGTGACAGAATAAGATTCTCTATTTGATACTCTCAGGAGGGGGCTACAAAAATGATGAGCAGACTATGTGAATGAGTTTATCTTGGAGGATAATGAGTTTGTCTTTAAAGAAAAGCCCATTGTAGGCAATTTATGACAGTTATGCAGGTTAGAGAAGGGGGGAAGCATTGGAGAAAAGGAGACGAAAGAGAGAAGCAAGAGCATCTTTTACAAATGCCAAACACCTGAAATAATGTCAGTTTAACTGCCAAATGCACTCCAGCTTTCAGGCAAATCAGTCATGAGGACGAGCAACTTCTCGAATCATAGCGCAGCTGCTTCTCAAAAAAGCTCTCCTTAGCTGCAGTCTTCTCCCTGCAAAACCTGCTCTGGCTCTCAGACATGTCCCAGGCCCTTTCTGAACAAAGGTCACCAATTAAAGGGACACCATGATCCCACTGTGACATGGACCATCCACAGCACTGACTGGTTTTCACTTGTGAAATGGCTGTATCTGAATTTCGGCCTCTGGAACCACAAGTCTCACAGATCTTCACCTATGAATGCTCCAGCCCCTGCAGAGCTCCTGGAACTATTCTCCCTGGAAAGCCAAAGGCCGGTTTCTGACAGGATGACTGTCCTTGTATAAGGTTTATCTTCTGACAGCATCCTTCCCAGCCAGTAGAAAACTGTGCCTGCACAACCCCCATCCTCTGTCACACTGCCCCATTCAGGTTTGGTTCTTCTGGTAGACCTTAATAGTTGATGCAAATAGAAGAATGTTACAGGGCATAAAATAGCAAGAACAATCTGGACATATTTTATTACAGTGCTTTATCATTTAACACACAATGGGGGCATGTATTATGAAATACCACACCACTGAAGGTGAGATATTCTATTTTAATACAACTCTACAGCTTCCACACAAGAACAGATTGTTTTAACCTCAATTCCAGTAATTTCCAAATATGCAAAGATAAATGCTAGTCTTGTACAAAATGTGCTATTGTGACTATTGAACAAATTCAATGCTCAGTGAGAATGCAGGGAACTAACTATAGCTCCCACATGGCTCCAGTACCTGAAGTTGACTCTCCAAACAAAAAGGCAGGGGTTGGTAAACACACAACTGTTTCTGTTTCTCTCCTACACCCCTCCCATCTCTGGGGGATTCCCACAGCTCTGAGATTAATGCTCTGAAAATGGCTCTAAAGCCAAGGCAAAGGTTTAGCTACTCGAGGCAAGGGAGCACCCCACCAGCATGTGAAAGCACGGACTGCATCCATCAGCAAACCGCACACTCCCCCACTGCTGTGTGCGGATTTGGGTGCTCAGAGAGCGCCAGCACCTGCAGCGGGCTCAGGCTGCACCCAACAACCACTGGGAACGGAGCATCGAGGTCCCACTCCAGGGAAACTCCCAGCCCAGAGCCACCTGGAACCACCCCCAGTTCTGTGCACCTACAGGGAGGTTAAAACTTGCCTGCTACAGACAGTCCACCTACAGGATGCAACAAGCACTGTCAACAGAACAGGGACTTTGTGCCTTCTGCTCTGAGCAGCCATCCTGTATGTGCAGGACAAAATCACAGATTTTCTACAAATCAGGTAACTACAAAACAGAAGGGAAAAAAACCCTAAACAGCACACCCAGTAACATTTGGTCTCATTCTGCTCCCCACTTCCCCCTTCTTCCAACACATTTAGTCTCTTGCTTTCGTTCTGCTCCTCTGTACTAGAATTAAAAGAATATTCATCTTTAATGCCCAGAAGAAGACAAATCAGGCTGTGCACAGCAGAAAACAGCCTGCAGCCTCTTCCAGAGACAGCAGGAAATGGCTCTGCTGTCTGAACAGGCCATTGCAATCAGACTTGATAAAAACATCCCACAAAAGCCCCACAAAATTTGAGGAGAGACCCTACCTGAGCTGGCTGTGAGCAAACTACACATGGAAGCACCTGCACTGAAAGGGAAGAGCTCCCGTTGTTGCACAGAAACATCTGGGTGAAGAGGCTGGGAGCTAAGGTAAGACATGGACACGCTGGCTGGGGTTCCACTCCACCCTGCTGTGCCTGATATGCAGCCAGCCCAGCTCACCCAGGGCTTGCAGCACCTCTCCTTCCTTCTCAAAGCACCTCCTCAGGCCAGAAGCACCATCCCCTCCCTCTGCTTCACTCACCTGGGGACTCACTGCTTAGAGCTGGGGGAATCCCTTCAAAAGCAGCGAAGAGCCCAGACATCAATTTGTGCTTTCCTCCAGCCCATATAAAAGTGATTACTATTATTATTATTATTATTAGTTAGATCCCTTCAATTTTAAGCACTTTTACAGCCTCCCCTTCCTATTGGGACCCTTTGCCAAGTACCCAGCACACAGGCTGAGCACTCAGCAGTGCTCACAGGTGATGCAGCAGCTCCACATCCCAGTGGGCTATCAGCTCATCCTGGGGGATGTGGACAAAAAGGACAAAGGGGTCTGATCACACAGTGAAGGCAGCACAAATCCTCTGTGAATGCAGGGAGCAGGGCTGGCCACAAACGACTCATTCATCTCTCCAATATCACTAAGGACTATGCTTTAGCCTTTACAGCAGCAACAAAGCTACCACACCGAAGGGAACCCTTGCTCCAAAGGGAACACCTGTGCCCAAAGGAATCCTCACTCCCTGAGACTGGCAGTGCTCTGCACCTCTGGAAAAAACACTGAGGGCAGTGAATATCTGTGTGTCCTCACACCCCAGGGGTGGATCCTAGCACAGGAGGGTTTGCTGAGGTAAAACCAGAGAGTAAAGCAAACACAGTCCAAGTTCAGTCCAAGACTGAACAACTCAAGAGGAAATGCTGGAGGGTAAAATTTATGCCTGTGTGTAGGTGGAAGTGCAGCTCTCCTATTCCTACAGCCACCCATGTCCATCCCCTCCACCCCCAATCTCGCCCCAAGTCGTCCACTCCTGATACTCCCATTTACACCAACAGATTAATCAGCATTCTGTCTCAAATAATTTATTTTTATGTGCTTTTAAATCTCTCATGCTACCAAAATATTTGCTTTGTACACAAGTGCTTTTTCCAGGAAAGCAAGGTGAGGAGCAGGTCCATATGCCCCAAGGGGACCTGCCAGTGGAGCACCATCTCCCCTTCAGCATGTATCCCACCAGACCAGGGGTTATTTCAAGAGCTGGCTGGCACATCCAGAGGGCAGATATCTGCCTGGGTCAGTGCCATGGGAGATCCTGTTTCATGGCAAAACAATTGCTCATAAAAATTCCATTTAAGTTACTATAACTTAACATTGTCCAAATGAAAACCCAGAGGCTACAGCTGAACCCCGGGTGACTCTATTGAGTTGAAGGGCATTTTTTGTCATTTTTGTCTTGCCTTTTGCCTTTTTTTTTTTTAATATTCATTGATCTGAACAAACATAATAATCACCATCTGTTGTGAACACAGTTGGAATGGAAAAAACCCCCACAAAACAAAGAAAAAAAATGGAGGATCACATACAAGGCTGGTATAAACCAGCATAATTCCTCTGACCCCAGCAGATCCATCAACACTCAGGTAAAGTGTTTCATTCAATTTCTGTCTGAAATTGCTCATAACATTAAAAATATACTTTAGCCGCAGGGGTTTTGGTTTGGTTTCTTTTGTGATGCAGAGCTGCTTTCTGTTTCCTTTTGTTCTAATGCTCTTGTACACTAAGTGGAAAAGGATCTCAGATCTTGACATCCCACTTCACTAGAAAGATGTCACAGGCAGCAACATCCCTGCCTCTGCCTGCCGAGTCAGGCAGTCAAGCACCTCCTCAGCCCCTGCATTACCGGACTGAGACATTGAATAAATTCCCTCTGCTCCTACACTGAGTAAAAACAACAAAACACAGGCAGAAATGTTTAATGACTCAGTGCCACAGAAAATAAATGGCTTAAAAACATAAGTGCTTTTCAGGAAAGCAAGCTCTCCAGTGCTGGAGAGGAGATGAAGCTGACTGGATCCTTTCATCACTGCAGCTGCCCTCACCACCACGTGTCCAGCATCCCCACCATGGAGATGTCCCAAGTGTTTGTCATCCCACTCCCTTCCCCAGGCACCTGCTGGGGTCCTCTCACTGAGCTGAGTGAGCACAAGGGATCCTGCTCTGGGTTATTTTTGCACATGCACAGGGCACAGACAGCTGGAGACAAGGTGGCCTCAAGGATGGAGGGTGAGCAGGACACACCATGCCCATGGTCATGGTTAGCATGGTAAAACCAGCGTCACAGAAGCCACTGGTTTACCCAAAATCCAAAGAGTCCTAACTCATGGGCACGGTCTTACGGGAGGCATGGACCAACCCACAGCACTCAAGGATAAACCAGGGAAAGAGGCTTTGAAAAAGAAGCCCTGTCCCCACATATTATGTATTCTTCAACTGTTCAGCATCTTGCAAAATGCTTAGAAAACCCCAGCGCTGCTCACGTGAGCAGTGAGGCTGGAGAGAGACAGGACAGGCTGGGTGTGGGTATCAGGAGCAGCCCCAGCACCCCTGAACACAGCACTGGATAAGGCCACAAGCAGAAGCCGTGGCAGCTCAGCACCTTTTACACAGCTTGGGCATCGCAGCTCAGGACACCCAGCACAGTGCAGAACACCACGGTATCTCCACACACCTGTTAACAATACAGGGAAAAAGGCAGCAAAAATACAGGTGAGATTTTCCAACACTCACATGTAATGGCAACAGATTAACAAGAGCTGGATATTAAGCAGTCAACAGTGCTTTTTAAAAAAACCAAACCCACAACACCTCCCAAGTGCCACCTTACTTCCACTCCCATTTCAATGGAACTTCTGCAGCCAGAATCCTGATGGCACTAGAGAATGGTACAGACAACCTAGATCCAGGATGAAACTCTTCAAATGGTAAGAGGAATTGCTTCTGAGCAATACAGGAATTTTTGCTGGATTTGGAGTATTTTTCTGGGTTCTGGTGAAAGCTGGCACTGAAATGATGCTAGACTTGAAGTGGAAAGGGATCTCATATCACTGGAGCAGGAAACAAACCGTGGAAAAGCTCAGATGAGATGCAGAATGAATAGCAATTGGTTTCTATCTCTGGTGACTTGCGAATTTATTACTATATTCCTTCTGAAGCATATCACACTGATCTCAAACCTTCATGTTGTCATGAGTTTCCTGGACAAGCAGGATTATTTTGGTATTAATCCTTTGCTAGATTTAGCAGTGCCTCAGACACTGAAACTCCGCATGAGAGCCAATCTCCCTGATTTCTCCACCTGACTTCTCTTGGCTCCCTCTATGAGTACTGGTAAGTATTTCTAAGCCTCTGGCATCACTCAGCCCAGGACAATTAGCATTATTTTGTGAAAAAGGGCTTCAGTGCATGCAACTGTACAACACCACCATTCACATCGCACTCACCAGGCTGACGGACAGGGGTTACATTACCCACTACTTTATAATACAATTATTATACGCATTTTTCCTGGATAACACTAAGCCTGAGTCTTTTTCAGTCCTCAGGGAGCCTTCTCACTGATGAGGTGGATCTGGCTGTAAAAGGCAGAGTGACCTAAAATCAGAGGCTTAAAGAGTTGCGTAACCTTTGAAAGAAAAAAAAATTGCAAATTAAATTTCCAAATAAACCAGAACCTCAAGGGAAGAGTCTCAGCTTAGTGTTTGGGAGCCGTTAGCCACATGTTTCCAGCTAACATTTAATGTAGCTGGAAGGGTAAATCCCTCTCTCAAGGAAGAATATGGCCTTTAGGTTTCCCATCCCAAGGGATTAAGAATGGAGAAGAGGGTTATTTGCATTTACATTTGAAAAATGTGTATTGCCAGATACTGAAAGAAAGTAACTATGTAGTAATGTCTACCACTCAATTGTACCCCGCAAAATCAAGAAAGTGGACAAGCAAAACAGCAATCCAGATAAATCATTCAACATTTTAAAAAAAAAATCCACCACAAAACCAACCCTGAATTTCCTTCTTTGATGTTTTCACACTGCATCCAGGATGTAACAGTAGGTACAACAAGGCCTCCTGCAGCTCAACAACATCAGCCATGTGGGTAAAGCCTAATTTTTGATTTGGTGGGCCAGGTTACTTCCTGGCATCCAGCAGCAATGTCAAAGAGGTTTCCCCACCTGTTCACAACCCAACAAAATCCCAAACATCACCAGGTCAGGAGAGCAGTACAGCCTGGTTTGGGCTTGATCTGGGAGCTTATTTGCTGTCTGCTCTCTGCAGAGAAGGGGCAGAGGAATCCAAAATGGTTTGTCATCTTTGCGCAGCAGGAAAATTAAAATCCCCGGTGCATCTGAAACATGAGTTTGCTTGTCTCTGCATAGTAACAAAGTGTGAACTTTATCCTGTACAAAACACGAGCACAAAAGCAAGATTCACTTCAAGTTCTCTGTTTTCACAGGGATATTGAGAATGAAAGGTACAAACACCCAGAAAGAAACAGGGCTGACCTGTCCTTTAGTCCCTCTTCAAACACTAACTTCATCTGACCTCTTGGCACTACAGACCTTTATCAGCAGCAGATCTGCCTTATCCAGGGTACCACGTAGATATCATGTCTAATTTCAGGGACAAATGAAAAAAAGGCTCTTGGAAACACTGCTCCCTCCCCTTCTGCATCCATGGGCTGAGCAAGACAGTGAGCCTGAGCCCCAGGGAGCCACCAGAGGGTTTCCATCGGCTCAAGGCAATGGTGCAACAACACAAAAGCTGAAAATGAGACTTTACGTACACGTACACACACCCACAGACACACGGGGAAAACTGCTATCAATTATGCTAGTTAATTATACATTATAATAGAATTAGAGTAAACCCTCCTCATTATCTCCTGGTTCAGCCCCTGCTCCGCAGCGAGCTGACCACATGCTGCACTAATGCCAATAGCCCTTCACATTAACCTTTATCTGCGCCTCACAGCTTCGCTGTTTGCTCTGTGTACAGCGCTTGTTTTGACCTTGTTTCCGGCTGACCTTTCATTGAAATATAACATTTGTAGCAGTCCTGGAGACTGGCTCATCTCCCATGGCCTTGCAACCACGATACATCTTTGTACAGGATCTAAAACACAGGACGTCTTGTTTTCACCGTGTTCCTGGGATCCTCGCCTGCCTGCGTCTTTCTCACAGAGGCTGTGACATTACCAAGACAGTTTACAACGGCTGCCGTGTGTTCAGTTATTAAAAGGAAATCCTGAGGGACATTTCATTATTATTATTATTACTATTTTGCACAGAGGCTGTCAAAGAGGGATAATCACAGCCGTGCCTGTGAGCAGAGCACTGCGTGCCCTGGCTGTGCACCTCGCAGCTGCAGCAGCCAGGGCACAGAGCCCCCCAAACCAACCTGCAATCCCCAAACTGTGACTGCAGCAGATTAAAGGGGCCTTTCATGACTGTGATTCACTGCTGGAGGAAGCAGTTTACTGCTGGATATTCAGAGTGATGGTGTTTAAGGCAGATGCCTGTGTGGGATCGTGGGCTCCTGCAAGCAACACATCCTTAAGCATCGCTGCCAAGTCCTGACTCCACTCCACAGACTTGTACTGCAGGGACAAAATCATCTTCATGCACAGGAGGAAGCTGTGACCTGCGTAATATTTGCTCTGCAAAGTAAACCTGCTCTATTTTAATTTTTTTTAAAGAAAAATACGGAAATGAACCCAGAATAAAGTTCTCCTCTAAAGGATTACAGAAAAATCCATCAGGAGGAGGAAGCATCTTTCCAAAAAGGGCAAAGTCCCAACTGCCACATAACTGATTTGACACAGCAGTGCAGAGAAGACAGTAATTTATACTCGCAGGAGCACAGGGAGCGCGATTTAACAGTTTCCTCTTTTTTCCCTACAGTAATAACACAAAGTGGCAAACAGCTTCCTGGTTTCAGTCTCTGCTGTGCATTCCCTATGACCTTCCCCACTGACTTTCATGGGGGCTTGGGTGTCAGAGATAAAAACTGAAAAGCACATTTCCTAGCATAATCCAGATAGGATTATGCTAGGGAAAAAAAAGGTAAAAAGAAAACATGAATAAAAAAAGATTCACTGAAGATTTAGCTCAAAAATGGTTGAAGCTTCCAACTTGGCAAAGGGAGATTTTAATAAAAAACTAATAATCCCCTAAGGAAGATCATAAAAATGATTAAGTTAAATTCACAAATAAAGGGCACAGAAAACTTTGGCTCCTGAAAACTTCCTCTACAAGCACACTGTACACAGGACAGAACCAATGTGGCTGCTGAGAGGTGGTGGTGGCTGAGGATGATGCACACCAAGTGCTTCAGGACCAGCGGAATCTGCCTTATTGAGCAGACCTGGTGATGGTCACACACGTCCCCCACCAGGCAGAGCACCCTGGCTGCCTCCCCAGCTTTGCTCTGCCTGCAGCAGAGACACAAACCCCGCTGCTGGGGGCTTGTGACACGCCAGGACTGGGAGGAATCTCCACGTGTCTCCACCTGCCCCCAAAAACCCAAGGGCACAAGGTCCATGGAGACCCCTCCCAGCCTCCTGCACGCACAGACCAGTACAGGCCACTGCCAAGAAATGCTCTGCTGACAGAGAAAAAGATTTGAGCTTTTCATTTTTTTTCCCCTGACCCATGCTTCTCCTGAGATATGAAGCTTAAACAACTCAATATTTAAGGATCATCAACAAAAGTCACAAATAGCTGTATTTTTAAAAATTGCTTTAACATTTTAAACCCTCAAATGTCATCCAAAATAACTGGGTTCAGCTTGAAAAGATGGTATTTTTCACTTTGCAGATGTCCAGGGCAGGGTTTATACCTCGCTTTCAAACAGCATCATTTCAGCCTTGCAATGAAAACTTCTTTCTTAAGAGAGGCTTAGTGACTGGAGAGCAAGAGATGCTCTGAGCCCAAGGAAACTGAAGGCCATGGCATTATGTCCTCAGGGCCACGGAGCCCTTAGAAAGAGCCTCTGGGTGATGGAGGGACACAAAAGCCACCAATCCCTTCCAGCGGGAGCAGAAGGAATGAAGGCAACCCCACGTGGAAAGGCAGTGAACCTGCTGATGTGGTGTGCCCTGCTCCTGCTGCTGCACTCCCCTCCAGCCCCTTCCCAGAAGTGAGATAATGTGGCCTTTAAATAGGGTTCACAGCACCTGACCCCAAATCCGCCAAGCAAGGGAAAGCAGGACGAGCAGGACAGCGTGTCAGGTGTTGGGGTGAGATGTCCTTTCAATACCTCTAGGTTTTGAGAAGGCTTTTTACACATTAGATCCACCCCTTTTTCAATACTATGAGGACAAAACTGCACTTACGAGGGAAAGGAGCATAAAAAAGGTAATAAACATTTAATGATCCAATAATTGGTTATATCAGAGTAATCACTGTTCAGTAATTAACTCCCATTCCTGCTTGCTCATTTGATATCTTCTGTACCCTTTGATAGGTTCCTGTGAATATCATCATTCCTTAGAAACTCTTACAGTGAAACCTTTTGATGAAGCTAAAAAGCAATGACACCATTAATCACTGCACACGTCCCAGTGGCTTTCAGACCATCTGAGACGGGGCCTTTCCTCCCTGCACATCGCTCCTCAGCTGCCTTTAGCACAGCCCCTTGCCCCTACAGTTTGAGATTTTCTCCCTCGCTTCTTCATGTTCCCAGAAAAATGAATTAGCTGTACATTTTCTGTGCCAAAGGGTTAGTGGGAAAGCACACAAACATAAAATTACATCTTGAAAGATAACAAAAAAATAATTATATTGCAGTGTCACAGAAGAATACAGGAACAGCTGGCATGTTGTTGCAATGTAAAACTAGAATTAAACTCAGGTTAGTGTCACTTCCAACTAACTGCCCATGGGTAAGCAAGAGCAGACAAGCACTGGGCTTCTGCCACAGCCTTCTGCAGCCAGTCCTTTCTCACCCCCAGACAACAAAGCTCCCTCTCCCTGGGGAGAGCAGAGTGTGCTGGCACAGCTTCATTTCTACCATGGCAATCCCAACACAGATCAGGCAAGAGGGCAAGGGCTCTCCCTGACAGAGTGCCCAGATGATCAGCTTTATCCAAACAGGTACTCCTCCAGCCCTGGTCCTACATCTAACCAACTGTGGCAAGTATTTTAAGACAAACTCATATAATGAAAGGAGGCTACATTTATGGTCTTTAATCTTTAAAAAATATATTACACAATTTACTTCTCTAGAGTAACAGTTCTGTGATTTAACTGCTCTAAGTTTGTTTAAGAAAAATGATGATATAGAAATGCTGACTCCAGTTTTTTCCAAAGTAATAGATATCATTGCCTGCTGGGGGGGGGAAGCTAAATTTGAGTTACTCTCTTTAGGGTGGACTTCTATCTCTATCACATCGATGTAGAGCCAAAGTAAAGCCATGGTATTTCCTTATAGTCCACATTTATTACAACGAGACATTTGTTCAATCAAAAGTTCTTTCTTGAGACAAATATCTGATGAACTAAAAATTAGTCAAGCTTTTCCCCCCCCATATGAATCCTTTACCCTGTACTTATTTTCAGATGTCACCATTTTATACCAAAAGATCTGCTGCTTGCAGTGGAGCTGCCTTTGGCTGCCAGGCTCTGAGTCTGAGGTGCTTTTCTTCCAAAACATACACACACCTCCATCAGCACAAACCACAGAGCAGTAACTTCTGCCTCAAAGGCTTTAAAAATCAGAGGTCACAGAAGAGCACAGAAGAAAAAGACGTTCTTCAAAAGTCAAATATTCTGCCCCAATTGTCAATATTATGCAAAATGCTGGCATTGCAAAATCGGATTTTTAACTGCTGCTATATAAATTAATGGAGGTCAGTTAGCTCAAGGAATGCTGATAACTGAACATGACGTATCAAGTTAAACAAAACCACATGCATGGAGCAGTCAATTCTGCCCTGAGTGGGCCAGGGGGATTTCCCAAAACACAGTGACTTGGAGGCACGGCCTTTGCAGATCTGAACCAGAGGGACTGTGAGCTCTTTGTATGTTACTCATGCACTTGAAGGCATTAGTAGTGATGGGAAGGGAGGGAGACAAGGAAACAGACTGAAAGGGGCAGCAAAATTAGAGAGCTCCTTGCCATTAATGGAGAAATAACTACAGAGTGTTGTAACAGATTTCTCCTCTTTTGTATGCATAGGAATATTTATTTAATCAATGTTCTGTAACAAAACAGGCCTCTGGTGAGCTGTTGTGGAGAGTGAACTCCATTCAGAGAGTGGTGATTTGAATCTTGCCACCTGTTTAGCTGGTACTGGAGAAAGCAACAATATGTGGCAGGATGGGAAGGTGTCTGCCCCGGGGAGAGGAGGAAGCACCCCGCAGAAGCTTTCCAGAGTAATTACCCAAAGTAATGCCACTTGCCAGGGAAATCTTGATGACTTGTCATTACCAGGACTTCTGCAAGCAAAGCTGCGAAGTTCACCATTTCTCTTAGGGAGGGATAAAATTCAATCCCATACAGTAGAGACTTCTGATGCTGTGTGTTACTTCCAGACCTGAACCTGTGCTTGAATCCAAACTCATCCAGCTAAGGGACAGAAAAAAGCTTTTGACAAATACAGGCTCATGCCAGTGAGTTATTTCAGTCCCACTGTTACCAGTGGGCCCCCAGCTAAGCTCTCTGTTGGGGCTTCTCCAGCGTGGCCAGGGATGCTCCAGCATGTGGCCACATCCTGCACCCCACAGGATGATGCTGAGCTGCATCAGGAGGCAGAGTTTGGAACATGCCTTGGCCCTGAAGCTTCAGGAGCTGTCCTACCACCAGACTTGATCTCCTGAAGGCCCCAAACCAAAAAAATCCCAAGCCACTCTCCCAAGTTTCCCTTCAAAATAAACTATTATTTTAAACCAAGCAACTGTTAGGGAGCTTCACAATAAAGGTATATTTCTGTATATACCTTATAACATCCCACTCCTGACTGCACTTCAGCATGTGCTGATTTTAAGTGCACTGTGCTATGGTTTTTAATGACACACTCAAGCACTTTCTTAAAGAGGGTCTGATTTAAACATTTGCATAAATGAGTCCTTAAATAAAGCCCTGACAAAGGCCCATGGCAAAACCTGGGGATATCAGTGGGAGCTTCTCACTGGACTGTTTCTTTCTCCCTTCTGCACTGATAGCTGCAAAAACACACCATACACATGAACTTTGTGTTCACCTTACACAAACTTTATTGTAAAGCAGCTTTGCTCTTAAATTTGCTACACGAGGATTAAAAACCCCCTGTATTTGTTTTTTTTATAGGCCAGCCAGTACCAGAGATATACCAGTTTTATGACATATTACACCTGCAGACCCTGGTATTAATGACAGACCTAATTTTCTTATCACCATCACAGCTGCCAGAGTTAGTAACACATTCTTTAACATTTAATATATTTCTTGTAGGCAGAATGAGACTTTCTTCCCTATTCTGCAATGGATTTAAGGGAAGATATTACCACAAATAGCCGTGACACCCACCACAGCTGGGACATACAATGCTGTAAGTGATTTAAAACTGAAGCAAGCCATTACTAAGCAACACCAACTTTTACACACTTAATAATCATAACAGTATAGAGAAAGATAAAGCATTAATCAGAATTTCACTGTGTTACCCTTCATATCAGATTTCCTTAATGAAGTTGGCTGTTGTCAGCAATTTTAAGGCAAAATTACAGCTTTATTTTAAAAGGTGGTTTACAATAAAACAAGTGCTTTCAATTATCTAAATAAGTGTTCTAGGCAGGTCCCTGCTACATGTGTACAGGCACTGGTGCTTTATTGTCCTACAGTAAAATTATGTAGATATTTTATGTTAACCACTTACTATTTGAGCATCCTGCAGATGCTAATTAAGTAGCCAGGCAAACTCTGAAGAGGGACAGTATTATTAAACCTATTTTGTGGACAGAAAAACTCAGCTACAGTGAAACTAACACTGTAGCTCAAGGTGATCCCGAAGCACGTATTTTGACTTCACATTAAATACTACCTCACACATCAGCATTGTCCCCACATGCCTGCTCATCTCAGTTAAGAAAACCAAATCTACAGCCCGGATGCAGCAGCTCCCCTGAGACACACAGGAATCCACTCCCAAATCCATCCCTACTCAGCAGAATCCCAGAGCAGGTGCTCGCACGGCTGTGCTGAAATGGGAAGGGAGCAACTGCTTCAAGGTTATCAAAGATGACTCTGCTTGCACAGAAACCAGCCCATGTCTCCCAAGGACCGGCTCAGCATCTCCATTAGAAGAGTGTGTTTGAAGGAAAAGAGGTATCAAAGAGTTGGTTTGGAAGCGACCTGTGCAAGCCCAAACACAACAGCAAGTGCACGTGGTGAAGGTGGCCATGGGCCAAACAAGCCCCCATCTGCTTCAGGGTCCCAGCCAGGCAGAGCACAGAACTGTGTAGGCTGCAAAAAGTAAGATAAAAACAGTAATAAAACTAAAAAAGAAGGATCTTCTTTATGTGTATTATCCCTTCCATTCTCTAGCTTTCCCCTGTAGATGATGTAAAGAGCAGGAGCATCACTCCAGGCTGGGGACAGGCTGCACGCCATGTCTATGCCATGTGCATCCCATGATGAGAATGCTGCACAGGCCTTTGCTGACAGAGGCACTGCACACCTCCAACCACCCCAGAAAAGCCACACCTCAAACTGTGAAGGCAGAAAAAGAGGTAAAAGCTGAACAGATTGCCCTGCACTCGAAAATGTGTGGAGCTGTGCAGTGTAAAACGAACACAAAACAAATACACAAAATGTTCAGAATAGCAGCCCAGCATGGAGGACATAAAAAAACAGCCCTCAAATTTTCAAAGCCAATTTTGTGGGGTTTACATTCTGTGTATTTTTCCATATTGTAAATGCTATTTCCCGATAAGACTCCTTGAAAGTCTTGTCAGTGTGGATGGTGAGCCCTGACCAAGCCCTGCAGGCGATGCAGGTTGAGGTGGGACCATGGCCCTGGGGCAGAGCTGCAGCTCATATCATGTACAGTGGTACAAGAGACACCTCCTTTCCCATGTATTTGAAACGATTTTATATCAGATATTTTCAATAAATAAACAAACCCTTCCCTAACCTGTAACATAAACCAACACACTGCAGTGCAGCCTATCCCCACGAAAATGTGGTGACCCACACTCTAACACTGTAATCTAATCCTTGAACTAAAGACAGTTTAATGCCTTTACAAATCCATATGTTCTCTAATACCACCATTGCTGTCAGCAGACTACAGGAGCGCCTCTTTGAAGATGGAAGGAAAATGACAAAGCACATCATTGTGAAGGCAATTATATGCTGCAGTAACCATTTTACAATGGCCCATATGGGCTGTATTTCAACAACGCAATTTCCAAATCTGCCTTAGCAAACATATATCTCCGTCCCAATCCCAGGTAGATTTTGCAAAACAAAATAAGACTGCAGCCAGAACAAATCAAAAATATGGATAACAGATGTAAAAATATGCCAACAAGGACACCAGAGCAATTTTCTGTCAGAGTACCAAACAAAGAGAGCAGCCACAGCAGACCTCACGAGGCCATTCACAGCAAAGCTGCCCATTCAAGGGACTTAGAGACCCGGGTTTATCAGAAATCTGATTATACACTCGCGTGCTCTCCTATGCAGCTGCCCAATTCATTGCTGCAGCCACCAGCCCATCCACCTCCCCATCCACCTCCCCAGGGACCACAGGGCAGGGGAGCTGCAATCCCAGTTTAGAAGCTAAAATCAGACATGTACCAAGGCTGTGCACGCTTACTCCAAATCCTCTCTGACATCCAGGACCAGGGCCTAAATAAAGGAAAACAAGGGGAAAAAAAATAAAAACAAACCCACAAAAAAAACCTCTCTTGTCCTTTCCCTTGTGATAGCAGTTTCAGAGGCTTGCTCTGTTTACCTTGCTGCCTGAGCTCTGCTGTGGTAGCTGGGGCCACGCCACCACCCCAGCATCACCTCCAGCAGCCCCAGGGCTGCTCTCTGCCTGGTTCCTTAGGAAGCACAGAGCAGTAAAACTGCAGCTCCAGCCCAAAATCTCTCCCCCCTGTTGATGGAGAAGCAGGAGCCCAGGCTGAGGAGCAGCCTTCACAGGGCAAAACTACGCAGAACTGTACTCTAGTGAGAAGGGGGTTCAATTGCACTTCTTTCCAGTAGTCCTCTGCAGTGGTTCATTGCTTTTGAAAGCTCTGGGATGGATACCAGTTTTGGGATATCTCTGTGCCAATGGCACAATTTTCTAGGGGCTCTGGGGCCACACACTGGCCTTACAGGCAGGATCCAGGCTGCAGGACACCAGTTGGACAGTCCTGCATATATTAGTAGCAGCAATAAAGACAGGAACAGACATGAGTATCTTTCTCCCAGAAGTGAAACAGTAATAAAAAATGCCTTAAGCTGCCTACTACAAAAATAGAAATGGTAAAGATGAAAATTTCCAAGTTCATTGCTAATTCATTAACAACAAACCGTCTGCATCAAATATCTTACATTTCAATGGCAAGGGCAGCAAGCAAAGGAACACAGGCACAGCATGGAGCAAAAAATCACCAATGCAAGGAAACATGGAACTGGGTATTCAGTAGCCCGGTCCTGCAAAGTGCCTGATCCAGTTCTTATCATTGTCAGCTCCTCAAAATGATCTAGTGAAGCTGGGCAAAAGCGTTTCAAAGACTTTAATCCATGTGAAATATTACTTCCTGGAACCGGAAATTCAATCCCTAGCAATGAAAACAAAAGCACACTCATAAATGCACCTTTCAACTCAGCCAATGTAGCCATATTTAGGTTCATGCTCTCTCAAAAAAATCCTTTACTCATTAATATAGAGTAAACTTGAAATGATTGCTTTAATTGCAGTTAAAAAATTAATCATGTTTTGAGATAAATGCAGATAAAAGCATGTTTTACTAATTACCTTTTGAAGCTTCTGCTCATGAAAGATTAAAGGTGGAAGAAAAGTTGTTGAAATATTGAAGACAAAAATCCTACTATTTGAAATCACTTTGAAGCCATGTACCTCGTATGACTGATCCTTAACGTCCAGATGTACTAAAAAAGGAGTGTCTTTAATTCAGAAGGAATCTAACAAAGCATGCCCATTGGAGCTTTTATGCTATCAGCTCCCTGGAAATTGGTGCATTTAGCAGCTCCCCCTCCACAGAACTCCAGCCCACAGTGGGATTTTCTTCTGGCTCATCCCCGACTGGGACAAAAAACGTCAAGCCCAAATTCAAAACTGAGTTCAAGAATTTCGGGCTTCATTGAGCTCTCCAGATCTCCCATAGTATTAACCTACTTATAACTAGTTTTACATACCCAAGCAACCATCTGAGGAAACACCACCAAATCCACAAAAGGTAACACTTTTCCCACTCAGGGAGAAGGAGCTGGGGGCACGGACATCAGGGTTTTAACAGAAGTCCCTCATCACCAGCCACGGGGTTACTCACAAGCCACATGAAGACTTGTTTCTGTCCCCAGGCCACTTAAAGGAATGAAGGCTGTCTGGGGTGCAAATTACCCAAAAGCAAGGCTGGTATTTCCATTCACAGACCTGGAACTAACAAGGCAAATAATTCCCTTCCTGCTCCATACCACCAGCCTACTTGACATGAGCAGTTTGCAGACTGAGCGTTAATTAGGAGAGCAGATCTATTGACCGCAGGCTGAAATGGATGTCCACAACTCCACTGGAAATGTTTTAGGCTTCTGCAAATTGAAACAAGTTGAAAAATACTCTTAGGTAAAATTCCTAAGCAACATTATAGCCATTTCACAGACCTAGTAGCAATGTCCATCAGATCTGAATTGGTGCAAAAGTATAAATTTTAGAAGTTTGCACCTGCAGCATGACGAACCAAAGCCTGTTGTTACAGGGCAGTTTTCAAAAGCATTGAACTGTGCTCAAAAGCTGCAGTGTCAATGTCAAGGACTCTTCAATGCTCTGGAGTTTCAAGAGTTAGGGCAGATCTCAAATGGGGCAGCTGACACCTCTTTGCTCAGGGAAGGGTCCCACTGTAAAGAACATTATTCGCGCTGTATTTCTCCTTGCCCCCTTCCCCTCACCCTGCAGCCTTTTACCCCTCTTCCCATCACAAAGCATAGGTGACACCAAGTTATTAAATTCTACCCTTGCTACAAACCTGAGCAGGGCTAGGTAAATGATTAAATAGTTGGGTTTTTCAAAACCACACATCAAGGAAATTTGCCAATGTCTTTTTATTTGCATATCTGGCAGACTGCCCCAGACAACTAATACATAAGTGACAGTGTACAGGTGTATTAGTTTAGAATTTGCCTTTAATCTAGAGGTGTCAATTTGCTTCTGTTTTAATTACATCCATCTTGATATGTTATTACAACCTCATGAAACTTCTTCATTATGTGAATGGCTATAAATACATACACATGACAAACAGTTGTTATAAATTTTCTGGTTCAGCAGTGGAGGCACAGTATCTTAGCCCACACATCATGTTCATTTAAAATTGCAGTTCTCCCTCTCCTCTCTACCCCACTCCATTCCCTTCCTTCTCTTTCTTTCATCCAACACCAAAATATTTTCCCCCTACATTTAATGGATTCTCTAATATTTACTAGTAGCAGCATCTCAATACAAATACTCTCAGCTTGGGGAGCTGTTTCAGCCCATGTGTGTCCTGGACTGCGCCTCTGTGAGATGTCTGTTTGTCATTAGGCAAATATAAGGAGATTGCACTGAGGCCTTATAAACATGCAAAGATCCACTTTTGTAGCTACATAATTCACTGAGTTTTTCAATACACATTCTGAGGTTGAAAACTTGGCTAATCCATCTACCAGATGTATCTTTATGATCCCAGAACTCATTAAAATTTACTTTTTTTGCCTTTTTTTTAAAGTCCAGCAGACTCAGCTGTTGAGCCACATTAATTGCATTTTTATTATTTTTTTTCCATAGTTAAAATGACTAATGCTAGTAGAGTCACTGCCTACAAGCACAATAGCCAGACAGTAAAAATTACTAGGACTTTTAATCGTTCAGTAATATCCAAGTCCCATAAAATTAAGAGAGGCAATTTGGTCCTCTCAAAACAGACGGTTTTGATTTCCAGTATTTATTTTGAATTTTCTTTAAGGGGAGAAAAGAGAGGACAAAAGACACAAATTCACACCACAAGATTCCATTCAAAGGTCAAAGTGTCCTTGACAGGCATTAAACCCCACAACACTAACAGAGCTACAACATAAATCGTCCCCAACAGCAGCACTTCTTCCATTGCCTTCTTACCACACAGACCCCTCAGAGGTCAAAACAACTTTCACTGCTTCAGCCCTCCATCAGTGCCCTCTCTGATGGATGTCACACCATGCCAGCCATTCCACACAATCTGGAACAAGCTGGAGAGCATGTGTCACCCAGCTCCTGCAAAAGCAGCACCTCCCAGCTCCTTCCCCTGGGCATTCTGCAAGCTGGGCAACAGATCCCAGTTTCTGGAGGACCCTTAGAAGACACTCATGGTACCCTCTGGAGGGATGTGGTGCTGAGCACCTGAATGTGCAGGAGACAAGAGGAAGGTGACACAAGCTGTCAGGAGCCAGGCGAAGAACAAAGCCCCGTTCCTGGCAACAAGTCAGGTCCTTTGGCCACCTCCCTACCATTCCAACCATCCCTCTAAGCAAGGAGCCAGGTCCTTTGGCCACCTATCCTCTATTCCTGCCTCCTGCAGAAGATGTCTCAAAAAAAAAAAAAAAAAATTAAGCAGATTCTCAGACTGAAAGGTCTCGGGTCACTTAGGACTTCCAGAGAGAAAATAAACAAAAATCAGTGCCAAGAGCAATCATCACCATGTTTGTAACTCATCTCAGTCTCAGAAATAGGAAATGGAGTGCAAACAACAAAACATGGGCTGTCAGAACCTGCCAGGAGGGAGGAGTTTCACCACTCAGGTTTCGTACCCAGGCCCACTGCTCTCCTGTACCCAGCAGCCATCCAGCTGTGGCCCTGGAGATGTCTGTGGCAATAATTTCTGCCTCATTGGTTCCTCTTCACGGGCAAAGGAATTAAAATGCCCCTACTATGCCAGGAGGGTGAGCTAGGAGCAGCTGGAGGACACTCTAGAGCAACCTGCAAGAGGGTCCCCAAGGATGGGTCGCCTGGGACACGGTAACCCAAACCCGCACCTAGGGAAAAAGGCAAGGGTGGCTCTGGATTTCACTGACAGGTAAGCAAGTATCTGCACCAGGTATTATCACTGTTACACACTCTCCTCTAAAACATTGCTCCTCTCACTGGCAGCCCATGACAGAGAAAGGCTTCTCACAAACTTTCATGAATTTGGTCTGGATCTGATCACTACTTAATTTCAGAGAGAGTAAAACACATTTTAAAGTCTGATACAACTGTTAGCATTACTCCACAACACACGAGTACCTCTTCAGAATTTCAGCCACCAAAAAGTTAATCTAACCTAGAACCTCCTGGTGCCTTACCTCTATCTGCTTCTGGTGTTCACTGTCATCCTCCACCATCCACAAACCTGCTCCAGATTGCTTCACACAAATGATACTCAGCACAGGGCTTGTCCCAAGGGCTGAAAATGCTTGCCTCTTTTCATGAACTCATCCAACAAAGGACAAGTCCAGGCTTGTGTCTGGATGGGGAGGATAGATTGACAGTAGTTTTATTCCCAAATCATTAAGTCCCCTTTGGTACCAAATAAAAGCATGAAAAGAGACAATTTGTAAGAGCACTGATTGCAGAGGAGAAGAAACTTCCACTTCAGGAAGCTGGCAAACACATGTCAGACAGATTAAAGGGTGCCCATTCCTGGAGAGAACACCAAATGGAACTCCTGCGTGGCTGTAACTATTCCTACGTGGAACTGGGATATTAATCGTATCAGTAATATTTGCAGCAGCCAGCATTACACAACCAGAAGTTCAGCCAGTCAGGAACTTGGGCACATCAGATATCAGCACAGCTCTGCACATCTCCCATGCATTTGTCTCAGGACTTTTTAAAAACAGCAGGACTGAGATGCACACCAAATGCCAAGTGAATCCACATGGAGCATATGCACCATGATCAAATTAAACCTCATGGGCAAAATCTCACAAACAGAACAGTATGTGCAAGGCCAAGGGATATTCCACTTATTTTCCTGACTTATTCCACCACTCCTGCACAGAGGACGACAGAATCAAAACTCCTGCCTATAGTATTTACAAGACTAAAGACATAACCTTTTGGTTAAAACCTTCTCTCTCCACCACATGAGTGTGTGAACTTCAGCAGCAGTGTTGCCAAGATACAAGGAGAAAAATCTCAAGACATTAAGGTAACACACTATTTAAAGGCAAATAGTACAGCAGAGCTGAGCTGGGGATCTGACAAATTGCCACTGCACGTTCTGCTGTTACAGCAAAACAAATCCCTACCGGCATCAGCCATTCCTCTTTACTTACAAAGTGGATTTTCATATCCATTTTACAACAAAGGAGTTTAGAGGACTATGATGTTCTGAAGTGGTCTTCACCACGGCTTGGCATCGAGTCAAAACAACAACAAACTGACTATACAAAAAATGCACGCAGCTGGTAATTTGTGGCACATACAGAGCCAAACCCCAACAAGAACACAAGATACTGAACTGATAAATTATAAGGATGATGTACAAAAAGACAGCGAAATGTTGGAAGCAATTTTCTCTTGCAGCACCAAGGCAACACTGCAGTTCAAGTGCAGGAAAACTGAGAGTTAAACATTTCCACATTTCTGCCTGCAACTTCCTAACTCCATTACCTTTTTATTAATTGCATTTGAGACTTCACTAAACTTGAGCTTGAGCTATTTTTAAAACCTATCTGACTCAACTTATTGTTGCTAAGAACAAAGATTAAACTTCTAATTTAGCTGCAGATAATTACAAGGCTGCAGGTCAGACCCCCGGTGTAACGTGGTAGGGTGTCCCAGTCAAACTGATAGGAACAGCGTTCAAAAAAAACCCCAAAAAACAATAGTAGCAGAGATGGGGGAAAGAGGGGATCATCTTCAGTGAGAGAGGAATCTTTCTGCCTTCCTCCCAGCTGAAGTTACCAGGATTAATGACTCCTTAAGTAGAGACAGATTTGGTCGAGTGTCTCCCCTTGGTACTGACAGCGGGGCTCTCACCCAGGAGCATTTTCATACACAGCAATGGATCTTTCCTGAAACTTCCACTTTTGGTAACAACATCCCCCTCCAGTTCTCAGTGTTCCTATACAGCTCCTGCTATTTCTCTATTGATCTCAGTGTTGTAAGTCAATCTTTCAATTACTCAGTCCCTTGATGTCTTTCTGACGATTTTTTTTTTGCCTTTCCCTAATGATCATTTTCCTTCCAAGTCCCTGATCCTTTGCCCTTATTTTATAAATCATAGAATCATATAATTGTTTAGGTTGGAAAAGACCTCTAAGATCAGACAGTCCAACCATTAACTCAGCACTGCCAGCCCCACCACTAACCATGTGTCCAAGTGCCACATCTACATTTCTTTTAACTCCCTCCAGGGATGGTGTCTCCACCACTGCCCAGGACTTTACACTCCTTCATCCCAGCTGAGGCCCCGGATATTTAATGAGAAAGGGCTTACTTACTCCTCCAAATAGCATGAAAAAAAGATGCCAAGATAAGGGAGGATAAGGGTGTCTTTTGTCTTTTGATATGCAGCATATTTCTCATTAATGCTAATCTTAAAGAGCGGTGCTAGTGGAGATTAATTGAATCACATTCATCTAAAAGAACTTGTGCTTATAGTTTAAACTCTTCCTTCTTCAACTCAAGGCCACTGTGCCTCCTACTACCACCTATGGGAATGGCAAAAATCCTCACCTTCATTACATGGTTACCTTCAGGAGCTTAAAAGGATATTTATGCAACAATCTCAATAGTCGGTCATTATCTGCCCAAAGAGACAGCTTCAGCTCTCCAACAGCTACTGAAATCAGCGGGAGTTAGGAGTGCCTCACCTCCCAGAAAGGTACCAGGCTTTTCAAAGTAATTTTAAAGTATTTTTAAAGTATTCAGGTACCCAAATGATAGCAACATATGTTTCAAACATCACCTTAGACATTCCTTTTGTGGAATATGCATCCTGCTGTTTTCAGTCCCACTTTCAGTTTGAATTGCTGTTTTTTCAGGTCTGGTCACTGAGGTTTTCATCAAGATATTCAGCTGCTCTGTCAAGGTTATCTCAAAATTCGATCTCAGGTCAGTTTACTGTTTCCTCTAAATACACAGTTAAAATAATAAACGCATCACTTCGTACGATATCCCAGTGTCACACAAAGCTTAATGCCTCTCCTCATCCCCAGGTATCTTCATTTAGTTACTCCCTTCTTTTCTCTGCTGGTCTAAATCTGCGGACTTGCATGTGCAAACAGAGACTGGGACAAACACCTAAGCATCTAAGCAGTCAATAAACACAGGAAGGGCCACCAAGATTTGCTGACAGCACTAAACAAACACCTGATGTTATGATGCTGCTGTGGTAAGGCAGGAAGATCCTTTTGAAATACGAGGGGATAGAGAAAAGGCAGAACAAACTTGCTGAAATCTCAAAGAATTTAAGCAAACAGGCTAATCAGGCCAGCTAGGAGACTGGTGAGAAGAGAATGATTTGGGGAGGAAAAGCACACAGCAAGCCAGCCATTCTAGTGTCCAGCTCAAAGCTTCTGCTGTCACACAGCCAAGCTATTTCTATTTTCAGTGGGCCATGCCCAGAGATGAGTATCACACACCAGTTATTAAAGCAAATTCCTGCATTCAGATGCATACACAGAGCCACACTGTCAGTGCACACAGACACACAACTGAGACCACAGGATCTACAAAACCTTCCTGCTACTTGCACATTTTTTTGGTAGTATCTCTATTTTAAAGCCCAGATCAGCTGCTAAGCTTTACTCCATCTAGTCTCATACTATCTGTGCAATATGTAAAAATGCTGTAGCTAACATCTGCCTAAACCACACAAACACCGTGGAACAATTGCTTAAAAATTATTTACACTAGGTGGATGGAATCATCTGACACAGAATTTGAAGCTCATTAAACAGCTGCTTGACAAATATTTGTCAGCATTTCTCATTTGTAATTAATTATATTGGGCTTTACCTGACGATAATTTAGCATGGTCTCAAAACAGACTAATGCCTGTGTGCTGAACAGAAATTAGCACAGCAAAAGCACGGTGAGAAATTGTGACAGTTTTATGAAACAAGAATTCCCATTTAAATGCAAGTCCCCCGCTTCCCACCCCACTTCTATCTGAGCTTTATAAATATCTGTGTCCCATTTCAGGCTTGTCAGATGAGCTGCCTGAGTTGAAGCTAAACAAACATCTGCAGAAAAAACTCATTACCTTACTCAGTGTTCAGAAAACCTGAAACCAACTGCTTACTCCGTAGGGATGGTCAGAGCTGACTCAGGAAACATAAAGTACTTCCCAGGCTTTAAGCCATCTTAACATTCAAGTCAGATTTCCTTTCTCATCACAGCAAACCATCTTCACCATGGCACGTCAAGAGCCATGTCACGTCAGTCTCCTGCCCAGACACCTCCGCACCAAGGGGTAGGAGAGAGACAAACATCCTCCTGAAATCTCACCTCACCAGAGAGCTCTGCCAGACGCCTCCTTGCCAGCACTGCCAGAGCACATCATGGAGAAAGTCACTCCAAGGGATTGATTTATCACATTCTGAGAAATGACCTTTCCCTGTCAAACCGGTGTCTAAAATGCCCACCTGGGTTTGAAGAACCTCTCATGCTATTACTGCTGGTAACAAACACACCAGCAGTGCAGCACAAGCTACTCCAAGCTGGGAAAAGCAGTCAGCTCGACAAGCCACCACTCACACTAACATAGGTACAGAGTGTCTGCGCCTTCCTCCTTTCCCAGGCTGGGACATTTGGAGAGGTCAGGGCAGCAACATGTGAGGAGCTGCTCTGGAGTGAACCACAGAGCTTGCTGCTGTCAGCCCAAGGCCACTTGCAGGAAAATCTGGTCAATCAGATCAAGTCGTAGGACCACATCTCAGCTGCTTTACTACAGATTAAGAGCTGGTTTCTGAAGGTCGAGGCTCCAAAATGCTCCCCAGAGTAGGGGACAGGCCCATACTGCACACAGCTACAATCAAGTCTTGCAAGGCCAGGCAAGGATCAGTCCAGCCATATCTGCAAAGACACTGGAATTGCTCAATTCCTCCATGAAGGAAATAATCCACAATGAGATCCCACTGTCTCCATTTAACTCCCTCTTCCTCTGTATTCCCCACACAAACATTAGAGACATCAAGGTATGGGGGTGCCATAAATGCAGAGACAGATAACCACAATTTACACTTGAGAAGTATGAGAAGGCTACTGACACCTGGACAGAAAAGCAGTTCCCAGAGTGGGAGCTGGTTAAAGTTTTGCTTCAAGGGATGGGAACTTTTATCAACATAACCATAACAGATTGGATGACTCCTCCTGAAGTTACAGCGGCATGGGATCTGTGTTCTTGTGCAGCACCTGTGCCCCTTTGCCATCTACAAGCTTCTCACAACCTGGTATTTTGCACAGGTTGGGCTTTTTCAGTCACCCCAACCAACAAAAAGCATTTAGTACAAGACAGGTGAAATCAAGCTGCATGAAAGTTCTTGCTCCTTTTTTTTGCAACCTCACACCCAGCCAACCCACACCCCTCCAGCTGCAAGCATGTCCCCAGAAGCAGAGAGCTCAGCCTTGACCCTCCACGACAGCTGTCCCCACCTGCATGAGCCACCATCCACCTGTGCCCCCTCTTCTGAACTGTGGGCTTAGATCCTGCAGTGGGTGAAGATGTTCTGCATTTTCCCTCTCACAGATTTTCACACCAAGCAGACAAAATACTGTCTCTGCACCCTTTCAGCTGTGCTAAGCCTGAGAAAGTGCTGAAGTTCAAGCACAAAGCATGGGCTGGCAAAGTCTTGTCTACATTCTGGGCATGAGTGTCTTCTATAACCTGGGGAAAATCTCCATGGCCTCCGACAAGCTGGGGGCAGACCCACAGCATGAGATGTATGAATACCAGGACATGTCTCCACAGCACCCAAAGCTTCTTGACCCAACTCAAACACATTCACACCTAAACATCTCACAAAAGCTGAAGTATCTCTCTCTACCAGCCACTCACAACCTCCTCACCAACACCAGAATTACAACAAAAACTTCAGGCTGCTACATGCAACACACAGAGTAATTCCTGCCACGCTGGGCTTGTGCCTTAGACACCTTCATCTCCCTCTGATCTTCAGAAACAAGTTTCTCGACATACATACGGAGCTGCAGGAAAAAGCACCTAACAACGATTTTGTGACATTATTTCTTAACGCAGCATGAAATCGTTAGGTCAAAATGTGCCACCTATCACATGAACATTAAAAGTATGTCAAGTCTCAGTGTGCAAGCTATTGTTTTATCTGAATGTGATATTAGCTGGCAGAACTGGGTAATGTATCTGTGCTCCTTTTTAGTGATACAGGATTACAAGAGAATGCAAGTAGTAGCCATGCTTGGCTTGGCAAAGAGAAGAGAACACAGCAATTATTTTCAAGTTGAAAATAAATAAGAAGCACAATAAAGACATTTTCTAAAATGCCCTACCAAGTTCTAAACTTGCTCTTCATTTCCTCTCCAAAAAGGACTACAGCCAAATTCTCGAGTCTGTATTCCCATAAAACCCTTAAAGACACAAACTGGGGCTTTGTTTGAGGAAAACCAGAATTTTGTTCGGAACAGAAGCATACAAATCTCACTCCTGACAATAAACATGTATTCACACTTTTGGTCTCTCTGGTTTGAGCAGGGCACTTGTGGATGGGCTCACCAGGTGAGAAATGGTGGATAAATTGAGTCTGGACATTACCTCAGCATTTGTTCCTTATTTCTTACATGCGTCTAACACCAACCATGTGGAGGTTTGTTGGAGTGAACAAATCCTCCCTTAATTACACCAGAGTAAGTTCTGTTGGAGGCATAGTGTAGATGGATACAGGTGTAACCAAGGACAAAATCTGGTCACAAATCAAAAAACAAAACAAAACAAAAAACCCGAAAATGCCACTAAGTATTCCTGGCTAAATATTTAAACAGCTTAAAAGCTACACCGATTTTTTTTTTTTTTTTAAACAATCAGCTTCACCTCTGCATTTATTCTGACAGTTCATCATCGTCCCAGTTGTGACTCCAGTGCACGTAAACCCAAATAAATCTGCTTTTCACTACAGCAAACTTCTCCTGGTCAGAACTTACAAACAAAGCCCTTCAAACACACGGGCTGGAGGTTCCCTTCCATAGCAGCATCACCACCACGACCCTGGCCGGGCTGACAGCGGTTCCACGGTCGCGAGTGGGTGGGTGGAGAGAACACGGAAAGGCGAGGCCGGGCCCGGCGGATGGGAAGCGACGCCCGGGAAGCCCCGCCACGGGCTTCGCCTCCCTCGCCCGGCCCGGCCTCGGCTCTCCCACCCCCTTCGTTCGCACTGGGGCATGGCTAGAGCCCGCCCACCGCGGGGGCCACTCGTGACATGCCAGCAGGAGGAGCGCGACAGGCCGGGCGCCCCCCGCCCGCCAAGCAGCACCACGAGCCGGGGAGAACACGCGCGGCCCGCCCCCCCCGCGGCCCGCGGACACCGAGTGGGCGGCCCCGCCGGGCCACGGCGGCGCCGAGAAAGTTGATCCGTGGGAGGGAGGGGAAGCGCCGCCGGGGGACCGCGCACAACTCCCCGCTCCCCGCGCGGGGGGATGCGGGCCGGGGGATGGCCCCAGCCCCGCCGCCGCCGCCCGCCGGAGCGGCGCGCCGGGCTGCAGGTGTCGGCGCAGGGAGGGAGAAGGGAGGGTAGCGAGGGCACCCCGGGGACGGGAGAGGGGGCGGCGGACCGCCCCGCGGGCACCCCCGGCGGGCCGGCCCGGGGACCGGGGTCAGGGGCGGGGGGGTGTCCGGGGGGGGCGCCGCGGGGGCTCCCCCGCCGCTGCCCCCACACAATGAGGCGCACACAAAGCGCCGCCGCTCCTACCTCCAGCGCCTCGAAAGTGACGAAGCTGGACATCGCGAAACCGTCGATAATGTCCTCTTCGGCCGAGGAGGACTCCCGCCGCTTCCTCCGGGGGGGCCGCGGCCGGGACGGCGGCGGGGGCCCATTGTCTTCCTTCTCCGAGCCCGAGGAGGAGAGCGCGGCGGCCCCGGGGCCGGCGGCCCCGCCGGCAGCACAGCCGCGCCGCCCGCCTTTGGCTCGCCGCCCGGTCGCGCTGGGACCGCGATCGCCGCTTCTTCCGAAGCCCGTTGCATCGCGCCGGGCCATCCATGTCTCTCGCCGGCTCTCCCTCTCGCTCTCGTCCCCCCCGCCCCACCGCAGCCACAAATCCGGCTCCCCCGGCGGAATAACGGGGGAGGGAGGGAGGGAGAGAGGGAAGGAGAAAGGGAGGGAGGAGAGGACAGCAAGGGGGTGGGGGGGATGAAAGAATCCGAGTGCGGTTCCACCACCACCAGCAGCAAGCACCAAATGTAAGAGATTCCTATAAGCGAGCCAAGGAAAGTAATGGCTGATCTCAGGTCGCCTTTGTAAAAAAAAAAAAAAAAAAAAAAAAAAAAAAAAAAAAAAAAAAACGGAGAGAAAGGGGAAAAAAAAGCCTCACCAAGCAGGCAATAAATCAGAATAGCGGAATGCTTTGATCAAGGGGCTGGGAGGGCGAGGATCTTCGAGAGAGAGGAAAAAAGGCTGAGAAGAAGGGGGGAAAAATAAAGAAAGGAGACCCGCTGGAAGGAGGGAGCTCAGAGTATTTCCTTGCACAAAATTTATTTTCTTTCTTCCTTTCCTCCCCAACTAAAAGAAGTTCCAGGGGGGGGAAAAATATATATGTAGATGTACGGAACTCCCTTTCTGTCTGCGTGTGTGTGTGTGTGCAGGGAAGGGTGCAGCCTTCCCCTCCCCACCAACACGCACTCCTCTCCCCCTCCTCCTTTATCTCCCTGGATCAAACACAATAATAATAATAATAATAACGATGCATCCAGATGCAATTTTCTCAGGCACCGACCAGGGATGGACTCGGGAGTGGAGATCAGATCCCAGCCCGGCCCCTCCAAAAACAAAACCAAACAATAAAAAAGAAAAAAAAAAGAAAAAAAAAGAAAAAGAGAAAAAGGGGAGGAAAAAGAGCCCCAAAACACGCCCACCCACCCCAGCTATTAATACGGATCAATCATGGCAAATTCATCGTATTAATTGTGGCGAGGAGGGGGGTGCTGGTGGTGGTGACAATAGATCCGAGCGGAGGAAGGCGGCCCCAGGAGCGGCGGCGGCCACAACAACACGGCTGGAGCCCGGGAGCGCGGCGGCGGCGGCGGGCGCGGCGGGGTCGGTGCCCGCCCGGGCGGTGCCGGTGCCGGTGCCGGGGGGCGCCCGCCGAGCCCCGCGCGGGGCGGTCGCGGTGTCGCCCCAGCGGCCGCGCGGCCCCGCGCCGCTCACGTGACCGCCGCCCCGCCCGCTCCCCGCCCGGCGGCGCGCGAAATGCGGCGCCCCCGCCGCGCGAAATAAGTCTCGGGCATGCGCGGGGGGCCTGCGCGGTGGGGTGGCCGGCACGCGCTGTGGCACCCCCGCACGCCCCCTCACACGGCTCCCCTCACACCGCCCCTCTCACACCGCCCCCGGCCGTGCCCGTCCGCGCTGCCCCAGCACCGCTCCGTCCCTCGGGCCAGGCAGGGATGCCCCGTGGGACCAGGCTGCGCGTGGAGGGCGTGAAGTCTCCCCTCTCTGGAGACATTCCAAACCCACCCGGACGTGTCCCTGTGTCACCTGCTCCGGATGACCGTGCCGTGGCAGGGAGTTGGATTGGGTGATCTCCAGAGGTCCCTTCCAACCCCAGCTATTCTGTGGTGCCGTGGTTCTGTGTCCAGCCCTTGTCCCCCCTGCGCGGTCTCCTTCCCTCAGGGTCCGGGGCTGCCTCTGGTGATCGTCCCTGACGGCCTCGGCTGCTGCCGGGCGCTGCCCCTGCCCAGCCTTGTGGTGGGCTTTGCTCCTGCTCCTGGCTGTCCTTGAGGGGAGCCCGCGCCCCTCTGTCCCGGGATGGCGGCTGTGGCCCTTGCCGGGTTGACCCTCCGACATGACTGGCACAGATGTTCAGGTTGCGGGCAGAACAACCTGTGGCTGCCCACCTGCAGCTCACCTGTCCTTGGCTCTGCCCTTCCCACGCCGTGTGTGGCCTTTTGTCTGCATCAGCCTCGGCTTTGTTGTCTCCCCTCTTCATGTTCCCGGGTCCGTGGTATTAGGGCATATTGCCCGTGTTACCTCAGCAGCAACAGGGCTGTGGAACGAACAAATTCACTTTTTAAGCTTGTTCTTATGGTCGCCCTTCTCACCTGGTGCTTCTGTCTCCTGCCCAGAGGAACCCGCTGAGGGAATAGGCGTGGAAGGAGAAGGGCGTGTGGAGCTGTTTGGTCTCGCTTTGGGGAGAAAGCATTAGGAGCAGATCTCTGGGGGAATCGGGATATTTGCTAGGAAGGGAGAAGAATAGAGGAAGAGCAAGGAACAAGATGGGGAAGAAAACCAAACTCGTGGAGTCTCAATGTTCAGAACAGAGAAGAGGGGCTCTGGAAGCACAGCACTGGTTTTCCTCCATCTACTGGGTGATGATGCTACTGTGTAGTTTGAAATACAGTGGGGGAGATTGGAAGGGCAGGTAGAAAAAGAGAAATAATTTAATACTCCTTCTCCACAAAGAACCTTCTCTACAAGAACCAAATCTGCCTCCTGTAGCTACTAATCATTCCTCCATTGAGATCCTCAGCAAGGGGAACACACACAGGCTGAGTGTATTTTTCCAATATTCTCCCTCTGGGCTGCTCTGACTCTCAGGGGATGAGGCTCTGCTTGACTGTATAATACGTTGTTTACTCTGTACCCTTAGGCCACCAATAAAGTAATATTTTTAATATGTTTTCTATGAGTATTAAGTGATGATGTGAAATACTGGGAATCAGATACACCCTCTGTATCCAGAAGGCAAGTGACACCTTTGCCACCTCTCTGCACACCACATCTCCTGCATGGCACACAGTGACTTTTAAGCTGGTGTGAGCCAGAAGAGGAGGAAGCACAAAGCTGTCGGTAACCCGAGAGTGTGAGAGCGTGTACCTTACAGAAGGCCACGTTGCTCATTGCAGAGGCACATGGCTAGTTTTTAAACATTCTCAAATATCAAGCTAGAGAACATCTCCTATCTGACCTTAGATCTGCCCGTTCAGATTTTTTTGCTGTTTAACAAATGCATTACTCTATCTTACTTTGGGTTCTTCTGTCTCATAGCCTCCTGCCAGATCTATACAATCTGACTATACAGAAGCTGCACTAGTATTGCTGAAGTGATACAATTTGTGTGTACAGCAAGCCCAAATACTACAAGATCTCTGTCTTCTGAGAAATATTAAGCTGTGCTGTGTCAAACAACTGTTACCTGTTGGGTTTTTTTGAAAATAACTGTGTAATTTTCAGGGCAATGTAATTGATTATAGTTTCCTGCATATCCATCACCATTAAAGTGACTTAAGAGACCTGTAGTCGGATACATTTCTGCAGACATTCATTGCATGGCTGAAAGTCTGCTCAGTCTGTTTTCTTCTTGAATGCATGTATGTGGAAAACAGACACGATACGTGATTCATTTTGCATTCTTTGTAGAAACAAATCCCCAGACTTGCATGTCTACGGAAAAAAATAAGATTAAAACCCATCCATCTAACTCATCCTCCATTGCAATACATTTTTGTTCTGTGTAATATTTATGTCAAGCATTAGAAATCACAGGTCACCTTCTTGGGTATGATACAGGTGAATTATCCCTTTTCTGGGTCTGATCCAGCAGGAGCCTTTCCACCAACCTTAATTGATTTGGGAGTATCACACAGATCCTCGGGAAGTTCTTTCTCCAGTGCACTGTTGCCTCCAGCTGAGTATTTCAAGTCATCTTAGCAGAAAGAATACCACAGACCTCCATGCACATTTGTTCTTAGGCTGCCTGTTAGTTTTCCTCTAGAAATACATCTTGCCTGGCATCTGGTGTGAGAAAACAGCACATTTTTTTCCCTCTTTTTTTTTTCTTAGGCTCTGGTACCTTGCTGAGTCACTGTTTTTGTGGTTAATGACTAGTGTACTCAACTGGATACTCAGTAATTAATGCCCATGGAAAGGGTACTTCTCCAGCATGTACTAACAGACCTATAATCTTCTGATTTGAGACAGATACTAAAAGCATTCTGTTCCTAAATAATGAAGACAGAAAGGTAAACACAGACCAAAAGCAACAATTGCAATTTCCATGTCACCATTAGGCATTGGAACAAAATAAAATTTGCAACTGTAAGAACACTAGAAGCAGTTTTCTTAAGACTAGCCCCTGGCATACCTAAATGGAAAGGATATTTTGAACTAATTTGAATATCAGGAGGTAATTCATTGCTTGAGGAAATGGCAAGAACCTTGCTTCTAGCAAGAGTAACTCACACCGTGCTCTGGCATTAAGCTCCAAAGATGGAATTTTTAAGTTCAGTCCACATAGGAATCTCAGCAGAGGCAAATATGCCTTTCTGAGGTTAGCATCCTTTTAGGAGATGGGTAGTTTAAAATAGCAGAGTGTCTGTCTTGCAGACTATTATTTTTGTTTTAGAAGGGGTTTGATCTGGGAACACAAAAAAACCAAGGGAAATGGGGAAAAGAGCCTTTTTGTTATTGTTTCCACCCTGCTCATACAATGCATTTATAAGAATAGCAAATAATGAGAACCAAAATTCTAATACAAAATAAAAGCCAGGGTGATTGTGTGGATGGCAGAGGAATTGAAAACAGTTCCATAAAACTAAACCAATTTTATCCAAATTGAATTGCTTATCCAAATTGTATTGCTTATCAGAGAGGATTGTCTGGCTTTGTAGCTAAGGGCTGCACCTGTTGTTTTAAAAGGTGTTTTCCTAGAAGGTGGTTTGAAACAGAAACAGTTACGGAAGAAGGAGCATCTGAAGTGAACCAACAAGGAAGAAGAGAAACCCGTGACCTTTAAAAAACCCAAATAGTTCAAGAATAAAGGTAAAGGCAGTACTAGTAGTTGAAACCCAGGGGCAGGCAGGTTTCCAGAACAACATCAAGAGAAAATACACAGAGAAGAGACAATTGTTCCTTTCACAAATGAAGGAGCTAACCCAGTCAGCGGAACTCACTGCCACACAGCAGCTCTGAGGTCCAGAATAATGAGAACTCTCCAAGTAACCAGAATATTGGTTGCAAAGTGGCTGAAGGGGATGTACATTTTAATGCCTCAGAACCTAGAAGAGTTTCTAAAACAAAGCAGGAGACAGGAGACTGAAGTAGATGGACCATCAGCCTGATCCAATCTGCTGGGTCAGGGCTGGCAGCTGAACCTGTGTTCACTTCTCTGGTGGTTTAGTTCCTGTGTTTGGAACAATGCTGTATCCATCCTCACTGGTATCAGGAGATCAGGGGGCACACATGAAAAAGTTGGCAAATTAACTGGTCCTGAAAAGTTGAAGTTTGGATTTTTGTAGCTGATAGAAATCATTGTGTAATGGGCAGCTATTTCTTAAACATAGCTTAGAGTTCAGGAAATCTGGGAACTGGGGGGAAAAAAAGAAAAAGCTGGATGGCATCAGTGGAAGTACAGGTTTTCCCAGAGAAGATGAAAAACTAATTCATCTATGTTTCTTGGTTTTCTAATTGGTTATAATACAACTCTGAAGTAAAAATATGACTAATTTTATCAGGAAAAAAAAAAGAAAAATCAGACCATCCAGGAGATAAGAACTTCAGAGTCCTGATCCATTCACTTGCGTGGATCTATGGTAATTTACAGCAGGGGAAAGCTTGGTCCCTGGAGAACAGGACAGTCGCGAGCAATAAAGCTGTGCATGTTTATCTTGTATGGCCAGACAAACTCAAGAATTTTTGGATCCTGCTGGTTCCTTGGGATTTGTTAATAAACACCCTAAACTGACTAAACGTGTGCTTCTAATTGCCTGAGATTTCTTATCCCACAGCATGAACATTGGTGAATGGCAGCATTCATAAATGCAGGGTAAAGCAGGTGTCACTGGGTTTCAGGAAGCTTCGTTTGAAAATATGATTCCAAGTTATGTGGATAGAAAAAATACTGTATTGATTGTGAAACTGTAAAGGATGGTGATAAATGGCAAGATCAGAGGTTGCATCATTGTGGGTGGAGGATCCTGGAAAGTTTGATGCTGCAGCCCTGTTTTACTGAATATCTAATATCCAAAATATCAAATAAATAGTACATTAATGAAATTTGGAGACCACACTGGATTTGGAAGAACCATGAATATTCATGTTGGTGGAGGAACAAGTAGAAGTTTTTCACCAAGAACAAGATTTAAAAAAAAAAAGAAAAGAAAAGAATCATGGAATAGAATCACAGACTCATTAATGTTGGAAAAGATCTCCAAGATCATTGGATCCAAAGTTAGACTGACCACTCCCTTGTCAACCAGACCAGAGCACTGAGCACCATGTTCTGTTGTTCCTTCAAAACCTCCAGGGATGGGGAAGCCACCACTTCCCTGGGCAGCCCCTTCCAATGCCTGACCACCCTTTCTGAGCAGAAATTATTCCTAAGAAAGGTAATTAATTATATTCACTGTGGAAACAAAGCACAAATTGCAAATTACAGTTCTTCAGTTAGCATCCTATAAAGTGGACTGATCTTCTAGGATTAAATTCTGACCTCAGTTACATGTAAATGAGAAAACTATTATTTTCTTCAGGAAATTCTGATGGGTTTACAATTTAATCACAGGATTTTTTTTAATGTAACCAAGAGATTTAGGGGCATATACCTGCCCTTTGATCCCTGCAAAAATTGTTCACCGCAGCATATTGCTAAGTAGGTAGCATATGTCTCTGCCCTGAAAATTGGTCAGCTTTTATTACCAGAAAACACCAACTGTTTATAATTCAGTGATGCTGAGTTCAGATTGCACTATCACATTCTGTACCAGTTCTGCTGATATGTCACAGCAAACAACCAAATTTACATCTTTCCTTCTCTCCTACCTTCACCAAAAAGCATGTGAAAGAAACACAAGAATGGGGTTTTTTCCACCATTTAAAATCAGTGTTTAAGGGAAACTATGTTTTAGCCCAACACAGGTTATGATATAGGGAGAACTACATGAAATTTAATAGCCTGGGTTATCCAGAAGGTCAGACTACCTGATCCTGGTCTTTTCTGGCCTTTTAAGTCTACAAATAAATTAGAAACCTGATCTCTGAAAGTTTTAATTTCAGAGCAGTCTTTGTGAACAGGGGTGGAGTGGAATTCCTAATGAATTACATCCTCCTCCAACATTCATTTTTCTCCCTGAGAAACGGTTTCTTTTGAAAAACAGTGTTTAGTTCCACATCTTCTAAATTACAAAAATTTATATCTCTTTATGTCTTACAATGTACTGTGTGCCAGCACAGCAATTATTAAAGCATTTTTATTGATATTACACAGTTCTCTATGAAATGTGAATTAAATTTATCATGAAAATTGATTTTTAATGATAGCTCAAGTTTACATTTCTGAAGTTCATACCTTTCCACTATTTTTCATTGGCACTAGAGTAGCGCAGCTACAATATCTTTATTTGTCAGAAATTGATTAGGAAATATCCTGTAGTTTACTCACCTTTATTGGTGTGATTCTGCTGATGAAAACAATGAAGTTTTCTGTTGGAGTTCATGTGCAGAGATCGGAATTGAGCTAACTGGTCCAAATCTGCACACCCAAATACCCCAAGTCCCTCATCTGCACTTAGGCATTTATAAGACTGTCTTGATTTTTAAAGCTGTTGAGTGGGCTCAGCTTTCATTCTAGTTTTATGAGAATTATGGGACACCACATCCCTGGAATCAATCTGTCATCCTCTGCCTCTTTTTCTCTATATATTATCTTTCCTTATTACTAACGACATGCTGAAGGTAACTTCTGGATTAGCAGCCTGAACATGACACTGGATGCTGAACCAGTTACACTGCAGGGAATGCTGCTTTTTAATCTGCCTGGTTCTTCAGCTGCTCCAGATGGAAAGGGAGAGAGAATTTTCTGGGCTTGTTGTTTAACATGTTGTATTGGTGTGCTTTGATGCAAACAGTGGTCTGGCATGGAACATGCAGGAGCAGAGTCTGGGCTCACAGCATGACTAGGTGTCCTCTGGCCTTAAGTAATTTTAGGACAGAAAGGTACAATGTGAAATCAAATGCAATTACTGACTACTCCAAACAGTGTTATACCAACTGAGCATCAAGTGTGCTTAGTGCTCAGGTAGCTTCCAGAAGGAAATTAGGGCTGTATTAATGTGAGTTACTGTGGATAAAACCTTCAGCTTGGCAAAAAGGTAATTTATGCTTTTTCAGAATTGTTGTATTTCTGTAAGACACATCTGTGCAGGAGTTGGGGGGAGGCGTGGGATGTGTTTCATTGGCTGATAGGAGAAGGATTATTGGTTGCTGTTAAAAATGATCCCAAGAAAACTTTTACAAGGTCTTCTGTGACTAATAAAACCTGAGTCTTTGAAAATGTACAACTCAAGTTGTTGTTTAGAGATAATTCTCTTTGATCCAGATGCTTCCATCTGAAGTGCAGTGCAGAGAAAAGAAAAAGGGAGAAGGAAATTTCCTGGAAAGTCCCTGAAAGCAGAGGGAGAAGAAATCTGCAGTTTCTCTCATTTTGACACTTCGTGTGCTGAACTTGGGCACTGAGGAAGTCCCCTGGCCAGTGTGCTGAGATCTGGGAGGAGGATAGTCTTGTCCTGGCTGGGTGGCATACTGACACATTGGAATTTCTTCTGGAAGGTGATATCAGACACGGTGAGGTTCTCTTGTTCTTGGTATAATCTCTGTAACAGTGAATACATGGTGATAGGTCTGTGAAAGTGCCTAGGAAGAGCCTGTCTTTACAAGAGTGCCCTGAGATTCAGGCAAAGGATTTTGATCATCCTCAGCAGGTATGGCATATTCTGTAGATATAAAGGGCGGTAAAATCCTTTCCTCTATGGATTATATTGTATATTTCCAGACATTTTTTCACCTCTTCTTGCACTCAGACCCAAGGGCCTGTTCATGAGCAAATGAGTGAGACAAGGGGTAAAGGCATTTTCTCACAGTCCTGCAAGGTGTGGTATGGCTGCTGCTCTTACAATGATGCAGCATCTCCCTCCAGGGAGGAATGAACATATTTTCCTGGCATCCCATCTCTTAGGTTTTTATCTCATTTTTGCCAATCTCTCTGCTCTTCTATCAGTGCTCTCCTGCATCTTGTTCATGACCACTCAACTTTGCGCTTTGCTCTGGAGAAATGGAGATTTCAGCTATCTCTGGAAAAGCAAGTTTGTTTGTTCGTAAACAATAAATCAGGACTGGCAGCTGTGTGTCAAGGGACACCAAATCCTTCTAACTACAAGAGAGAACTGGAAATCTAAGGCACCTTTAAAAATCCCAGAATGGTTTGGGTTGGAAAGGACCATAAAACCCATCTTGTTCCACTACCTGCCATGGGCAGGGACACCTTCCACTAGAACAGGTTGCTCCAAGCCCCATCCACCCTGGCCTTGGACACTTCCAGGGATCCAGGGGCAGCCACAGCTTCTCTGGGGACCCTGTGCCCAACCTACAGATCTGATACTATTGTGCAGATAGTGTACAAGCAGCCTCAATATTTACAGAACTTCAGTGATAATATCCCATTGTTTACTTGCCCAAATCTAAAATATCCCATCAGCAGACACTGTATATATTCTGATCTGAGAAGGCAATCCCATTTTATCTTCCATGAATTTGAAAATATACCATGCTCCTTGAACAAAAAATAAAAATAACAATGAGGCAGGCACAAGCAGTATAAATTAATATAGCACTATTGATGTCAACAGAGCTATGCAAATATATACTCACTGAGGATGACACATAAAATCAAGCCCTAACTTTATATGGAAAGAGATAGAAACCACAGCAGCAGTATTAACTACACTTTTCAGCTATGCTTAAAATGGATTGTGGAATAAGTCATAGTTGTAATAAGTAATTTGAGAGAGTTGTGAATTCTTCTGTGAGCTTGTTGTGTCAGGAGACAGAAGAAAAATCAAAGCACAGGCTTGCAAGTAACATTCTCCCCGATATTAACAATAAAACTGTAACATTTCTTGGTTTTAAAGAACAATTCTAACCAGTTTTTGCAGGTTGTTGTAAATTCTGCTCTGCCCCAAAAAGTCAGGGTTGCAAAAGTGCCGTACAAAATGCCACTGCAGGTAAGTGATTTGCATCAGCATGGGTCAGCTTTAGAGTTTTACTGAAAACACCATTATTGCAGAAATCATCTCTGGCTGCAATGAGCATTGTGGTCGTAGTGCAGGGAAAGTTCCCAGTGAGGTGCTGGATCACTTGGTTAAAGACCCTAAAGACTAAATACTGAACATACCAGTATCATTAGTGCATTGCTACTCTTTTCAGCAGAAGAAGATGTTTTCTTTCATTTCTTTCTTTTCATTAAGCTGCCAGTCCAACACTGGTTTACCAGCACAAGACTTATCATATATGTGAAGCCACTTAGTGATCTGATGAGCTCCTCCTGACACTAAGGTTCTCTCCTCTACTGTCAGAACTACCACAGAAATGGGTAAACAAAGCTAAGAACAAAAGCAAGATTACTAAATAAATCAACATCTTAGCAATTAATGCATGCGCCTACCCCAGAAGTTCATGTAAAAAAAACTTGTATGAGTTAAATATTCACCTAGTATTCATTTCACAGATGGAATTATACCTCATGCCCATTAACAGAGATAATTACTGAAACACCAAGATCAGCTTAGCTCCTGTATCCTGAAAAGAACAAAAGAGAAAAGAAATCATTGCTGCAGCAAATTGTAGAAGTGTTAAAAGGCTCAAAAGAGTGTTCAACTAGCAGACAATTTTAAGTAAAGCTAATAAAATATGGCCACTTCATTATTCATTCATGAGGAAAGGCTGAGTTCAGACACTGTTTCAGCGGAGAAGCTGCTCTATAATATCCTGTCTCTTGTTCATCATTCCCACAGTCTCCATGCACATCTTGTTCGTGTAGCAATTCTTTCAGTGCACTGAACACCAACCAACCCAAGGAAGTCAAAGAAGAAATCCCCACTGTTTCAATAGACTTTAAATCCAGTCTTGATCACTGTCTTCCCAATTCTGGGATGGAGCACACTGCACAGTAGAGGAACCTCATGCTGACAGCATTCTGCTTTCCAGGGAATAACCTCTCCCTTGTTTCCCTAAATTCTTATGAAAATCCTGGGTCTGCTCCTCATGGATTTAGTTGCAAGATTCTCTTTGCCTTTGATTTGTAGCAGAACAGTAAGATCAGATGAAGAGCCACATCAAGACATTTATGATCTATTTTCTGGCTCCGGTTCTGACACGTCATGAATAGTGGTGTGCAAATTACTCCAGTCATTTGTTCTTTACTCAGATGGTCGTGGAAACAAGGATGGGATTAATTTCCCTGTTTGCAAAGTGTCTCGACACCGCTCACGAGAGCAGAGGTGAGCCAAGGCTGTGGTTCTGAGGACAGGCTGCCTCAGGCATGGAGGGCTACGGGTGAGCAGAGGTTTCCAAAGTCAGATAATTTGGATACAACCTATGGGAATTTTCATAGGCATCCAGATCACCAAGACAAGTTTAAAATATCATCTTTAAGCATCACTAGCCATAATCACTCCAACATTTTGCCCCAGTCTTTTTCCCATGCATACCCAGGTCACCGCTTTCTCTTTGCATTCTTCCTGCCTCTTTTCAGGCAGAGACCTTCAAGCCATAAAACTTCCAGGAGTGTAACCTACTGTAAAATGAGGCAAAACACCAAATAATTAAGTAAACAAGGAGCATCAGGGTCCATTGAAGAAAGGGTTTGGTTGGGCAGAAGCTGTTTTATAATTTTACTGATCTGATGCACCTTATTTTCATCTTCTTTTCCTGTCAGAGTGTTCTTGCATTTTGAAATTTAATGCCTTGATTTGACATTTTCTCCTGTCCTCCATGCCACTTGCTATAATTACTCTTTCAATTTCCAATGCAGCTTCTTTTTTTCCTGGACTGAAATTTACTTGTAATTTCTCAGAAAAAAAAAAATCTCCTTGTTAAAAAACAAATGCCATGGATAATTGAAGAGGGAAGGGGAGGAAAATAGGAGTGGGAGAATTATTGCTTGTAAGGGCATAGTTGAGGTAATAAAGGAAAACAGAAAGTTCCAGCTGTAAGGGTTGGTCATATCTCTCCAACACCAGACAGAGGGGATCATGAACCCCTTGAGGTGAGTGTAATCCATGTGTTCTCACTGCTGGGCACTGTGCAAGCAGTGGTTCTTGCTTGGGGCCATTGCTTCTTGTAGTCCATCCCAAACCAAATAATAGCAGCAATACCTTAATCATAAGCACATATGGACCATTAGATCATGACAAAATGGTATATAGGCCTTTAGAGCACACCTGAGGAAGTTACAGTAGCAGGTGGGTCAAGGACCAGCCTTCAAAGAAGCCTTTCTGTGAAGCCTTTCACAGAGCTGCCAGAGCTGTGTCCCAGCCCTGGGGCACCACAGAACCATAGAACAATTTAGGTTGGTAGAGACCTTTAAGATCCTTCAGTCCAGCCATTACACACTCATAGAATCACAAAACCACAGAATGGTTTGGGTTGGAAAGGACCTTAAAAATCATCTCATTCCACTCCCTGCCATGGGCAGGGACACCTTCCACTATCCCAGGCTGCTCCAAGCCCCATCCAGCCTGGCCTTGGACACTTCCAGGGACAGGGCAGCCACAGCTTCTCTGGGCACCCTGTGCCAGGGCCTTACCATAAACCAATGGCTGGTACTACATGCACTGAATTTCTCTGGGAATGCCACAGCAAACCAGAGTATGGAAATGCTAGACACAGTTCCAGTAGAAAACATCCTTTCTAACTTCCTAATTTAATAGGGCTTTATTATTTCAGCCAACTGTAAAATCAGAACATGACTCACTAGCCTGACAATGTTATCTTGTCAAGATCCCAATTTCTTGACTGTCGGAGGGTTTTTTTTCTTCTTGTTTTCTATCTGCTTTTGGTTTATCCTCAATTCTCTTTTCGTTTCCCTGTGTATTGATTTGCAATCTTCCTTTCTGCTTTTCACATTTCACACACTTAGATTTCAGTGATTTGGTTTCTTTTCTTCCTTCGTTGGTATTTAATACATGCGTTCATCTCCATGCTTAAACATATGGAGTCTCAATATCTTATCAGCTTCTCAAAACTCCCACCAAGACTTTTCTCCTTTTGTTTTTCCTTGGGTCACACTAATGCTGTTCTGGAAGCTAAATGGTGGGACTTCTTTTCAGCTAAAATTAATCAAACAGAAAAGTAGAGTACAGGGGTTCCTTTGATAACTCTCCTGGCCTTTAAGCAAGTTCACAGGCTCAGAGATTACAGCCATATTTATAGCACTGAAGAAGTGCTGAAGAAATGTTAGGGGTTTTAGCAGAAAGTCTTATTCCTTTATTTATTATTAACATATTAACATAAAGGGAAGTACAAATGCAGGAGTGTGAAATATGATTGTCACTGGGCTCAGCATTTCAAATGGATGCAATATTCATGGGCACAGCTCAGAAAAGAGAGGGTGCAGCTGTCTCCAGGCCTGGGGTTTAACACAGAGGGCTTGCACAGGCCTTTCCATGCAGCAGACTTTGAGCTGCTCTCCAGATGCTTCACGAGCGATGTCAGCTTCAGGCACAGCATTTCTGGGACTGTGGGACGCTGCCCACCCTTCTGTGTCTGTCTTGCCCTCAGCCATGGGCATGAAATTGCAGCCCAGAAGGGAAGACATCATAGCTCCTCTGCGTAGTGCCTCCCAAGGGGCTAAATGGTGTTTGTGGTGTCCTCCAGCGCAGCTTGTACCCAGCACCACAGCTGGAGGGGAAAATGTACCTCCTCCTCCACCCAGGATGGCATTCAGGAAGCTGCTGTATGCTGTATGGTGTGTAGTACCAAGCATTTAAAACTAGGTTATGGTAAAAGCAATTCTACATCTGTTTAACCTTGCTGCTATGAGAAATCCCATTTCATAGAATCCCAGAGTGGTTTGGATTGGGAGGGACCTTAAAGATCATCCCGTTCCACCCCCTGCCATGGGCAGGGACACCTTCCACAAGAACAGGTTGCTCCAAACCGCATCCAACCTGTCTTTAAACACTTCCAGGGATTTCAATAGTTGAATCGATGTGATTAATCTGAAGCAAAATTTTCAGTGTACAAATAGGTGTGGGCTGGACCAGGACATTACAGTTCAGGCTGAATTGTATTGGAGGTGTTCAAGAAACAATGGGATGTGGCACTCAGTGCTCTGGTCTGGTTGACAAGGTGGACATCAGTCAAAGGCTGGATTCACTGATCTTGGAGTCTTTTCCAACCCTCATGATTCTGGGATTGTGTGATTCTATGATCCCCTCACTGCAGTAATCTCTGTCAGAAGAATCACAGCACACACCTTTGCTGAGGATGAAAGACTGTGACCGGCCCAGGTATTTCTTAGATTGCCATAACCTCGGGAGAAGCATGAGTTTTTATCCAGTCTGGTTTTGGTCCTTTTATGATAAGTTGTTACTTTTGTTAAACAGCTTCATTTAGTCATTCTGATAGTTTCAACTAAAAATGGAACACCCAGTTTCAATGAGATCTTGGCTTTGCAGAGTAGGATATGATCAGCTCTTACCTCAAAGCTTTGTTGTCCATCTCCAGTATTTCTAGCATGACAGCAGCTGAAGACAAGTGGCTGTTCAGTAATCTCAGCTTTTAAATAATAATAGGAAAAAGACACTAGCCTTCAGCATTTTGAAAAATAGTTTTACAAGCCTACAGTATGTAGTATACGAATCACATCCTTTCACAATCACTTGTTCAACAACATAGTTTTCATAAATCAGTCCTGTAATTTTGCTTGCTGTTGCCTTGATTTTAGAAAATTTAGATTTCAGAGTTTTGAGAGTATGAAATAGCTATATCTGTAATTACTGAAAATCCATTTTTTTAAAAAGACTGATTTTTTTAAATGGATATGAAATCAGTCTACCTAGGTTAAGACTCAGAAAATTAATTCTTTGTTCACAGAGTTAGTAGAAAATTTGGGGAGGATTTGCTGTTCTCATCATACAAATGAGAGTTAATAACTGTTTTGAGCACAGTGTGGAGCTGCAAAAGATCCTGAAGATCTGTATTACAAAGAGGTTTGGGTCAAACAACATGAATTTTTATGTCAGGTTTTTTTTCATTTTCATTATTCAAATCCTCATAGGCAGTATGAGATGTTGCATTTTGCCAGGAAGCTCTTTGAGAAACACTTCAGACATTGCTGTCCATGGAAGGAGCTGTTGTTTTCTAGGAGTAATTCTCCATCAGTGGGCTGTAAACACAGCTCCAGTTTGGGTAGCTTGGCTTGACTAAGGTTGTACAAAACAAAGTTTTCACAAGATGATTTATTGACTGATGTATCATTTTTCCCCAGAGTAGAAAAGATTATTCTGCCCAATTTTATCTTGAAGAAAAATCCAGGAAACCTCTCTCGTAAGAATCTAGAACACCCCTTTTTGTCAGTGTGTGGGAGCACTGGGAACACTGCCATTGCCTCTACAGCTCACAGTACTCCTGGAGAGCTTCAGGAGAGGAACTTCATTCCTCCAAGGAGCTGGATGCTCCTGAGGAGACAAGCTGATCCTTCCGGAGCTTGGGAGTGCTATAATCATAGGAATAAATGAACAAAAATGACCAACCTTGAAGCAACCAAAATTTGGGGAAAGCCAAGACTGGACTTTTGTTTATGTCATAAGCAATAATGATGTAAAAATCAAGAGAGAGTGGCAATATAACAACCCCAAAAATAATCTCCAAGCAAAATACTGTACATTTTAGACAATCAAAATTACAACCCCTGGGAGTACAAGATTAATTAAACTGAATAAGAAGTCAGTAATTTCAAAATTGAGTGAGAAGACATAGTTTGAAGAATCTTGAATGATATAAAAGACATAAAATACAGGTATGCCAGAATGTCAAGCTCTCTACTTGCTTGACTTAACTGGCCATACTGCCTGCCTGGAGACAAAAGGAAAGAGAAAAAGTAAGGCAAAAAGCAAGTGGTTCATAAAGGAAACCCAAGCTGAACAGGGCTGTGTTTTCTCCTCTTCTGCCCTTTCTCTAATATCCCTTCCCTCCCCCTCAAGCTCTGTTTCTCTCTAGGGGTTGATGAAGGCCTGTCTGTTTTGGGTTTTTTTGTTGTTACAGTTTTATTAGGAGTTCAGTTCCTCCTGTGTCTGAAGCATTCTGTGATAGCTGGAAAATAAGTTAAATGTGACACTACATAAAATAAGAGACTTGAGTAACTGCAATAGGAAGAGATTTACGATCGGAGTGTGTAAAGCTTTGTGGTGTTGTTTTTTGTTAACACTTAATTTCACTTCTGTGTCTGGACTCACATTTTCCTGTATTAAACCTTCACCTAGCTTCTCCCTTCTGAACTGGGAGAGCTGGATAAGTGCATATCTTGAGGTATCCCACTGAAGAATTAACATGTGAGTGGTTTGGCTGAATCACTGGGGCCCAGGGGAGAAGCCTGGGGACAGAAACCCCAGATGATGGGCCAAGGTCAGAGTGTGGGAGCTGTAATCACCCAGGCAAAGCACTGACCTGCAGAAAAGTAACTGCAGAGACAACAGCAAGTCAGGACAAATTGTCCCCACGTCCCACCTGGAAGGTTTCACTCAGTGAGTTTACTCTCAGCTCTCAGTGAGGATGCCGTAACACTTGTAGTAAAAACAGAACAGATCTGTACCTTTTTAAAAAGGGGTTCCCTCACCCATCTTCTCCTTCCATCACCCTTTAAAGAGCTGTCAAGCAGCAGGTGTTATTTTTGCTGAATCCAAGTTTAGAGTGTGAAGAAACAAACCAACCAGGGACACATTTAAGAGAGACTGCATTTTCTGCATGGTGCACAAGCAAACTAGTCTCACTCTGAACACCTACATGCACCACCATCTTTTCTTCCCGCACCTCTCTGAGCTGTCACCTGAACAAGTTATGTTCTGGCAACAGAGAAAATAAAACAATATTAATCCTCTATGACACGCTAATAAAGCACCATGTGGCTCCCTCCATTCCATGGGCCAGAATCCAACAGAGATTCCCCTTGCAGGGACGGAGTAGGTGCCTCCAGCTTGCTGCCACATCACAGCCCCATCCTGCCTCGTTCTTCACGCTTCCCTGCCTGCGTCCACTCCCTCACTCTTGTTCTTATCAGAGCAAGCATTCCAGGGCTGCAAACACTCTGTGTTTTACATGTGCACAGTAGCAAGTACAATGCAATTCCTGCCCTTAGGCACTCACACAGAACAAATCTTAAAAGGAGTATTACATTTTTGCCTCTCTATATGGCTGTGTGTGGAACATGGCTCTGACCCTGGCTTGGCCACAACCATCTTCCCTGTACAAACAAGCCAGAGGGAAGCAAGTCCACGAGAGCTTTAGGAGTGGGTAAGGAGAAGGACTTCAGGGTGGTTGCACAGAGTTCTGGAAGGCTCCTTGACCTGGCGTGACTTGTGGAGGAATTTCGGCACCAAGGGGAGATTGGATGATTGAGTACTTGGAATGTTGGACACTGCTGAGCAGTGCCAGCACCTGAGACCTTGCTGGGTCTAACCAGGCACGTCAAACACAGCTCCAGTGAAAAGCTGAGCAGAGACAGTCAGCAACCACCGCTGCCCCGGGGCAAGAGACAGCAAGAAGGCTGTCAGAGGCCACCACTTGGGTGATTTTGACAGCTGACAAATATCCTGGTGGAGAATGACCCATTCATCAAAGGCAAAATTAATTATGGATGAGATTTGAAGGAAACGTTCAGGAGTGCTGTGTTTGATTGTTAGGTACTAGTGGTCCAGGCTCTCAAGGTCACCACTAAAGGGGATGTTTAATGCCCAGCTGACACTCCTCTTTGATTTCAAGCTCCTTTTAAAATTAATCTGCACACATCCTAGCCAGCTTACTTACTTACTAGCCACACTTCCTCCAGCCAGTTACCAATCCAGCCTGGATTGGTAACACACACCACTGCTCCTCTCAGCTCCCTCTCCTTTCACTGCCTTTGAGTATTGCAACTTCTTCGTTTGCTCTTGCTTATCTGAGATTTTCTATCTAGCTGCGGTGTTTTCTCTCTTTGCTGCTCTCATTTCCCTTCTCTGCCCCTCCACGTAATCCTTATCCTTCTCTGTGCTTCGTTTAATCCTGGCTGCCCAATTATGCAAATCGTACATTTACATTTTGACAGGGCTCCTCCACCCCTTTTCACGTGGTTATTTGTAATACAAATCATTCCCCCTTGCTTCCCCCAGTTCCTAACTGCCTCTCAGCTTCCTCACTAGGATGTGGTGTTAAAAGCATGGGGCTCAGACCTAATCCTTCCTGCAGCCTTGTGCTGGGAGCCATAACCCCAGTGCTGCACTGCACAGGACAGCTCAGAGGAGCACACTAACCTCCTTCTGCTGTGCTGGCTGAGAGGAGAATCATGGAATCACAGAATGGTTTGGGTTGGAAGGGATCTCAAAGCTCATCTCATTCCACTCCCTGCCATGGGCAGGGACACCTTCCATTATCCCAGGCTCCTCCCAAGCCCCATCCGACCTGGACTTGGACACTTCCAGGGATCCAGGGGCAGCCACAGCTTCTCTGGGCACGCTGTGCCAGGGCCTCCCCACCCTCACAGTAAAAAACAGGTCTCACCTGGCCACTCCCAGCCATGAGGTGCTGAAGGGCTGTAGTTGCAAGAAGCTGAACTGGGAACCTTATCACATATAAGGTAACCTGCCTCTTTCTTCCACTTTGTTCCAATTGATGCAGGTTCCTAGTAATTGTTTTCAGAAAGTTGTGGTTTTACATCTATCCCCAAAGATTAGCTGCACTGTCTACTGCATGTCTAGGGGAAAAGTCATAGAATCTTAAGGAGTTGGAATGGACCTTAAAGATCCCCTAGTCCGAACCCCCCATGCCATGGGCAGGGACACCTCCCACCAGAGCAGGCTGCTCAAAGCCTTATCCAACCTGGGTTTGAGCCCTGCCAGGGTTGGGACATCCACAGCCTCCCTGGGCAACCTGTGCCAGTCTCAGCACCCTCAGAATGAAAAATTTCTTCCTGATATCTGACCTAAATTTCCTCTCTTTCCATTTGTACCCATTCCCTCTTGTCCTGTCACTCCAGTTCCTGATGCAAAGTCTCTCTCTGGCTTTCCTGGAGCCCCTTCAGACCCTGGAAGGTGCTGTGAGGTCTCCACACAACCTTCTCTTCTCCAGGCTGAACAGCCCCAACTCTCTCAGCCTGTCTCCATAGGGGAGGGGCTCCAGTCCTCTGATCAACTTCCTGGCCTCCTCTGGACTGGCTCCAACAGTTCCATGTGTTTCTTATGTTGGGCATAGCAGAACTGTGTGCAGGACTCCAGCTGGGCTCTCACAAGAGCAGAGTGGAGGGGGAGAATCGACCTGCTCCCTCGACCTGCTGGCCACGCTCCTTTGGATGCAGCCCGGACTCTGTTGGTTTCCGGGCAGGCTCACGGTGAGGTTTTCCATCACCCCCAAACCCTTCTCCCAGGGCTGCTCTCCATCACCACTCTGCCCAGCCTGTGGGTGTGTCTGGGATCGCCATGACCCAGGTATAGGACCTTGCACTGCATTTTGTTGAACCCACAGCATCTTTAAAGACAAAGTTCAGGTAGAGAAATTAAACTCCCAAGATTTTGCAATAGCACCTTCAACCTTAAGCTGCATTTACTACTACTGCACTCTGAAGCAGATATAATATTCCTTCATCTCTATAGCATATAATTTTTTTCCAGTAGAGTAGCATCGGTTTCTGCTTCCATTCCCGCTCTGGCTTGGAGGAGATTTGTTTCTGCAGACTAGTGTTTTATTTGGGTAAGGCCTTATTTATCTTTATTCTAAGTACATCCTGCTCTGCGTTTACATTGGAGAAGACAAGGTCAGGGAAGTATACATCTTATTTAGACTGGAAAGTGCTGAAGTCTGAGGGCTCCCAGTGAGAAGTCTCCCAGCAGTAGGCATTACTCTTACTGCTCTCTCAAGATGACCTTCATTAGCTCCCACATTAGTTCATTACCTCATCTCCCAAGAAGCTTCATATCTGTGACATGTTACACAGTGGCAAAAATTTTATTTAAAAGTACAAAAGCCATCTTAGCTTCACTAGACTGGGGCCAGACTTACACAAAACACCATTGGCATCTCCAGTCTTCACCATCCTCACAACACTGCCAATATAGAGGGATTATTTTCATGTTACCTACAGACATAGCAGCACAGCCCCAGGAGATGATCATCACCAAAGGTCAGAGAGGCAAAGGCTGGGAGTGCAGCAGCATCACCCGCAGTTTACAGAGGCATTATAGGTTAGCCTGAGCTCAGCAAGAAGCCCTCAGGAAAGCTGGCAGCTGAGCCCGGGCACACTGAACCACTCACCACGGAGTTTGCTGTGTGATTTACATACATAGGAATTTTTATAACCAGAATGTATTTTTCTTCTTCTTTCTCTGTCAAGCTTGAGTGAGCACATGGTTACAAGACAAAATTGCCTTTGCTTCCCAGTAGTGCTGTCCCTGCCTGTTTTCCATTGCTGCCCTCACACCCATTCTTCTCTGTCATTTCCAGCCCTGTTCCAACACCACATCTTTGCTCTTCTCCTCTTGGCCAAGACAACTTGGAAAACTCACACTGCTGAGGGTGAAGTGGGTATGTCAGAGTGCTGTCTTCTCTCCCTACAGTTTCCTGTGCTTCTAGAACACACATTTACCTTTGAACATTTGTTTTAATCTCTCTTTTATCAATCTCTAGATAAAGCCCCGTTGGTTTTCTATCCAGTCCAGCCCCTCATTTGAATTCCCGGTGCATGGCTTTCTGTGCTAAGATTCAACTTCCTTCCCTCTCTTATCACCCCTCTTATCTGCTACCTCCAGCTTAGCATCTTTTATCTCCTCCTTTTCCTCCCCCTCTCCTTTTTCTGTCCATTTTTAAGTGAACTCTTCATGCACCACTAAACCCAGTCCATCGCAGCAGTGCCGTCGTTCCCAGTCCGGAGCTGCGGCTGGCTCCAAGCCTCCCTCGCTGCTGGAGCAGCGGCTGCATCCCCTGCATGCGCGGCTGGATAAATGGCCAGCATTAGGAATGTTCTGTGCGAGGGAGCCTGTGGCAGTGCTAATGTGCCACCACTAGTGCATCTCGCTGCCGTCGTCACATCAGTCCTGGGGGAAATTACAGCGAGATGATCTACAGCGCTCGCCTCCTGTTTTAATCCAGGCTGCTTTGCGTCCTGCTGGAGAGAAGTACAGTCAGTGGCAGCTGGGAAGGAGCGGCCTTTTAACACAGCGTTGCTGTATCATTGCTTGTGCCGCCCTGCCTTGGCTCCCATCGCCTGCTCCGCAGCCGGGGAGGATGCGGAGGAGCCGGGCCGGGCAGCGGGGGCTGCGCAGGGGATGATGAACGCTGATGGCCGGGACCGGGGAGATGAGGCTGATAATGGCTCTGCGGTGCTCCTTCGCTAGCAGAGGAGGGCAACAGCCATGCGAGAAAGGGAAAGGTCACACACTGAGGGAAAGAGAAGATACTTAAAGCTAAATGTCAGAACATCAATTTGGTGAACTAAGGAAATGTTTCCCTCTTTGCAGAGGGCCTTCAGAAGGGCTTGGAATGGATTGGGGTGCCACAGTGGCCCCTGCTCTGCTCCCCAGCCACCACAGGGAAGATTTGTCCAAACAGTTCCTTGGCATCACTCAGCACGAGCACTGAGTCACATTTAGGCAGGATTGCTGTCGTCATGGATCACTTGCTTATTGAAACTTAGGAGTGAAAACCTGCCTGTAATGATTCCCTGTCACAGCCACTGTCACCGCCTTTCGCGCAGCTGTAACCATTTTGTCTGGAGCCGTCAGAGTTAAAAGCTCAGCTGCAGCTGCACCTCGGGCTGTTGGGATGTGGGTTCCCAGCGCAGCAGTCACGGGTCAGGCTCTGTAGTAGACACATCCCAGGAGGCTGTGTGTGCGTGGAGCCTGAGAAATCCTGGACACTGCTTTGAACTTCAATTATTAATAGCCACCTCAAGGCTTTCTGAGAAGATGAGCTGAAAACCACAGTCTGCACTTCACTCTGAGGATACTCCACCTTTATGTTTGTGTCAAAACAGGGGACTTCCACAAATGACTTTGTTGCCAGGGGCTTGAATTATGTACAGGGAACTTGGTGCTCCGCTGCATCGCAGTAAACAACAGCACATTTCTATGGATTTATTAATTGCTTTTGTATGCATTTATTTTTCTGTAGTGGCTTAAGCGAATAAAATGCAGTAACAAGAGGATTTTTACTGAGTTAATTAAAGAGGAGAGCAGTTCTAGGCAAGCGTGACATTAAAGACTTGCCAAATACCTCTTTTCTGAAAAAACTACCAGCCACTTTTAAGTCTGCTCCAATTCTTAGGCTTTAATGGAAAGTCCTTTCCAGACCAACTTGTTTGAGTTTCAAAACAAGTTGGCTGTTGGCAAGTTTGTAAAGGAGAATGGGCAGGAGGAGAAAGGGGGGTTATGGGGAAAATAGGGAACAGAGTGCATCTGAGATAACAGTTTAAAAGTTCTACGAGTGTCCTCCTCCCAAAGCATTGTCACTAACTTTGTTCTGTCTAAGGCTCCCAGTTCAGGGATTGTGTGGTGAACCAGCCTCAGCAGTTTCAAAACTCTGGCTGAATTTGGCCCTAGATGTCTAAAATCTGTTTGATTTAACATTCTTTGCTCTTTCCCTAAGTTTTAAAGTTCTGTCCTGCTGTGCTGGCTTTGACAGAAAGCCCAAATCAGTCCTCGGTTTCTATACCCAAGCTATTTGCCACAAACAGCTCTGTATTAAAATCAATGAGAGATCTGACCTGTTAATTTCTGAAGTAGCCTCTGGTATGCAGAGAGGCTCTGCAATATTGTCTGGCTCTCAGATGTGAGAAATGGCACTTTGTATTGCTCACTGGGTGTTAAAAATGTATAGATGTGAAGTAGATTGGGAGGTCTGCCAGTACAAAGTTAATGGAAGTTCTCATAATTTCCCCAAGTGACATTAGTGACCTGGGCTTGAAGTGAAGCCAGGTCTGGTTTCACATCATCTAACATTTCACTAAATGTTAACCCATTGAGATAGAATTTTTATTAGGTAAGCCAGAATTTCATAATTTACCACAACCTCTAGATATATATTTTCCTTTTACTGTCCAGAAGATGTTTATTACTGTCTTTTGAGAAGTATTAAAGGAGCGTTAGTACAAATAAAGCTCCCTTCCTTAATCTCCAGGCAAGCTGCAAAAGCAATTTAATCTCAGCACACTGGATACCCGGTGTGCTTCTTTAGCACATAAGGATCCAACAAGTACACTCCAATGCTCTCGAGGGCAGATGTTGGATGACAGAGCTGCTGCAGTGGGAGAAGGCAACACAAGGATGCCGAGGGGAGAAAGCCCTTCTCAAAGGCAGCCCACCAACAGAGTGTTATTTTTCAAAATGTACCCACTCAACCCAATAGCACCCACAGCGGGGAAACATAAGGTAAATTAGTGACCTTTCAGGCCCAGATGTTAAGAGAGTAGAATAGCTGAGAAATCCAAGGGCTAAGGTCAAGATAAAGAGTGCTGCATAAATGCAACAGCTGTAAGGCCCTGAAAAGGCATCAGAGACAGTGAGCACCAGGAATATATAAATCACTCGGAGCAATCTGCTGCAGCAAGGCGTGCTGGGCTAGACAGCCTCTTTAAACTATTGCCAACACTTTCCAAAAGTGTGTGGTTAAAATTAGGCTTTCCAAGCCCATATTTAGAAATTGAAAGGCACCAGAAGTACTGAGCACCCATCGAAACATATGGGCTCACAAACCCTCTGGAAATCAGGTCACACGTTTGAGGCAGAGATTTCTGTGCTGAGTTGCCCCTGAAGTGAGAATGGTCTTGGGCTGAGAGCACTGTTACCTTCACTGCTTTTCAGATCCAGCCTAAAGAAACAGCTAAGACTCAGCTTCTTTATTATGAAAAGCTTTGACCTATATAGAAAACTCAAGAAGCCTGAGCAGCAGAACTAATGAAATATGATTTCCAGCAGTTCTGTCCACCTGGGTTTCCCAATACCCATAAGGAGTGACTTATAACGGGGTCTGTCTCTTTTATATTCCCCTAATTTTCATAGAACTTGCATAACTTTAGTGTCTTCATCAAGGGTGCTCAGAGTTAGTCCATGTATTCAAACATCTCCTTGCTTATTTGGAAGTATTCTCAAGGGTTTGGGGACCCTGTCACTTACAGTACAGGTTATACAAACCACACAGTGACACAAACTGAAGGGCTTTGTGTTGTTGATGTGTCTGCAGCTTCTCTAATTTATTCCAGGATTGTTACAAAGTAGGACCTTTTCCAAGGGTACATGTGTGCTTACAGAGACTTGTTGGAATCTGGTTTTGTCAGTCTTTTTGTTTTTTTGGCAACAGGAGGAAGCTGATTTGTGCTAAAATATGTACTGTTTTCTCCACTTTGCTTTACTGAGAAATTTACCTGAAACATTCTAAAATCTGAGAGGTGGGAAAAAAAAAAGATAAATCACCTTTAATTGGTACATATGGCCAAAAAACCCCCAACAAAAACCAGTTAGTTTACAAGTCTCCTTGTTTACTCACAGACCAGAATTAACTCACAAAGGATGTAACTCTTCATCTCGGATGGAACATAAACAAACATTATTCCACTGGATTAAGACACACGTATCTGTAAACAACACTGAGTATTCCCTTTGGCAGATGCAGTACCTGTGACCCCAGCAGCTCCTGGTGCTCTCTGCAGGCAGAGGCTGCAGCAGGAGTGTGCTGGGTTCACAGGAGCAGCAGAAACAACACTGAATCATTTGGGCACCAGAGAGCCTGAGCTTTATTGCAGAAGACACCAGGCTCCATGTGTAAAGCTGACCAGCAGAAAAATCTCATGAACCACTGGGCTTTTTCCTGCACCAGATCCCAGTTTGGTCAGGTAGAGTTCTGATTTAGTTATTGCTCATCAGTTTTTAAGACTCTGATTGTATAAATGCTCATGTGTTTGTGTTTATTCCTATGTTTCAATTTTCCCCAAAACTGTCGCACAAAGTTCAGTTGCTGTGTTTGTCTTTCTTATGGAATCAAGTCCTATCAATATGGCCTATTTAAAATGAAAATTAGGCAGCAATTAACAACTATTTCCCAAATCAAGAGGAAACAAAAAAGCCCTATTGAGACAATACAAAGCTTTGTGCCTTCTGACAAATTTCTATGTTCCCCAGTCCTTATCACATTCAGGCTTTACTGGTAGAAAGAAGAAACTCATAAAAATACTCTTGTTTTCTCAGAAAGGTGTGTTTTTCCATTTAAAATAGCTTTGAGAAAATACCCCACCAGCAACTTAAAATTTGTTTTCTCAAAGCAAAAGAAAACATACTACAGCTCATACATATGTGCATATAAATACAAAGAGACATAAACAAAACACTTACAGAATCCTTGATTATTAATATGTGTGTTTTGTAACATTACTGGTTTCAAGACAAACTTAGCTCACCTGAAGGATCTTTGCTGCTCTGACAGATGCTCAGAGCAGCTGCAGAGCCTCTGCAGAGCCCCTGGTGCTGGGCTTATGCTCACAGGTGAGGCTGTTCAAGCCCACCCTGCAGGAGGGTGTCAGGGGCCCTGGCTGCTTTAAAGAGCCTGGAGCAGGGCAAGGAACCACCTGCAATAGCCCTGCTTGAAGCAGTTTCACGGGGTTTGAGGTGTGCTCTTGTTTCAGAGTTGCCCAGGCAGCTGAGGCCCGAGGAGGGGCAGGGTTCTGCTGGCTCAGGCAAGGTCGGTCAGTGCTGCAGCGTTTGTCATGTGTGTCTCTCCAGCAGCTGTCAGAGCACAGGGAGGCAGCCGGCGCAGCCACGAGCTAATGAAGCTCATCTGGTACATTAGGTACAGGAGGTGTAATGCAGAAGATTGCATGTTCAAGCCCTACTATTAACTCATGCAAAAGTTGGCTGTGTGTTCTTCCTGAAGATGGAGTGGAGGCTTGCAGTGTCATTACTGGGAATAAGGATGATAAATGACAGTTGCTTTTCTAACCATGTGCATCTTTTCTCTGCAGTGTGACTCAAGTTCCTCCTGTGATCCACTTGGGGCAGCTACCACTCCAGGTTTTTTATCCTCATGCCTTTTACCAAGCCACTTGAAAGCATTTGCTCTTGGACGAGAGCACCTCTTTCTTTGTATGCCCAGTGGTTTGCAATTCTGCATGTTCCTGACTGGGGTGCGAAGGCCTGTGGTGGTTTTGTATCCATGTGTCTGGACCTGGTTTATCCTCCCCTGTGTATACACCAGGCTGTAGGGCTCTTAACTGTGCCTCAGGAATTGTGCAGGGGCTCTGGCTGATTTGGGTGAAACCACTGAACAGGAGCACTCAGTATCTCTTACTCTGTGCCCTGCTGCACATTCCCTACTGGACCAAGAGCAAAGGGCACAGAGGAAGGAAGGATTGGGGTTTGAGCCCAGAGCCTGCACAGAGCTGATTCCCAGGGGTTCAGCTCTTGTTAAAGCAGATCCTTAGCAGACACAGCCCTCAGGAATATCCCTGCTGATGGGAGAGCAGGGTTGTCTGGAGAGCTCAGCATCTATGCACTGAACTCTTCTGAAACCATGGAAGTTCCTCCTGCTGCTCTAATCAAAGCCAAACTCACTCTGCCATCTATTCCTCAGTGTAGGGAAACACTGGCCGTCATCTCTCCAAATGAAATCCTCAATCCACTGAACTCAAGAGGACTTTTGCCTTGAGCTTTGACTGAGCAACAGGATTTCTCGCCCTCTGCCTCAATATTCACCAGTGACCCTGGGAATGTCATACATCTCCTTCTGTCACAGCTGGGTTTGGAGCTCTCATGTCTGTGTGCAGCCACAGTGTCTCTGCTCCCAGGTCTTCTGAGTATTGAAAGAATGAAAAATGCTTAAAACAGTCACTAACAAATTTATTCTTTTCATGGGAGTCCTCAACCAGCTCATGGGATTCTTATGGGAGACTGAATTTCTCTGTAAATTAATCCACAAAAATGCTGATCCCTCTGGGGTGTTAGTGATACCATTCAAAAGTCACAGATAGCATCTTTGCCAACGTTCTGTAGTATCAGTGTTGTTGTCTATCTTATTTCCTCCCTTATAATTTCTTCCTATTGGTCTTGTACGTGGAACTAGCATTTTTGTCCTAATTAGACAATTGCACATTATGATGCACTAATTTGTTAACCTATGTTCACAAATCTTTTAATTACAGCAGTCGTCTTTGATGTGCTGTTATTATTCAGCTACGGCAGTAAACAATTCAACAGCTAACTGGAAGGAACTCATTATTTTCGGAGAGACGTTGTCATTATTCTTTAAAGTATTTTTTTCCTAAAATACAGACAGTGAAGAGCCAGAGAAATAAACAGAGAGTCACTTCAGAAACCAAACACCTCATTTCACCACGCTGATAGTTATTATTGAAAACACAAATATTTTTAAAGCGTAAATAAGTTGAGGACTTATCCTTCACACTTGTAATCCCCAGGCTTCCAAGCTCCCAGGGTGACTAGAAAGGCTTCTCTAGCATCAGCACAGCAACAGGTACTGGATATGTGAGCCTTCACGGTGCATCCAAGCTCCATGTAAGCACTGTGTTTGGTGGGACACGGCCACATGGCAAAGGTTTTTGCTCATTTGTAAAGGTGAGGTAAAGATTCCACATGCTTAACTCCCCTATGTACCCTTGAAGAGAGGGTTTAGCCCTTCTTTCAGCCTTACTTCTTGCTTCAGCAAAACATAGCCAGGTGATGCATTTTTTCTCTTCCAAATTACTGTCATTGAGCTGCCTTTAATCTTTTAAGGATTATATTAATATTTTCAAGCATTTTTTCCCCTCTTGAGGCTTGGCATACAGATTTGGATTTTAGCTGGAACTATCAAACTGTGGAGGCTTGTGTTTTATCACCAAGCACAGCATGAAGACACCACAGTTGCAATGTACAGATTGCCCGGAGCAGACTGTCTTTCTTGAAGATCAGGTTGTCCATGTGAATATTTGCCAGCTGCAAAGGCCAGATTCGAATTTCTGGATGCTCCACTTTCCCAGGCCTGGGAAAGACTTTCTCCTGACTTTGCATCCCTCAAAAGATCAGCAACAGCTGCTGAGACCTCTTAGAAGAGTAGGAAGGGGGAAAGAGGAGATAACCAGGCCATCTGTTGTAAAACCACAACTTCTTATTGATTTCAATAGACTATTTTTGGTCCAAACAGTTCCAGCACACAAGCACCCACATACCCTTTCTGCTGGCAGTAGAAAGCCGTGGCTGGTTACTGAGAACAGGAGGGTGAATAGCACAAAGTAGCATTGGGTCTCCACAGCAAAATCAGCCACCCCTCCTTACTCCTGGCAGATGTTTCCCTAACCCCTTCTTAAAGCCTTGTAATGATGGAGGTGTTATGCCCTTTCCAGCAATCTCTTCCAGTGCTGAACCCTTCCTGCCCTCGAGTGCTTTTTCTAATGTGAAATCTGTGTCACCTCTGCAGCAATTTAGGGCCATTATTTGTTGCTCTACCCACTTTTCTGGAAGAGAGGAGCAGAGCAGATGAGATAAGAGTGAGAGGAAGGGAAGACATCCGCTGTGTTTCCTGGGAAGCAAGCCTTGCCGACCTTTCTGTGGTTTTCAGCCTGTCTCATTTCTCATACTCCAGTTTCCACTCCATAAAACCCAGCAGCGAACGTGCCGTGCTGTGACGACTGGGGAGAACTTCAAGGGTTCATTTTGTCACAGTTTTAAAATGTCAGATTAGGCTGCACAGTCACATTAGTACCGTTAGCTTTAATATACTCGATACCTAATCTGCCAGGGCTTCTTTATTGACAGGCTGCATCTCTATTTGAGCTTGAATAAACTTGTGCATAAAATGTTATCAGCAATGACAGCTGAAAAGAGGTCTATTGCTCTTTAAATTTTTGATGGGAGGCAAGCATTCTGTCATTTGTGATAGCATTATATGTAATCCAACATAACAACTTGATAGTCTGATATAACAACATTCCAGCTTCCCTGCTACCATTGTAAGGAGGTGCTGTGTACAAGCTGCTCCTACACGCAATAATATCAGCACTGACAGCTGGTAAAAGAGTCAAGCTCCTCTCTTTCAATTTCTGGGGAGCAACCCTCATCTTTAGTGATTTTTTTTCCTTGGGTGTGGATAACATCTTTGCCCAAATGTCCTGGAGAAATTTTTCTGGTTTGGAAATTCATTACAGGACAGAGTTGTCTCATGAGATGCCTTTATTTCCACAAGTGCTGCCTTCAAGTGTGGTACAGTGGGATGGAGTTCTGTCCCAAATCACAGGACAGGAGCTCCTCAAAGTCTTTGCTTCCTGCATGTATTTCAGTTCCATCTTCCAAGTTCTCTCATCGCTGTTGGTTCCACTGTTGCCCCATCCCTCGAAATGTCCAAGGCCAGGTTGGATGGAGTTTGGAGCAACCTGGTCTAGTGGAAGGTGTCCCTGCTCATGGTAGGGGGTTGGAACTGGATGAGCTTTACCCCCCTTCTAATCCAAACCATCCTCTGGTTCCCTGCCAGGCTGGGACTAAGTGCTGTCACCCAGAGCCCCCATCTTCCCCTTCCTTTGTTCTCAAAAACCCCAGGATAATCTCACCCAGCAGTTCTCAGCACAGCACCAGAAGAGGTGTGCTCTGCCACCCTGCAGGGACTCTGCATCCTGTTCCTCCAGAGAACACCTTTCCCTTCATGCTGGACACTCCCTGCATTCACACTCATGTAAAGGAAGTGTAATACATGAATCAAATATTTTGACCACTACTGGTTTGTTAATTGAATTTTAACTTTTTATATTGCAATATTTTAACTGCTTGAGGTCAGGCAATTTGGAAATTAACTTCAAGTTAGTTCTCGCAAGAAGATCAATACACAGGATAAAAGATATCCATTGGATTATGAGCAGTTCATGTCCTAAAGAAATATCTACTGTGCTTTTTCTTTAAGTGGACTTGATTTTCACTCTTTTATACCTCCTCCATGCTTGTATAATTAACTTAAGTCCATGAAAATCCAGTGGAGCAATGCAGTTTCATTTAGCTGAGCTGCACCAGTGTGAAACTGGTATGGAGGAAGGATCAGTGCTGGCTGATATGGCAGCACCAGCTTTGGCAGTAGTGTCCAGAACCAGTCCATTTTTTTCACATACTCCACAGTGTAGCAACATCAGTAAGCACCCAAGTGACACTGAGAGATATCCAAAGGTACATTCAAATGAAGGAGCACATTTTAATGTTATACCATATGTTGCTAAACGAGCTGTCAGGCAACACTTATAGGCAGGTGGATACCAGACCTGTACATAAATAGCTGAGGTGTATTTTAAGGCACAGGTTTGTGGAGGAGGCTGGGCTTCACCTGATTTCTGGTTGGCAGGGAACATTGTGATAACCTCACCTGACCCTCGAAAGAACAGGAATCACAGAATTTCACGGGGGGTGTTTTACCCTTCTGTTCTCATTTTTATTCCTGTCTGTACATGTTAAAGCATTGCTTTCATTTCTGGTGAAATTTCTCAGCACAGAATCACAGAATGGGTTGGGTTGGAAAGGACCTTAAAGCTCATCTCATCCCACCCCTGCCATGGGCAGGGACACCTTCCACTGCCCCAGGCTGCTCCAAGCCCCATCCAGCCTGGCCTTGGACACTTCCAGGGATCCAGCCACAGCTTCTCTGGGCACGCTGTGCCAGGGCCTCACCCCACTCATAGTCAAGATTTTCTTCCTAATATCTAATCTAATTTGACCACTTTTTATTTTAAAACCCTTCCCCCTTGTTCTATCACAACAGGCCCTGCTAAAAAGTCTGTCCCTATCTTTCTTATATGTTCCCTTTATGTACTTGAATGTGCTCTAAGGCCTCCCTGGAGCCTTGTCTTTTCCAAGCTGAACAATCCCCATCCCAGAGCCTTTCCTCACAGGAGATGCGCTCCATCCCTCTGATCATCTTTGTGGCCTCCTCTGGCCCTGCTCCACCAGGTCTCTGTCATTCCTTCACTGCAATTACAAAATACCCTTCTCTTGTGCAGGAGCACCATTGCAGATGTTTGCCTTTCACTGCCCATGCATGCAGAATTGTAGAACCAGTTAGGCTGGAAAATACCTTTGACATCACCAAGTCCAACAGTAAATCAAACCCTGCCACATCCACCACCAAACCATGTCCCTAAATACCATAACCAGAGAAACATCAGGGTCAGGCTGACACTGCTGCACAGGCAGCCAGGGCACACAAGCCAGGGAAGAGCAGGCTGCCTTTCCAAAGCATCTTACACAACAACACTGGTTCGCTCTCCAAAGGCAGGGAAGTGCTGCTCCTGTTGGCAGAGGGGTGAATTGAAGCACTTCTGAATTCAGCTGTGAGTGTTCCTCCTGGTGCCCGTAGGGCTGGGCTGGCACAAAGCTGGGCAGAGCCCTGGAGTCAGTGTCTTGTCCTTGGGTAGCCTGGGCTGAGACCTGCTCACTCTCTGTGCCAAGGCAGAGACTTAATCAAACTGGACATGGTGTGGAGAAGGTGCTATTCCCTGCAGAGCTTCATGAAATAAGGCCTTGAGGCAACAGTGCTCTGCATATGATACAGACTGGAAACCTGGAGGGTGAAGGAATATCCCAAGAGTGGGTTCTCCTAGCCCTCCAAACACTGGTCCTGCTGCCGTTGAAAATCAAATGTGGTTTTATCTTGATCAGTTCTCCGGCAGGAAGTGGTGGGAAGATCAGAGCTTCTTGAATTAATTGGAGATTTTATTATTAAAACAGAAGAGTTTATACTGGGCATAAAAAAAAATCATTTTTGTGATGCATTCTTTTCCAGAGCTTCCCGAGGCTGTTGCTAAGATAGGTAACTGTTAACACCTTTCTATTGCTTTAATTCATAGTCTCCAGGCAAGCTTCTTAGGTTCAGACTATGGGAACACAAACGTGTATGTGATACAAACTAAATGCATAAGTGTCAGCAGTTAATGGAGTAAATTAATAGTTAATTGGACCACACATGTACAATTAGTTCCAGGTTCTGCGATGAAAGTAAAAAATACTTCTCTTCTGAAAGAAAAATTGCAGTTATTAAAGAATTCCCAACATGTTGTAACCAAACCCTGGGCTTCTCTGTCTCACTCACAAAGCCAAAGGCCAGAAGCTGCACCTGACCAGGCTTCACCAGGGGTGGCATCAGGCTCCTGGGCAGCATGGGCAGAGCACCACACCCCAGGTGAAGCTTTGGGGGTTGGACTCTTTGAAGCTCCGCTGAAAGGCTGTGATTGTGGAGTGAAGGTCTGCTTGGGTGGGTGGTGGGTGCTGATGGCCGTGTCTCCCTGAACGGGGAGTCTGGGGAAGCTCCAGATAGGGCAGTGATCTCCTTCCCCTTTGGATCATCTTCCAGTCACACACAGAGAAATCCCTCCTGGCATTAGCTCAGCACCACTCTCCTCATGGAGTGCTCGTTGTTGCCATGGCTCCTGCTGGCCCCCAGCAGCCCTTCTCCAAGAGCAGTGGCCAAGCTGGTGTTTGGTACTGGAGCTGTTTGGGTTGAGGATGCACAAAGTGAATCTCTGTGAACTAAATTGCTTAACCGAAGCCCAGGGAGGGCCCCTGCATTAAAATTATATCTCTATTTAAATGTCAGGAATGTGGCCTTTGCTGGAAGATCAATAGAAACACGGGAGGAGTATTTTCAGTTTTGCATCCTTCATTCATCATGATCTTCCTTACTTGCCTTGCTTGTGGGGCTGCCCCCAGCCAAGCAAAAGAGACACAGTCTGCCATTCATCTTTTGTCTCTTCTCTGAGGTGCAATCCATTGGTCTTTCCCTGCAGCCTGGGTGGTGTGAGGAGCGGTTTGTGCCAGGAATGATCTCTGCAGGTGGAGGAGTGCTCTGGCAGAGATGGGAGCCCTGGGCAGGGGGGCGAGCCTGCACTTGCTGGGGGAAGCCAAGTGCACTGAGATACCCACTAAGGGCAGACTTTTTGCCATAATTTGTCATCACTGTTGATATTGAAATGTAAAACAGGAAAGCAGAGTGGAGGGAGGAAGTCAGGAGAGCTGGAGCCATGCAGCGACTCCAGGCTGGAAGCGCCCTGCCTGCTAATGAGGCGTGAAACACCACGAGGCCTGTGTAAGGCACAGCTCAGAAATGGATGGAGTTGGACAGCTCGCCTTCACACAGAAAGTAAAGTGGCAACTGTGAAGTAAAGAAGGCGCAGGAGTGAGTTTAAAAAAGGAATCAAACCAGTGTTAGGGGCATAAGCAAACTGGATTAGGAAAAGGCCTAATGGAGAGTAGCCTTACTGAGCCTTAAAGGCTGATGCTGTCCTCATCAGAGCAAATCCACCAGCTCCATTTGGGGGAGACTTCATTTTACAGATGGGATGGTCCCTCCTTACCTAAAGTCCACATCTGTCCTACCGCTGAGCACCTCGGGGTGAGCTGAGATGACGCTTCCTCGTAATCTAACTACCTTTGACAGCAGCTAAGAGAGCTGAGAGAGAGGCCAAAGATATGTATTAAACTGTAGACAGCTTTTAGTAGTTCATAAAATGCCTTTTCAGTGATAACTTCGATCAGAGGGTCAGAGAAATGGAAGGAATCCTGTGATTTTGCTCCTCTTAGAGTGCACCAAAGGCAGGCTCTGAGGGGACAGCCATTGCACCTTGGCACTCACGGGTTAATTGAGTGCTGCTGCTTTAGGTCTCATTTATGCCGTATTTTTTCAGTAAACACACATCAACTCTGAAGATCTTAATTAGAGTCTTTGGAAAAACCCAATATGCTATAATTCTTCCACTGAGGTCTATATGAAAAACAAGGAACATATTTCAAATGCAATGGCAACAAACAAACAAGTGTGCATAGCCCCAGTCTACAGACTCAGTACATACACACACACTTCCCTAATATGCTTGCTTAGGCTTTACAATCTGTTTATTAATTCGTGAGTAAACTTGATATGCCCTCTGGAAAAAATACTAAAATAATATCTCTCAATTGGCTTCACTGTTAGCATGCCTCTAATTAAGTAATGTACACCTCCACTCGCTATTAAACAGTTCCATGATTTTTAACACCAGTGTTGTTTGGTGCCAGCTATAAAAATTTTTAACAGCTCTCCTGTTACCACTCTTCTCCTAAGTACATGAAAGTGGCTTTACATATTTGACCTCTCCCTTCCCTGTTCCCACATTTTTAACCCTTCTTCCCCACTGCAGCAAGGAGCTGAAGCCTTGAAGGTCTCATGGAGATGAAAGATTCCCCCCCTGCTAGGTGCAGGAATTTCCACCAGCATGCCTCTGAGGATGGAGTCCTCTGGGCTTCCCCTGAGATTGCCAGGGACTCTTTGAGGAGCAAAGTTCTGATTTTGTGAGTAAAACCAACCCATAGAAGTAAATCTGATGATCCATAGCAAAGGCCAGGAGAGATGCTATGGCAGCATCTGTATGCCAGGAGCTGTCAGCCTGGCACTAAACTATCACTTTAACTCCAAATAATACAGAAACCCTTTAGCCACCCCACAGCCTAACACCCAGTAATCTCCAGCAAAGCAAGAGCAAATCCATGGGATTATTTTCCTTTTCAAGGTAAGCAGGATAATGTACTCAGCTGGAGTTGGGCCACGAGGCTGACAAATCTGGGGATGAGGCACACCCTGCAGTTAAGGAGAGACTGAGACTCAGGTGGATCCATCCAAGGATCACTAAATGCAAAGTGACCCTCTGGCCCAGTACTGAACCAATGGACTACCAAAAACCTCATCTGGAGGAAAAGCTGCTGTGTCTTGACCAGTTCCTCGTGGTCAGATAACCAAGGAGGACCAAGGCAGTAACAGCTCAGTGTGGCTGATGAAGCTGCAGAGGCTGCAGTCTGGAGGGACCTGACTCTGGGCCATGAGCATTGTGTGTATTTTCCTCTTACAATTCACAGATAATGAGAATTCTGATTTTTACCCATAAATTGAAGAACGAAAAACAGATCTGTGCCCTGTCCACAGGGAAGCACAGGCAGATAAGCAGTTTCTGGATCATTCTCAAAACATCCAAATGTCTGATCTCTAAATCCAGCACTGTGTGATCCCAATCAACAGGTCAGAGCAACGATTGCCCGTGGAGGCTGCTGAGCACCTTGCTCAGAGTCCTGCCCAGAGCATGCCGAGTGGGAGATGATACCAGCAGAGCAGGAGCAGGAGCAGCAAGGGGAAGGTGCAGCCTGAGCCCTTCTCCTGCAGCCCCAGGCATCAGCCCTTCTTGGTCAGTAGCTGCACGTCTTCTGCAGCAGCTACTGGGTCTGTGAATGATCTTACCTGTCTGTAAAAGCCTTTGTAACATCCTGGGAACATCACAGTTTAACAATGCAAGTGTGAAAAACCCTCCTTCTGTTCTCAGCAGTGACGAAGTCTGGCAGGAGCTGAAAGCACTTGAAATTAGATCCTGAAAGCCTTTTGCCAGCAAACCAGCATCCATCCACCCCAAGCAGCAGTCCCTGGCTCTTGGTCAAAAGTTGCAAATGGCTCATGGCAGCTCTGTGCAAAATTACTTGTCCTGGGAGTTATCAAGCCATGCCAGATCCTGCCTCAGACCTATGGAGTGTCTTTGTGGCCTTAAAACAATTTTTCCTGCATAGTTTTCACTTCCTAAGATAAGGGGAGCTTAGTGTCACAGCATCTGTCATGACACTGCTTGCATTTGCTGCCTGCTGGCCTCATGCAGGAGGGCTCACCGGTGTGGAAGAGCCTGTCCTGGTACAGCCCTGCCTGTGCTGCTTCCCAGAGCTGCTCCCTCATCAAATTATCATCTGAAGTGCACATAGGTTTATTACCACAGGCCTGGTTCCTACGGTGTATCACTGTGTCCTGCAGCCATAGGGAGGAGGAGAGAAGATCCAGCAGGCAGGAATTGTGCAGCAAGATTGATTTATTTAATTATTTTACAAACTCTTTTATAGACTTTTTTCTTCATAGTCTAATTGGACAAAGGACCAGCCACCCCTTGGGGGTGATTGGCTAAAATCCTAAAACATCCATTGTCAAAATATTTTCTACTATACCATAAACAAGACTTTCCAAGGTTGCAGGTGGCTTGGTTGTTTACATACCCTGCTACCTCTTCTGTGAGAGAGAAAAATCTCTCACGGACTTAGAAAATAACAAAAAAATCCTCGCTAGCAGCATTTTTGTACCTACACAGGTTTGTCTCAGCAAAGGAGCTCGTGTCTTCAGAGGAGAGCCAACACATGGGGAGATAGATGATCAAGGGACCTACGCTGATAAGCAAAGGAGGGCACAGGAATACTGAGCAGCACAGGCCCAGACGTGTCCGTCAGGATTCCTCAGAGGTCACTGGAACAGCGAGGGGCTGTCACACGTGCCAGGGATGGCACTCATAAATAACAGCCACCTGTGACAGGCGGGAGGTGTAGCTGTTTGTAGGCAATCGCATGTGAAACAGGCAGACAGGTGTCATCAATCCAGCCGAACCCCAGGCCAAGTCCTGCCGCTCGCTCCTCGGATCAGAGCGTGAGTATCAGCTACAGCCTGGAACTAACTGCCATCCTTAAAAGCCAGTTCTGAATGCAGGTTTTGGTTGAAGGAATTGCTGCGTCCCTGCATTGCCACTATCGCTAGAAGAGAAGTGTGCCTAATGGGGGAGAAGGGTAATCTCATTTGATATGAAATTATATTAGTGACAGTTCATTCCTGGGGCTGCTCAGAGGGCTGGGTGGGTTGGATGGTGCTTTCATGGTACTTACTGATCCAAAAGTAAATAACTGAAGAAGCAAATGTCACCAGGGTATGGGCCATGGGGAATGGGGAGAGAGCAGCAACAGGAGCACATGGGGATGAAGTCAGACACCATCAGCAGTCCAGCACACAGATGGGAAAAGAGAAAAAAGGGCAGCTATCCCCTAGGGCAGGGATGAAAATGAGCACAAGAAGAGGAAAAGGAGGAGTGGACAGCAGCAGGGCCTGCTTGGTTATCCCAGGATGAAGAAATTTCCTGTAGTGGCTTTGCTGCCCTCAGAGCCCATAGCTCAGAGCAGGAGGGGGCTGGCACCCACTGCCTCTGCTTAGCCCCAGGCAATTGCCAGGCTCCAAGCAGGACTAGCACACCACACATCTCTATCCTGTTGCATTTCTGCACAAAAGACTTCCACCGAATGGAGAGTGAGCAATTTGTATGCAATTCTATAGGGGAATCAGCACTGTAGAATTGAATATATACACCCTGACAAAGACATCATAAACAGCCTACACCAGGACACTGCCAGATTTCTGAAACAAAAGCTCATTGTCTGGTGCTTCATCATGTAGTACCAGCCTCATGGCAGGCAGGGCCAGGATGAGCAGAAAGCACAGGCACACCCCATCACAGGACACCTCTGGCTTCACCAGAACTCCAACCCAGAAGTATGGGTGCACTGGTGAAAACTGGTGCAGGTGTTCATGGCCAGCCAGACACATCTCCATCCCTGCAAGGCTGCCAGCAAGGCTGCTGGAGGTCTGAGCCAGCTCAGAGATGATGACTTTGCAGCTGGGGACTGGCCATGAGAAAGATGCTCCCAGTGCAGAGGAGGAAGAAATTCTGCTCTTGGGTCCATGGACTGACCCTTGCCTTGTTCCTGCTATCAGAACATAACACCTGCACTGTCATTTAACAAACAGATCAATAATTAGTTATTTCTGCTTAAAAGCAGCAATAAAGTACATTATTTGTGTTTTATTACTTACAGTTAGTAATACAATAAAATAACATCAACTGATGGTTTAAAGATTTTGGGAGCTGAGGTTGCACAGACAAGAGTCCATGTTGCCCACTAAAGTGTTCCAGGGAGGGGGAAATGACACTGGTTCTGCCTTCAAGTGTCCATGGGGGCAGGAGGCCTTGTGAAGTGCCCTTGCCCCAGGCTGTGGTGGTGGTGCTGAGCTGCAGTTCATGGCAGAGCAGCACATTCTGGGTTACCTCGCCTGGGTTTGGGTTTGTAGAGCTCTCACATCAACTGCTTTGTTGCAGGAGGTGGTGAAGCAGCCAAACGGACTGAAACACAGCCAGGCCTGGCATTCCCCAGGAGCAGTCTCCCACTTTCTTTTCCAGTCTTGTCCTTGCTGACAGCTCTGCTGCATCACGTGCTAGTGTCAGAAATGTCTTGTTTTCTTCTGCTCAGAAAGGAGAGGTTTGCTTTGTCCCATCCTCTTTCCACTGCTCTCTGTCTCCTCCTGCTCACTTCAGGCTGACTGTGGTCAATAGACTCTTTCTTTCTTGTGGTAGCCTGACTTACTTTGCCACAAGCCCAACATACAGCCCAGCAAACAAAATGGGGTAGATTTCTTTTGGTTAATGCCTGCAACTGGCTCAAAGGGTGTCTGAGGACCACCAGAGCTAGCACAGGAGAGCATCACAGACCTGGTGTGGTTTCCACTCAGAAAGCTGAACACACACTGTACCCATTTTTTCCCTCTGTTGAACGGGCTGGTGGAGGAAAAGTCACTTTCCATTTCCATTTCCAGGGTTATGTCCTGTTGAAGGCACAGCTGTGAGACAGTGGCTCACCTGCCTGCAGAGGGGACAGCTTGGTGTCCACATTCACCCTGTGCCACTGCCACAAAAGCTGCCAAGTCCAGCTCTGCCCATTCAGCCACTTCCAAAGCTCACAGAGCTCTCTCTCTGTGCCTTCATGCAGAGCTGTAAAAGCTGGATTTGTTTTTTCCCCTGCCCTCACCAAGGTGACAAATAAATCTCTGCAGAGGGTGCTGTCCCTCTCGTTGGGCATGCAGAGGTCAGCCACAGCTGTGGTTCCTGTTTGTAGAGCACACTGAACATGTGCTATGGAAGTGATAAGCATCAAAGAAATTATTTTTAAAAATGTTGTTTGTGCCATGCCATTTCAGGACAAAGAGGTTTTTTTCTTCCTCCATGTTATCACAGATATCACAAGAGGAACAGACCAATTAGGGCTGTTACCTGAGCCATTCCCTCAAGGGTTTTGTGCAGGGCAATGTATTACAGGAAAGCAGCACTGTTTGTACTCTGAAACACTTGTACCTGTGTTGAAATATTACTGAATTAATTCCTTGTGCTGGGAACAGTCCCCACATGATCCATCTGGGATACAAGGGCATGTGGAGGGACCCTGAGTATCAGGCTCCTGGTCCTTGCCATGGCCTGATGTTTCTCTCCTGCCATCACAACATCCTCGCTGCAGCATCATGACAAAACACCTCATTCTGATCACATTCCTCTACCAGAGACACCTGGGGGAATTCTTCTGTGGCAATTAGAGAGGGACACCATGATTTTACTGTAAATTGAAGCCAAAATATCTACAGAAAGTGGAATCCATTGGGGCAGAAAGAAGGGGGCATGCTCAGGTATGTTATTAGGAAAGACTGGTTTCGCTCATCCCAAAGAAATCAGCTGCATGTGATGTTTCACCCAGGTGGCCACGAGGTGCCCTCTGGGGTTTGCCCAATGCTGAGGGGTTTCATCTGGGGCTTGCTCAGCCATGGCCAGGTCTCTGGACTAAGAGAAGATGAGTTCAGTGTGTTCCATCCTAAAACAGGGCTTGGTCCCTGCAGGGCTCAGCAGTTCCTTGCAGGAACCTCCTCTGCTCCAGCAGCAAAACCCCATCAGCTGTGCTGTGCGTGGAGCACCCTGAGCCTGTCCTGGGCCAAGCGGAGCAGAAAGGCAGCTCTGACCTGAAGAGCATAAGAATTGCATGAGGAACGTATCTGCAGGCCACAGCAGGGCTGGATTAGGGTATTTATGGTTCTTCAAGGCTAATTTCACAAGCAGAGCCAGCCAGCCAGGCAGAAAGAGCCTTTACAGCACCATGTAAGCCCAAAAGGCCCAGAGCAATGAAAAGGCGGATGGAAGGCACACAGTTGCTGTTTGGATGGGGAAAGGAGACTGCTGTGTTGAAACAGGGGTGCAGAGGAGCCAGGCCAGGCTGAAGGTGTCCCTCAGCCCAGCTCAGGATGGTGTTTTGGATCTTGGTGGGTCCTGCAGAGACACAGTGTCGAGGAGGGGAGGATAGAAGGCTTCACACCCCACTTAAGTGTCTCAGCAGTGCCAGAGGCAGGGCCCATTGGCCACGACACCTCCTCATCTCTTTTCACAAATAACTTGCTCACAGTTTGGGATGGTGCCACTGATCTCTGTCCTGCTCACCAGCAACTGCCCCATGTACCCACTCCCATGGGGTCACCCCCAGCACCAGCCACATTTTCCTTCCACAGGCACCAGGCTCTTGCAGGGTTTGTGCCGTGTTTTTAATTACAGGCTTTGATATTAAATGCTCCTGAATATGTGCTAGAGCAGCACTTTGCTCCCACCCCCTTCCAGCCTTTCTTGGTATCAGAGGCCAAACCACAATGAGGGAAATTTTTTGTTCCATATCTTTACGGTGCTTCTTCCAGTAGCACATAAAACAAATTAGCCACTTAGGCCATTATTAGGCACTTATGGCCTTTTGATGTTTATGATTTATAACAGCAATTTGCACTTATGTAGCACATTTCAGTTGAGGCTAATACAGCAGTGATAGTGCTTTGCATTGCAGTCGCGTCCTCCCTCTCCAGCTCTTGGAGAGCTTTGTGAGACCACGCTGGGCACAGCAGCAGGGAGCTCCTCCGAGGTGCCAGGGGTCCTGTGCTGCTGGGCATCTCCCCATCGCCCCAGACTGGGATCCATGCTCAGAACCAGCCCAGCTGGCCGGGCACCACAGCCCTGGCAGAGGAAAATGCTGAAGAATGGGCTGTGCAGTCCATGAGAGCTGGTTCAGCTCTGTGGTAGACACAGGAAAGTCTGGTTTTCCTTTAGCTGCTGTTTTTTAGCTGCTCTTCCAGCAGCAGTAACAAGCTTGTTTCTTCATGTGAGCAGAGGCATTGCTCCAGCCCCAGGCTGGGCAGGGAGTGTCAGCCGGGCACCCCACGGCTGGGCTGGGCTGCAGAGCTCAGAGCAGAGCCAGCAGGTCCAGGGGCACCGCTCTTCCCCTGCATGTGGCACCTGGGATGTGTTCCTGGTGTTTGGCTCCCCAGGACAGCTCAGCACGCAGGAGCCTTGTGCACTGCTGAGCCTACAGTTGGAGTCAAAGTCCCCTGGCCTCTTCAGAGACAGAAGCCCAAAGTCTAGTGAAATATGGCAGGAATTCTTGGCTCTAGGCATGGTTTATATCCTAGAGCAGGCTGAGTGCTCCCGTACAGAACGCCAACCCCTGTCACCTACAGCATTTCCTCTCTGTGGATTTACAGGTGACTTGGAAAGAGTTATCTGCCTGTCCTAGGATCTTATTTTCTCCCTCAGTTTTGGCATCTTGCTGCAGCTTAATTTAGCTCAGTGAGGAGACCCAAGAATGTGTGTTCCCAGCTGGGGCACAGGGAGGTGGATCTGGGCTGTCTGCTCCAGGCTTGGCTGCTTTCCCCTGCAGAGGGGGAGAGGGGGTGATTTGTCTGGGTCTTGGTTCCCCCAGCTGAGAGATGAGTATATCCTCATTTCTTCACGAGGATGCTCCCACTGGTCTTGTTACTTCTTTGTGAGGTTAAAGCCTCACAAGGTTCTGTCTGAAGGGCAAAGCCAGCTGGAATTTGCTGCAGAGGACTGAAGATGGGAGGGCAGGTGGAGGATGCTGGAGCTGGGGCTGTTTCTGGCACTGTCCCCACATGGGCTGGGAGTTGCAGGTTCCTTCACAATCCATGGAGAAATGTCTCTTCCCAACTCACAGCTGCCCCTCTGTTACGTGCTGGGCATCCCCTTGGCTGCCTTCCCTCCTAGCACAGTCATGGGGAGATGCTCAGAGGCAGCAGACACAAAGATGTTCTGAGCCAGTTCTCCAGGATACAGGTCTGACAAAAACTGCTAATGATGCAAACTCATTATTATAACATGCCCTATTTCTTGGAGATGTTTTAGAAAATTAAATATGCTGTTGACTCAAAAGTTTACCATTATGCAAATCAAAATGTCAACATCTGGCAAGAGGACTCACGGACTTTTTTCAGACTGTCTGTAGCAAGGGGCTGCCTTCTCTAGTTTGGTTTTGCCGAGACACTAATATGAGAGACACATAATCATGCTAAGCACATCCTGAAGTGATTTTCCCGGTAAAGGCAAGTGTAGAGAGCTAAGCATTAAATGCTCTTTCAAAGCCACCAGGAATATCAGTGTTTGCTTGTTTTCCAGTCCGTAACAGATGCTGGCATTCAGCATTTGGAGTGCCTCCGGAAAAAAGGAAGAAACAAAGATTGCCACGACAAGGTTAGCAAATGACAGTTATTTGTCAGTAAAGCTCTTCCCCCGCAGTGAGGCTGCTGTTTGTGAATGGGAGCTCCTGGCTCCTGTGTGCCAAGGCCGGTGCCTGCACAGAGGGGACGCGGTGGCACAGTGTGACAGCACAGCTCACTGAGAGCCACCACATCACCAAACAGCTTCACAGCACAAGGTGTGCTGCTCAGACCCAATCCACACTGGCAGCCTTTGGCACGCTTCAAAAGGCAGCTGGGAGGGATCAGTAGTGGTTGGTACTGCCTGGGACAGACACTCTGCTCACTGGCACTGGCAAAACCACTCACGCAATGTAATCTAAGATCAGCATAACTGATGAGTTTAAGGGAGCTTTAAGAGATATTTAGGAGTAGGCATGTTCACCCACACACACCTGCACATTCACACAGAGGATCCAGTGCGAGGCTCTGCAAATGTGAGGCCCTTCTCTCTGTGCCCAGCACAACCTTCTGGTGACCGACCCTGCACGGGAGTGATGCAGCTGTCCCCAAACATCCCCCCTTGGCCCCACTTGCTCACTGTGGGTGTTCTCCTTCCACCCCAGTCCTGTGCTATCCCCTCCTCCTGTGCCCTCCTGGATTTCCTTCTCTCCCTCTTCTGTAGCCTGGGAATTTAAAATGCCAACTTCTGAACAGCTTCCTTCCCTAAAGTGGGTCTCAACAGCTGCTTTCCTATTCCTTATCAACCACCACACAGCTCTTGCCTCTGGATTCCCTCTTGGGACAGACCTGCTGTTGGCACACTGAGCTCTCAGTGATGCCACAAGCACCAAGCCCTTCCCACAGGCTGTGCTCCAGTCGTACTCTGACCTATGGGAAATGCAGGGGAAAGCAGCTCTTCTGTGCTGCTTGGCAATGTGCAATTAGCTTGAAGCGCTGACGTATAAATAAAAAACAGTGGATGTGCACATAAACAAAATCTATTGCATCTTCTGCTTTCTGGAGTCAAGTGCTATTCTGGGAAAACATTGCCTCTTCATCAAGTTTTATCTCTGGCAATCAATTCATTGGGCCAACCAAGAAGCTTTAGAGGAAAGACACAGATTTTCCAAGTTTTGTTTTCAGAGCTGGTCAGTCCTCTCCATCACCCTGACAACGGGGTTCTGAGCAACACTGGGAAAATGCAAACCCAGTGGGGCCCAGCAGAGTCTTGGTGCTCCCTCCTTCCCCCAGCACATCCCAAGCCTTACCATGGGGTCCCAGTCGCATTCTTGCCTCCACTGGCAGGACAGGACATTGCCAGCCCCGACAGTGTCCCCAGGCTGTATGTCAGCAGAGGGTTTAGTGCAGAAGAACTGCGACTCCTGCAGAAGGAAAAACACTGCTGCAGAGGGTTCACAGGCTGGTGTTTTGGTAGCGAGAGTGTTATTTTTTCCCCTCATGGCTATAAATCTATAGGTTACATTCTTCTCAGTACCACGGGGAAAATGCTCTTTTATGAGAAAGACAAAGAGTGGAGTGAGTGAGCTGATGAGGGATATTACCCTTAAAGGAGTCTGGGACACACTGGCACAGGCAGGAAGCCTTTGGACCAGCTGCAGAATTGATTTTGCTTTTCTCAGACACAGAACAAGCTGCAAACACTGGCTGGCTGTTGGCTGGGCATAAACTGATTTCACCAGGAGAAATGGAGGTTTGCTGCAGAGCAGAGGATGCAGTGATGTGCTGCAGCCCTGGCCACGAGTGCTGCCTCTTTCACTCTTCTCCAGACGTTGGATGTCAGTCCCAGGCATCGTGGCTTCACTGGCCTGGCCTGAACAGCCCCTGTGGTGACTTCTAACAGGGCACTTTTGGGTGGTTTAGGTCAGAAGAAGGCAGAACTGGCCACACATCCCCATTGGCTTTGCCAGAGTTCCTGTGGGTTTGCCAGATCTGATGGTTATTATTGATATTGGGTCATCCTCCAGCTGCCCTCAGAAACTCCAAGTGAGTGCTGAGCTCAATTGTGCTGAGGGTTTCTCACCCACACAGCCACACCACACGTGCCAGTATCAGCTGGGGCTTGGGCTGAAATGGGAAATGATTCCCTAGTTCAGAGATCACCGTGAAGTGTCCCCAGCACTGGAAGGACACAGCTGGTGGCTTCCTCAACGTCATGGATTGCTTCCTCATCACCCCCAATCCTTTTCTTCCCTAAGCATTGAGGTTTGGGTGAGACTGGTGAGCTTTGATGTTTTTTCCCCAAAACCTGAGGATGCAGTCCAGTGACAGGTTAAAATTTCTCTGCAACCACAAGAGCTGGAAGAGGGCTTTGCTCTGCACCACCTGGTACAGTCCTGGAATAACATGAGCACAGGCGCTGAAACGGTAAGAAAAAGCATTAGAAGATATCACAGAGCAAATAAACTGCAGGAGAAGATGAGGCAGGAGCTGCAATAAGCAGAGTTTGAAGGACTTCCCTTCTCCAGCAGCATGTATGTCCCAGCATTGTGCTGATCCTGATGCTGGCTAATTCCCCGATGGATGATTTCTGTTGTGATCAGAAGGCAAGCTCCAGACTAACCCACTGAACTTGCAGGCAGGCTTCAAGCTATCTACCATAGCAGCTTAAGCAGTGAAAGCTGACTCAGGGGGCTGCAGAAGAAGCCAAAAAATGATGATACCCGTTGCCAAAGAAATACATCACAGCACACAAAGCCTCTGCCAGATATACCTTGGGCTGGCCACAACCAGGAGCTGCAGAGCTGGCCCCGTCACAGGAGCTGCTGACAAATTACAAATCCAGACAGATGAGGAGGAGGATCAGCAGCCCAAGCCACAAGAGAGGCCACTGTGGGGCTGGCAGGGAGCGCGGGCGCGCGTGCCAGGCTCCTTTGTCACCCTGCTGCCACTCAGGGCAGGGACAGAAGCTGACAAAGGCTCATCAGTGAAAGAATCATCTCTCTATGTGTGAAATGAAGTTTGCAGTTGTGCTGGGCTGATGGGATTCTAATACAGCTTGTTGTACCAACATTCCAAATAGAAAGCTTTGCAAGGAAGAATTCTTGAAATACTGAATTGGAGATATTGTGGCCATCTCCCTCCAAGGGAGGTGGAAGATGAGGGTGGCTCAGGAAGAGGGGTGAGGAAAACAGAGGCATAAAAGAATTCTATTATGCAGAAACTATATCCCTGAAAAGTCTGTAAACTAAACTACACCCCAGAAAAGCAAGAGACAGGCAGTTACCCTGTGAAACCCCTCATTCTGCATTGTGTCAGGGTTAAAACTGGAACCTTTAAAGTTTACCTGTCTTCTAGGAATCAAGCTGGGACACAGCTGGGAACCTGTTATGCTTAGACTTGGTCTCTTTATGGCCTGGGTCTCCAAATCACTCAGAGCAAATACTTTTCTATCCACATATGATAACACTCATAAACATAAGATTGTGATTCTTCTGCTGTTTTGTTTCAAGCAAGGAGAGATTGTACCATGGAGTTTAGTAGAGTTGGGCTGCCCCTTAGATTTGTAATCCTTCCTTTGCTTTATGCTCAGGATGAACGTGGTACTGCTCCCAGCCTTGTGGCAACCTTGGTGCTCAAGGCTTCCAATTCTGCAAAGCACTTAAGCATGTGCTTAGCACCAGGACTAGCACATCAAGCACACGCTCATGTTCCCTTGATTTAGCTGAGATTAGCACGTGCACTGAGAGCTGGAAAGGGTCTGAGGAGGTGTGTGCAGTGCCTGACTGTGAGCTTGTGTCAACAGGCTCTGCAGAGCAGGAGACACAATTGACCACGTGCTTCAAATTAAGCATGTGCTCAAATTACCTGCTCAAATTCAAGCCTTATTCTATTACTGCGGGGCAGCAAGAGACACGATATCTTCAGGCAAGATCCTGAAATAGCAGGAAACCAGCCCCAAGACCAGCAGGAGGCTCAAGGAGAGCAGGGCACGGTACTGGATTCATCCAGGGGATGCTGAATACAAAAGCTCTGTGGGAAGCTTTGTTACTCAACGTGTTTAATCCCTCTTGCAAAAACCTCCTCTCTCTGCAACTACAGTAGAAGCTGATCCAGACCATCTTTTGCCCTTTCTGAAGCTCAAGCTTGGTTTACTTTGCATTTTCCTGTCTAAAAGCTGCCTAACATCTTAGGTAATTCACAGAGTTACGGAATGGTTTGGGTTGGAAGGGATCTTCAAGCTCATCTCATCCCACTGTCCCAGGCTGCTCCCAGCCCCAATGTCCAGCCTGGCCTTGGGCACTGACAGGGATCCAGGGGCAGCCACAGCTGCTCTGGGCACCCTGTGCCAGGGCCTGCCCACCCTCCCAGGGAACAATTCCTTCCCTATATCCCATCCAGCCCTGCTCTCTGGCACTGGGAAGCCATTCCCTGTGTGCTGTCCCTCCAGCCCTTGTCCCAGGTCCCTCTGCAGCTCTCCTGGAGTCCCTTTAGGCCCTGGAAGGGGCTCTGAGCTCTCCCCAGAGCCTTCTCTAGGCTGAACAGCCTCAACTCTCTCAGCCTGTCTCTATAGCAGAGGTGCTCCATGATAGCTTCTGATAGTTTCACCTTGTACTAACTTTTACCCCAGACATAAAATTCACATTTAACCACATGTAACCAGTGCCATAAAGGCATCAGCCTTCCTTGTCCACGTTTGCCAACCATGAGAGCTAGCTGTGGGCACCAGTGTCCCTGGTGCACCTCTCTGAGCTACTTTTGTGTGTGTTGTATTTTTGTGGTTTTGGATGGCTTCAAGTAGAGACTTCAAATACCAGAGTAGCACTTTCTAGCATTCTGCTCTGTTTAGAAATAAGCTGTTACATGACCCATAAAACACATGAAGCCTGGTGACCCCTCACCTTCTCCTGTGGGGACCCTTTGAAGTTTAATTGAAGTGGAAGTTGGAGCCTTTTCCTTGCTGAGCAGATTAATGCCACCTCACTTCTCTGCATGTCTACCTTTTTTTCATCATGTAAGAAATTCATACATGTGAGTGTCCCCATCTCTCTGTCAAATTTAGTAGAAATTGGCCAGTGGTCCTTGAGGCAGATACACAGCGTGTGGTATCCTGAGGCCGGTTTTCTCAAGGAATTTGGTTAATAGACAGGGGGAAGTTGTCACTGGTTGGGAATTAAGCAGACAAGCAGAAGGCAGCCCTGGTTGGGGCTGGTGGGGAGGAGTAGGGTCCTTGGGACACACCTGGAGCTATCCCATGAACAAGCAGGAAAGCCAGCTGGGAAGCTTAAAGCCCTGATCTTGTCTGTGCAATAAATGACAAAGACACAGGAATAGCAAGAGGTTCTGCTAACAAAGAGACTCCCTTCTCCTGACTTTGAAGCCTCCACCTGGTGTCTAGGGAGGAGCTGGAGGCCCAGGAATCCATGGTGGGAATCCCCCTTTCCAGCCACACTTGGCTGTACATGTGTATTTCTGCATCCAGCAGTGTGAAAATCCAATGGTATCGACTGGACAATGCAGGAAGTATGGTGTCTCAGCCCAGCAAAGCCCAGATCAATCAGCTAATTACTTCACAGGGGGTTTGCACCAGGCAGCCTGATGGTCACTGACAGACCCTCTCAGCAGCCCATCTGCTGCCAGGCTGAGCGTTTTCGGCTTTCCTGGAAAACCTTTAGTGCAGGCCCTGAGGGGATCTGCAGGCTGTGAGAGCTGTTCTCTCATGTCATGGCCTGGGTGGATTTGCTGGTTGCTTCTCTGTCTGCCTCAGTGGGCTCAAGCAATCTCACTGAATCTGTTCTTATCGATTTAGGAAAAGGCTTTGATTCTGAAAACTGCAAGCTCTTACTCACGAAACTATGACAACTTGGTATTAGCTGCAAATCAATGACCTTTTTAAATGCAGTCTAAGCAACAAAACTCACTTACTGCTAAACCCTGATAAGCCTGGTTCTGGGACAAGTCAAACCTTTATCTTAACTGCCATATGATCTTTTCCAGCTTGATAGTTCCATTTACTGTATCAATAAGGATTATAACCCATCTGCAGTGAGATTTTACCCTCCCTGGAAGCTCTTGTACAGCAGATGATATTGAAAAGGAAATATTTTTTTAACTTTCTCTTCATACCAAGTATTTCCCAATATATTATTCTTATTCACTGTTTGCTTTCCAGCTCCTTCTGTCTGCCTTCCTGGTCTTGGCTGCTCCCAGGCCAAGCAGAAACTGTGAGCACACCAGAGAAGGTTATTCAGTGTGACAGAGCTGTGGTTGGGATGGGACTCATGCTGCTACACGAGTGGTGACCATGGGCTGTACTTGTCCACCTGCAAACACCAGCCTAGGGACACTTGTGGCCTCCTTCCCCCTGGGGTCCCTTATCCACACTTCCTATCAGTGGGTGGGAATAATCCATCAGGAGTGGCATTGCTGGGTTTGGGCAGTGACAGAAAGATTGGCATCATCAGGTTAAATTCAGAAGTGTTTTTGGTGAAGTGATCCATAACATAATCCCTCCTCTCTGAATTGTGTTTTCCCTCCCATGTGGGTGCTAAGTCTGTCCCCCAGTGAAAGTCCCATCGGGCTCCTTCTACCTGGGCACCTTTTGGGTGGCATTTAGGTCCCAGCTCCCTGTGTAGGCATTTGGAATGAGATACCCAAACACTTTCCTAGTGTGGCAGCTTCAGCTCAGCAGCTCAGGAATTTGGGAGGCTGCTCCCAAATAAGATGCTGGTGCAGTCAGATGTCACCTCAGGCCAGCTGGGTGTCACCACAAAGCAGCAAGGGAAAGCCTGAAGACTGGAGGCACTGGATCATCCCCACCCAGGCTCTGCAAATGCCAGGGAAGCTGGTAGAATAATGAGCCCATTTATTCCCCCAGGGGGGAAATGTCAGAAAACACTGAAATGAGAAAAAAATTGCCTCTTTGTTCTGCAAATGGTCGTCATTGTGAGAAAGTTTATCCACCCTCTGGGAATTCATTTAGCATCATCAAAGAGAGGCTTTACAAAAATGACTTCTTATTTACCCACAGTCATTTTACTGAATAATTTTTTTACTGGAAGGAAGGTGGAGTTACCCCCACTCTGTCTCTGCTCTGCAGAGGTGTGAGGTACGTTGTGGTGGAAGCCTGCTCCTGTTCAGGAGTGATTTAAGCCACCGTGAAATGCTGCAGGAGCTCCCTTAGCCATGGCAATGTCCTCACAAGGGTCACGTTGTTCAATGGAGTGTTTCCGCAGATTTTTCCACCCTTCCCGTGAAAGGCTGGTTAACAAGATGTTTGTGTATACAGGATTTAACAACTTTAAAATGCACTGGCCAGCCACGACCAGCCTGTGGGAGGCCTCAGGGACAGCACGGACCAGCCACGTGTTCTCAGAAGGATGTTTTATTTACGGTGTGCATGGCTGCTGCCATTACAGGCCCTGCTGAGATCAGGCCTTGCTGTGAATGTGTATTCACTGAGGAAATAACTCTGGCCCAAAACCTTACACTGAGCACCTCAAACAGACGTGTTCTCATGAAAAGCATTTTCCTGCTCCAACAAAGTGTATGGTACTGATTTATGTAAAAAAACCTCTCTTCTTTTTGCCAGATTCAAACCTTCACACTTAGAAAAATTATTACATTGAATCCAACCAAGCAAGAAAATAGATGTTTTTTCAGCCTTGAAGATTTTAATTTTTTTAAGCTTTGAGGCTGCATTATAGCCAAGAGTTTTCATCAAACCACAACCCCACTTCTTACAAAAGAGCTTCTGGGACAAACAAAGGCTGTAAAGTCAGCCTTCCTTGGGAATAACCCCACCTTGACCAGCCCTCCCACACTTCTCCAAGACATACATCAGTCCCCCCTGCAGTCACCCCAAAGGCACCAGGAATGACCACCCCAGGGCATGTGGGGTGCCACAGAGAAGGCTGCCCAGGGCTGTGTTGGGCCAGATGGGAGTGGGGCTCCTTATACAAAGCCAAGTTCACAACTGGGCTTCAGACAGACATTAACAAAAAGTGACTTATTTTCCACCCTGAAATCAAATGCAAAGGGGGACACCCCCCCCTCCAGTCCTGAGTAATTTTGCAGCTTAGGAATATTTCACATTCTTCTCTCACTGTAATGTGAAGGCCAGATATAACTTACTGATTAATGGGGGCCATGGAGTGCAATAAATGCAGCTTTAAAGGAAATTCATTTCGTAGCAAGCACAATCAGTCTTTCAGAACCCCACCCCCTGTATGCTCTGGGTATTTTTTGCCTGCAAATTTAAGAAGCCCTAAGGGAATCAGGTACCCAGGTCCCATCCAGAGGCTGTGGGGTTTGGCTGTTTGGTTCCTAGAAATGCCTCTATAACCCTCAGTCCCTGGGGGTGTGTGCCAGGCTGCCCTCTCAGTTTGGGCTCTGGCATAGGTAGGCTCCCTAAAATACTCATAAAAGCTTTTCATTTGTATTTTTTGGGGTTTTTACTACAATTACTAGTGGAGGGGTGAGCTGGGGTCCCACAAGCACCATGTGAATGCTGTGGCTGGCCTGAGCTCCCCAGGGCATCTTCACCCGTGGCCTAAACAAACCAAAACCAGGAAGGGAAGCACTGCTGCTGAGGAGCACGAGCACACTTGTTAATGAAAGGTGTTTTAGTGCCTGGGGAAGTAGCTGGTGGGACATGTCTGGTGGTTCGTGAGAGGAAGAAGTGACTTATGGTATAAGGGATGAGAAATGTCAGAAGAGGAGCAGAAATTGTGCACTATAAATATTCACTGAGAGTCACACAGCCAGAATTGTACCCCCAAGCTGGTTGGATGAATTAATCAACACCTCAAATTTACAAAGGTCCTGTGAGCTTCTCAGGTGACTAGTGCACATGTGGGGGAAACCAGACCAGTGCTGCTCACCCAACCCTGGGTGCTCACAGCACTGGGGGGCAGCTGAGCACCTCACCTGGTTTTATGTACCAGGGCATTCGAATGTTCTTACTCCTTGGTGAAGTAGAATGACAGAATCATTTAGGTCGGAATGATCTAAGATCATTTAGTCCAACCACCCCCCCAGCACTAACCCATGTCCCCAGGTGCCACATCCACAGGGTTTGTAAATCCCTCCAGGGATGGTGACTCCATCACTGCCCTGGACAGTCTGTTCCAAAGCTTTACAGCCTTTTCAGTGAAGAATTCTCCCCTAATATCCAACCAAAATCTCCCCTGGCCCAGCCTGAGGCCGTTCCCTCTCCTCCTGGCCCTGTTCCCTGGCAGCAGAGCCCGACCCCCCTGGCTGCCCCCTCCTGTCAGGGACTTGTGCAGAGCCACAAGGTCCCCCCTGAGCCTCCTTTGCTCCAGCCTGAGCCCCTTTCCCAGCTCCCTCAGCCGCTCCTGGGGCTCCAGCCCCTTCCCCAACTCCGTTCCCTTCTCCAGACCCACTCCAGCCCCTCTGGAGGAATGCCTTTTCTGTAGTGAGGGGCCCAAAACTGGCCCAAAACAGGATTCAAGGTGCAGCCCAGGCAGGAGGTTTTAAAGAAGAACTAGGGGGATGAAAGAAACCAGGACATTTACCTTTAAATACTGCACTGGGAGCTTCTGGTCACTGAGCACTTGGGCAGGAAGGTTCCTCAGGCAAGTGTCAGGTCCCTGCCTGCTCTGGATGAAGCCTCTTGCATGAAACTCCTGCCTTTGAAACCCCAGGTGCTGTTTTGAGCAGTAACCCTCTCCTTTCCTCAGCAGCAGAGGTGTCACACACTTAGGCCAAGCAGTGACACCACAGCACTCATTCTGTGTTCAGGGTCTCCTTGAGAGGCCCAGCTACTGAGGCCCCAGCTGACTGTACAAAACCCCTCAAGACTGGGCTCACTCTGACAGGTCTGAATCATTGAGATGTTGGAGAAACAGCTGCTGCTCAGTGAGATGAATTCACTCCGTGGTCCCTTCTGACAAACAGGAGTGCTTGGGTCATGTTTGAAAGCAGCAGTGTGTGCACAGGAGGTGCCACAGAGCATCCTGGCCCGTGTTCAGTCAGGTCTGTCCTCCTTTGGGCTGCAGAACAGCACTACTAGTTCAGTTCTTCTATAGCAAACTGGCACTTACTAAAACCTGGTTCCACGCTGTATAATTTCTATGGCTTTTATTAATGCAGACAGTATAGGCTCCATAAAGAAGAAAAATTACCAGTGGAAGATAAAACTAAAATACTAGTTGCATTACAATCACATTCTAGTGCTGCAATAAATTGCATGAAGCCAATAAAGCAAAACTAACTGAAGATATTTGACACAAACCAAAAATGAAATGAGAGTCATTATGCAGTCTGCTACAGGGACCTGCCTTGATGTAGTTAAAGCAATAAACTACCTGGGAGTAATCTTTACTTATTTTAAATTGCATATTCCAATTGCAAAGCTGTTTCTGGCATTTCTGCCACACTTACTTTACTCTGCGCAGAAAAAGAATTACATGTCTGGATAAGTCATGTCCTATTAAATGTGCATCATATCTGCAGCACTCATAAGTCACTTGAGTCATAATATTGTTTATTCTAACATTAGTCATTATTTTCTGTCATAAATTAGCTATTCTCCAGAAGACTGGAAACGAGACAGAGCCAAGGTTGCAATTATTTCCTACATCCATGTTGGCACACGGAATAGATTAAGTGGCTATCTCTACAGAGGAATTATCATCGTCGGGCCATGGGTCAATTATAACAAATGTATTCATGCCGTTAGCCCCCAGGTATCTTCAATAATAAGAGTTTGCATTCCTTTCCCTCCCTAATTATTCTCCTCCATGGTCTGGCTGACCCACACATGTGTCAAAATAAGCAGCAGCAGCGCCTTCTGCAATATTCAAGGTTAAACCCTCCCAGCCATCATTTCCTGCCAGCCCCCTCTAATCCTCCCTGCCCACGGGATATTTGCATGCAAATACGGTGCACGGTGTGTCTTTGCCATGCAACCAGTCCTGCTGCTAATTAATTGTCTGTTGTGCTGCCTTTTCTGCGGAGGGAGCAGCCCTCCCCTCCTGCTGCCAGAGAGCGAGGGGATGTGATTCCGCTGCCTTCCAGTCACCCCAGTTCCAGTGTGGCTGAGCTGGTGCTGGAATTCCCGTGCCTCTGAGCCTTGGTGTGGCTTGGAGCAGGACCAAGTCACATCCCCATGCTGGACCTGCGCAGACCCTGCCTGGGGACCTGCCGTGCTCCACCAGGGGCTCAGGGCCCCGGAAACACACCCTGATGGAGCATTTTTGGTTGTGATGCATTAAGTCTTGTTTGTATACAAACCCCTTTTAGTTAAAATGGAGTGTTTTGCCCCAAAGGGAGCAGGCCATTATAGCAGTGAATGGTGCTTTATAAGACAGCTCATTCCCTCAGGGAAGAGGCAATCAGTTGCCCCAGCTGAAGACACATTCATACTTGAATTAAAAACCTTCAATAGCTGTTCTTCTAAATTGCCTCTCATACAGATCGAGATGCCAGGCTCAAAAAAAAAAGAAAAACAAAGAAAAACAGCCGACTTGCACATCAGTTTGTTCCCTTAATAACATGTGTATCCTCCTGGGAATCTGTGCTTATGGAAAAGTAGAGCTCTGTTTCATCAAGGCTTCAGGTGCCCTTCACCCATGTGGGACCAATTGTGTAGAGAAAAAGCTGGGCTGCCTCGGACCCATCGGCCTCCTGTGCCAGGATCAAGTGAAAAAACTCTTTACAGAATCACAGACTGGTTTGGGTTGGAAGGGACCTTAAAACCATCTCGTTCCACCCCCTGCCACGGGCAGGGACACCTCCCACTATCCCAGGTTGCTCCAAGCCCCGTCCAGCCTGGCCTTGGACAATTCCAGGGATCCAGGGGCAGCCACAGCTGCTCTGTGCCAGGGCCTCACCACACCTTGCTCTGATCTGGGCTATTTTTGCTCCGTCACACCCAGGCTGCCTTGCTAAGGGGGCATGAGCAGGTGACTGTTCCATGTACTGTTCCCTCCTGCTTTCAGCATGATGGGAAGGACCAGACGTCTCTATAATCTCCAGTTTTGGACACTGACTGAGAGCACGCATCTAAAAGAGACTGTAAATCCAGGGCAAGCCCATATTCCATGTGGATTCCATGTGGGATTCCCTGCGCAGTCTCTCCACATCTGGTGATCCACAACTTCCCACCTCCAGAGACACAGATAATGCCATCACATTTAACAGCTGTCAACAGATTTTTGTCCCACAGGTTCAGAGTGTAACTGGATAAAGCTGTGTCAATATTTTGTGCCCAAGGTGTTGTGTGACAGCAGTTTCAGCTCAGCTACAAGCGAGGAAAAGCAGCACCTCCGGGGGGATTTTGGCCCTGCCTTGGCTGGTGGCTCCATGTCCATGGAAAAGGCCGAGGGGAGGGACACAAGCAACCTATGCAAATGTTAAAGATTATTCTTTTAGTCTTTTTAAAATAAAGCAGCTCTCAGGCACTGAAGTAACACCACGAGTCCATGTCCCAAGGACATTCCTTGCCCCTTTCTCCATGGAACCTGACCTTGCTAGACTCAGACTCAGTGCTCACTGCCTGCCCTTCCTTACCCCCCATTATAACAAAAACATAATAAAAATGAGAAAAAAGCTTTTTACACCTAGAAAATACCTTCCCTAGTGCCTTACAGAAAGGATTTTAATGTCCTGTTTATGCAGTTTTGTTTGGTTGGTGGGAATTCAGAACCACCCTTGTTCCCACTGGAGCCAGTGGCAGGACACGAAGCTGCTCCTCCGGAAAGCCCCTGGCAGAGCTGGCTAACACAGCTTGTGAGCTGATGGGAGCCAAAAGAAAAAGAGAAAAACCAAGCAAATTTAATAAGAGAAAAACACTGCTTTTCACAACCTCTCTACGTGCTTCTTGGTGGGTTTGCTGATTTACATGTAATTTCCATACAAACACAGGTATACACAGACACTGCAGGGAGAGGTGGAGTTTGGGGCTGGGAAGAGCCACATTTTCTATATTTACACAATATTTCCAAACTGTCTGAACATGGGCTCTCTGTTTCAAGGCTGGGGCTTGTTTTACCTGGCCATCCCCAGCCCATGTTGTGCCAGGCCTCACAGCTGCAGCTGCACTTGGAGCTGTTGGAGGCTGAAACCACCTCAGCTCCTGGTAAATCAGTGACTGCTTGTGTTATGAAAACATTTGCAAGCACACAGCTATTCACCCCACCTGAAGCTGTCTTGCAAGGTGGGTGAGAGCTGTGGGTGCACTGGCCAACCTGCCAGGAGACCCAAAGTCCCTCTTTGCTGCAGCACGTCCTGGCAATAGCAGCCACTCTCCCTGGGAAGCAAGTGGTTCTGGAGTTTTTGCTTTCTGTTTGCAGAGTAAATAAGAGCCAGAAATGTGCAATTCCACTTCAGTGTGGAATCAAGAGGTCTCATCTTGTGACTGAAGCATTCACAGTGCTGAGCACAGATGCCCTCCTATTCACCTTTAAAGTCTGCATCCTTTCTGTGCTTCCCACGCGTCCTTTGCCTTCACCTCCAGGATGTCTGTCTGGCTTTTGAAATATCACTGCTCTCCTACTGTTAAAGTATGTGGAAGGATGAATCTTTTATCTCCCTTTTCTATTTGGGAGGTTGATTCTGGGTTCATTGGTTAGTTTTAAGATGTTATGAAAGCTTCTGCCTGGTGAGATTTAAAGATGACAACCCTCCAGTGTTATTTCAATGTAGGTAATGGCAAGTAGATCTCCCTGCTTTCTTTACACCCTGTTCGGAGGAAAAGCCTGTCTGGAATAAGGATGTAGAGATAAGAAGACATTAGAGATTCAAGCTGAAGGCAGCTTGCTTGCATGGAGAGCACAGGGAGCAGCGCAGCTGAGCCCAGCTCTGCCCTGGTGGGCAGCCCTTCTGCAAATGATGCCCCAGAGCACCTGTGGCTGCACCTCCTGCCTTTGGAGGATGTTCCCTCCAACAGGAAGGCTCCCTGCAGCCCCCTGGACTGAGCCCTGGCTGCAAACCCTGGCCTGAGCTCCGTAAGAACATGAGGAGCACTGCTTCTGTTACTCGTGGAGACAGGTCCACCCCAGCCAGGCACGGTTCGGGCTGCAGGCTGCCCCCCAGGGAAGCTGCTGTAAACCATCCCATGGACCTTCCAGGAATGCTTCCCACTGGAAAAACATGGGGTTGGATTGAACTGAAATTTCTCAGAGAAAGCTGGAGAGATTTCCATAGCATTTCACCTATTTAAAAAAGGACTTGTAACAAAATCAATTATTTCTGAAAAATGCTGATGTTGTTTCCAATGTGGTTTTTTGGGTGTAAATTTTTCAGTTTCACCAGGTTGCTTGGCTTAACTCAGGAGCTCTGCAGGTCTGAAGCACCAGCCTGACTCAAGCTGCACAGCTCACTCCTGAGAGCCTTCCCACACCCACAGCTGAGAGCATCTCCTGCTTTATTCTCCTCTGCTTTGTTTCTCAAACACTGAGGAGAGCTCCAACTTCATATGAAGTTGAAGTCATCTAATTTTCTGGATCAAAGTGTCTCCTGTTTTTGTTGTAATGAAGCAATTTGACACTTTCAGTAATGCAAACATTCCCAACTCTAATTAGAGGGGCAGATGTTCTCAATATCTCCAGAAAACTCTTCCAGATTAGCACAAGAACATGGCCAAAAATCACAGGACACCAGAGGATGGGAATATTTCCTTCCAGCAAGGCTCTTCTGTCTGTTCCAGTTCCCTACCTCCCTGCTCCATACTGACAGAGGAGCTACAAAAATTCCTCCTTTTTGTGGTTGCCAAAGCCAGCAGTGAGGCCATTGGGGAGTGCTGGTGCAGGCTGAGGACCAGCATTGAACTGGTCGGTCCCTTCAGCCTCTGCAGAAGAAGAGCAGGGACCCAGTGCCAGGTGAGCTCTGTGCCGCTGCCCCAGGCCTGGGACCCAGCAGGAAAAGAAGCAGATCCAGAGAAGGGAAGGTGAGGCTGGCTGCCTTTGTGCCATGAAGTTGAACTGCCTGAGGTTTCGCCCTGCTGGGCTGGGGCCATGTGCCAGGACAGGGGTTTGGCTGTGGGTCAGTGCTCGTCACACTCCAGAGCTGCGGGGGGAGCAGAGCCTGAGCTTAGCCTTGGGCAGGAGGGAGCATTAAGGTTGTGCCAAGACATGGAGCTGTGAACCCAAAATTAGAGACAGACAGCTTTGGCTCCACTTTTCCATGGGCTGGTCAGGGACCAGCAAGCTGCAATCCTGCCTCACGTCCCTCATGGCAATCGGGGGGACGACAGCAGATTTATGAGAGCTGCTGTGGCAACAGCTCGGTGGGGCTGTATTCAGGTGTGTCTATCTTGCAGAGACTGGGGAGATGAGCAAAGCTCCCTCCTGACCCTGCAATGCAGGAGAAGATGCTGTATCCAACAACTGGCCAGGCAAGGGCTGGATCCAGGCCGCAGGCACCGCGGGCTCTTGCTCACGCCTGCGGTGCCGAAAAGCAATTTATTCATTTTCTCTCCTGAACAAGTATTAAGATGAATATCAAAACATAATTGTCTCAACAATCTTTAGGCTTTTACTTATCAGCTGATGATAAGGCTATAGAGGGGTATGTTCATTTGTCTGCAGATCTCTGTAATCCTATTAACTCTAGAGTGATAACTGTTAGACTGTACATACACACAGCCGTGCACACATTTGTTGAGGAAAGGCTTTAACACACATACACAGGCACACACTCTCTCAGCACAATTCCCTGCTGCACATCCAGGCTAAATGCCTCTGTATGGACAACCTGCCTCGATTAGCCATGGATCACTCAGGGTCAAAGATCCCTCCTAGCAAAACATCAGGAATGCTGCTGGAGCTAAACAGCTCCAGCAAAAAGAAAAATTTCCCCTTGTCTTTTATTCTGAATTTCCTTCAGAGAAGAGGGAATTTTCCCGGCTCTGTGTTTCATACCTGGAATCTGTGCGCTCACCTGATGCTTAAGTCTACCACTGGTGCCTCCATCAGCACTGCCCATGGGACTGCAGCACCCCGGGACAAATCCACGAGGAACAGGAGCTTTCTCCTCTCTTGTAGGCTGTATCTAAATCAGGAGAGCCCATCTAGGAAAAAAACCCAGAGATTTTCACCCACCAAAAATAAATGTCCTGGGCTTCAATAGAGGCAAGGCTCATGCTTCAGCCCCAAACCTGGCAGCGGCACAGGTTGGCTTTTGCTCTAAAAGCTGGACTTCAGTAGCTGCTGCCCAGGTGCAGAAGTGTGGTGCAGGACAGCGTGGCAGCCTGTGGGCAGTGCGTGGCCCGGCGGGGTGTGACACTGCCCACGGGGACAGGGACACGACCCTGCTGTGACTCAGCCCTGGCGCTGCCTCCGGGGCTCGGGCACTCACCTGGCCGTGCTGCCACTGTCTGAGGTGTCCGGAGCTGACACACCACTGCCTCACCTCCCTGCTGACCTCTCCCGACACTGGAAACAACCCCCAGCCCACGGAACCATTTCCACTTGGTGCCTCTCTGTCCTGGGAATTCACGTGGCACCAACCCAGTGCCCCTGCCCTGCCCTTCCAGGGAGGTACAGCCACACCACAACTCCTGTTTACAGCCAGTTCCACCCCCTGCCCCTTCTTTGTGCTTATTCTGGAGTACTCTCACACTGTGCAGGCACCCAGCACTCCTGCAATACCCACCACAGATCATTTTCTGCACATTGCCTCCCTAAATTACTCTGAATTCATTTTCAACAGTTTTTCCAGATACCTTCTAGCATTAAAAACACTATTTTCAAAACAAAGGTATCACAGCCAACAAGCTGGGAATAAGGACCCACATCCTGAGTTTCTCCCTCCAAAGCCTTGGCTGCTGCATGCTGAAGGAGTTGGAAAAGCCTTGGGAGACCACCCAGCTAGCACACGTCCCACTCATGGAGCATCTCCCTTACTTTCCAGGCTTGAAATTTGACTCCAGCTGGGCACTTTTCATAGAATCACAGAATGGTTTGGGTGGGAAGGGATCTTTAAAGGCCATCCAGTCCAACCCCCTGCAGTGAGCAGGGACATGAACTAGACTGGACTGCTCAGAGCCCTGTCCAGCCTGACCTTGAAAGTGACCAGGGATGGGGCATCCACCACCTCTTTGGGCAACCTGTGCCAGTGTTTCACCACCCTCCTGATAACAAATGCCAGTGGCTTCCCATTTTTAACTCTCTTCTGCCCCACATGTGCACAAATGTCTCCTGTGCTGTGGCAGCTGGAGCTTGCCAGTGCCTTGGGGCCAGGAGCATCAGCAGCAGATGGTGTGGGACACTGAATTTTGGACATCAGGAAACCTGGTTGTGCTGTACTTACACCACTGGTAAGCCTCTGCCCTGCCCTGAGGTGGGAAGGGTGCCTGGGACATTTTTCCTTCTTAGCCCAGGCTGAGAGGCACAAAGGCACCCAGAAGGGAGTTGCCTTGACTGAGGGGAGTGGGGCTGTCAGGAGGCAGCCAGGACAGGGCTCACTCCCTCTTGGGTGCTGGTAGAGGAGCAGAGGCTTCTCCCTAACTCTTGTTAAACACTGAGCTGAAATGGTGGTGGAAAAATATAAGGAAAATAAGGCAGGAGTTAGCATTAGATATATTGATAACTTGGGCAAATCACTCCTGTGGACCTTCTTTGATTACGTTATCTGCTCAGTCTTCCTTACTAAGTGCTGCTATCACACAAGCATAATAAAACAAGAACATATAAATGGAAGGAATTAAGAGCCATCCTGTTGGGACCAATTTAATCTTTGCTTCATTTAAAAGGAGAACATGGCTCCCTTATCTAATGCACATAAAATTGCTCTTTATTCCCCAGGTTTACATAGAGATGACAGATCTATATAAATATGGATCTGCTCCTTTTCCCCATTCTGTTGTGAGAAGAGCCACTTTCCACCACATCTCCACTCTGGACACTTGGAGTCTCCCTCCTGCTCTATGGAGTTTCTGTGAAAGGAGAATGAGGATATGGCAGCATCCTTTGGAAGACACAAGCTCCAGCAGTGGATGTTTGAAGGAAAAAAGGCAATGAGACCAGTCGCAGGTAGGTCTGGCTCAGAGGCACGTGGTGATGGTGGCAGGAATGGGCTGAAACCCACCCAAAACAGCCCCTCCCAAGGCTGCTCCACTCCCACCCATCTTTGCTAGCTTTGCTCTTGGGGAGTTACAGAGCAAATAGGCAGAGGTTTCTGTGCTGTACAAGACAGGCAGGAAACCACAAAGTCTCCTGTGAGCTGTCATGCTCAGGCCACTCAGAGTGAGGAGGAAACACGGTTTTACTGGGGAATTGCCAAAAGCAAAGAGGTGCCTGCCAGGACAAGGGTCCTGCTGAGCTGCCATGTAGGTGGGAGCAGCCCTGGACTTCCTCCTCAGGAAAAGCTGAACCATGGTCTCAAGGGTGTTGGGAGAAGATTTAGAGTAACCACCAGAAGCCATTTCTGTCTTCACAGATTCAGGTTTTTAAGTTAAAACTCAGTTATCACCAGAAAACAGACTTTCCCACACCCAAAGATACAAACTAAAGCTGGAATGTGGATCTCAGTCAAGCACAGTGTCCCTGCCAAACTTCCCACTGGTCCTGTTACCATCTCTGAATAGGACCCGATCACTTGAGTTCACATCCCTGCCCAGATGAAATCATGTGCTTTTCTGTAGGACACATTCAGAAATGTGGACTATTTCCTCTCTTCCTCACCTCTGAGATGGGAAAAAAAAAGAGGTATTTGTGCTTTCTAACATGCTGAAAGCATCAGAGGACTCCCTGCTCTTTCAAACCAACTATCATAAGTACAATTTCAAAGTATTTCTCTCTGCTAATATCCAGTGGCTTTTAAAAAAGCAGCTGACAGCAGTGCTGGAATGGCTAATGCCTAATTAGCTAATGGGTAATGATGCTCCTGTGAACAAGGCTGACATTTCACTCTGTAATTATCATCTAGGCTGGTATCACGTCCCACAGTGGGCAGTGGAGGGTGCCTTGGGACAAGCCCATGGAACAGCAGGTCTGCAGTGATGCTCCCAGGCTGGCCTCTGGGACAAGGACACGTGTCCCCTGTGCTGGCACAGCCACGGCTGCTGCTGCCACCCCAACTGGAGCAGCACAGGCATGGCTTTGGCATGACTGCCCTTCCCCACACACAGCCTCATTCTCCACCCCCAAGTTTATATATGTGAGCTCAAAAAGGGGAATTTTGCTGGGCCTTGCAGCTGCCAGGCAACCTGTGAGCAGCTCTGCCCTGGTTCACAGGTCTGTGTCTCCATCCAGGAGGCCGTGGAGGAGCTGGAGAAACCACTCTGCTTCACTGGGACTCATCATGAAGTCATCATCATTTGGTGTAACACTCTGAGGCTGAAGGCTTATGTGCTGTATTAACCCTAAAGTGTCAAAGTACTCTCTTTGAGAAGATTTGGGGTTCAGGACACTGTTAGGAAACATCTACTTATACCATGTTTTAGCCTCCACACTCAACTGTCTTTTTTTCTTTTACAGGAGCAACTCAGTCTTTTTCCTTGGGCCACCAGAGAATGAACACCAATATAGATTTCAGGGGGGTTTATTCCAGTGTGTTTAAGTGCAAAATCAACCCCTCTGGAGTCTCTGCTTTGCTTTTCCCCAGCCCCTGCCCCACCCAGCACACTGGGACACCCTCTCCAAAGACAAGCCTGCAGCCTTAGGGTCCATCTCAAAATCTCCTTTGCCAGCTGCAACTCTTAGGAAAAAAACATTACTAGAGGATCTGTTAAACAAAGAACCACCACTGGAAACTTTCACCCAGTTTTAGGGATTTTAGGGATGCCAGCAGCCTCGTGGTCCCCCAGTTCAGGGAGGCTGTTGGGGAGCTACTCCGGGTGCTGAGAGAGCTCCCACATGGACACAGCACTGGAGGATCCCTGGTAGGTTTTTCTCCTATCAATCTCCAAACCTATGTTTTCATCCACTGCAAGCCTGGCTTTTTAGACATGCTAAGTGCCCCCAGTTAAAGGAACTTGCTGGGCTGAGCATTTCCAGGCACAGAAGGGAGGCACGCACGAGCTGTGACACTGAACCAGAGATGCTCCTGCATGGGGAAACCTGACCCAGCTCTTCCTTCAACAACCCTTGGCAGCAGCACCAGACACACCCCCTGCACACTTCTGCTTTGCCACTTTCATGTTTCTGCAGAAGGTGGGGAGATGTGCAAGTGCTGGCAAAGGCTGCTGGCGTTAGAGGGTATGTGTGAAAACAGGAGTTCCTGCAATACAGCACTCAACTGGCACATTAAAATAATAATAATAATAATAATAATAATAATAATAATAATAATAAATATGGTTATTAATGAGCAGAAGGAGCCCATGGAGCCCTGGGAGACACATTAGCTGTTTGAACAGGCAGATATTTCTGTCCCTCCCTCCCTATGTAATCAATGTGTATTTATTTCTTTATTTAGCTCAATGCTCACCCTTTGAGGAGAAGATGAAAGTGTCAAGATGATCCTCTCCTTATCATGTCCCGCACAAGGGAAAGCTTTGAAGATACAATATGCAGAAACACTGGGCTCTCTGGTGACTTCTCCAGATTTAATTAGCCCAACCTTCTGTATGGATCCTGCCTCCCCCTCCAGACAGCCCTTTTTTCCCCTCTCCCCAGCCTCAGACAAGCTTCTGGACTCACTGGCAAAATAGCAGCTGCTCAAGCCCTCCGTTTAATTCGGAGCTTGGCTCTCTGAGATGAGCTAAAAAAAAATGCCACCCCAAAGATGGAGCTGCTTTTAGCATTATACACGAGCTGCAACTGCCAAGGAAAGTTTATCTTGGAGCCAATGTGAGCTCTGCTGCTCCAAGTTAAATATTTCCATTTAAAAAGTAGAATGAACTATACTGTAGGACTTCCAATTGCTTCCTGAAATATTAAGAAGGAATATCTTTAAACATTAATATTTTGTTACAGTGCTGAAGCCTTTCTAAGGGAGGGTTATTATTTAGAGCTGTGTATTTTTCTCTGCATAACTGGAGCCTCTGATCTGTGCCTGTATTCTGTACTCCCAAAAATCACTGCACACCAGCAACCTTCCTTCCACAGCAATCAATAAAAATCCTTCCTTTTTCTCTTCCCTGCTATTCCTGCTGGTAGGAGGCACATGCCAAGGGCACCTGTGTTTGAGCCTTTGAGGTAGGTGCCCACCATGTGCTGAACTGCAGTGACCCCACAGGGCTGCCGAGAGCCTCGTCCTGCTGGTTCTGCTGCACCCACATCCACTGACACACCCACGGACGTGCTCCCACTGCCCATCCCACATGGAACAGCAGTGGGAGCTTCCAGCCAGCCAGGCCTTCCCTGTGCTGCCAGCCCATGGCCCACCCATCCTCTCTGACACCAGGGAAGCAGCTACTGAAAGGGCAGATCAGGAGAGCAGATTTAATGCTGCTTTCATGCTGGGGAAGGGAAAAAAAATTTAAAAAAAGAAGAAGAAGAAGAAAAAGAAAAAGAGAGAGAAAAATTATGTTGCTTCCAGGCCATTTACATGTTCATTTCTCAAGAGAATGTGACACTTTATCCTTTTTCTCAAATTAACTTCTGTGTCACAGGCGGAATAAAAAGATTCGATAGACGGGAACTGAAACATAGCGAAATGAAAGACTGGGAGCCAGCGTGCACGGAGCATATGTTTGTGATCTATAGGAGCCAGGGGAGGGACAGCAGTGCAGCCCTGCTATGTCAACCATTGTCAGCAGCTTGGTATGTTGGCTTAATCATACAAGGTCTCTCAGAGGTCTTTTTTTCCAGATTTTTTTCTCGCCCCCCTTCAGGGCAAACAAAGTGCTTTCCTGAGCAGGCAGTTGGAGCTGTTAACTGTTCACATTCTCATTGAGAGAGTCCTTGGGGATGAAGGGCTGGTCCTCAGCTGGATGGTCAGCTCAGAGGGGACATCAGGGGCAGCAGGACAGCCCCAGCACTCGCACTGGAGGCACGGGCTGGTCCTTGCCCACAGGCTCAGCATGGGTTGGCACCAGAGGCACAGGGAGCAGCGATGCAAAATGTAGCAGAAAGAACCTGAAAAAGGATTACAGAAACGAGGTGTTTGTATGATGCACTAGGCAGGATGACATTGTGTGACACTCAGTCAGCTTCACAGCTGAGCTGAAGCTCTGGTTTCCCACCAGTGATACCCACAGGTCCCATCCAAGCCCAAGGACCCATCCAGTGACAGCCTGAGAGCGTGGGGGTTGTTTGGCCTGCAGAAGAGTTTGAGGAGACCCTATGGCACCTTCCAGTACCTAAAGGGGCTCCAGGAGAGCCAGAGAGGGACTTGGGACAAGGGCCTGAAGTGACAGAACAAGGGGGAATGACTTCCCACTGCCAGAGGGCAGGGATAGATAGGATACTGGGAAGGAATTCCTGTCTGTGAGGGTGGACAGGCCCTGGCACAGGGTGCCCAGAGCAGCTGTGGCTGCCCCTGGATCCCTGGCAGTGTCCAAGGCCAGGTTGGACATTGGGGCTTGGAGCAGCCTGGGACAGTGGAAGGTGTCCCTGCCCACGGCAGATGAGTTGGAATGAGATGAGCCTTAAGGTCCCTTCCAGCCCAAGCCAAGCTGTGATGATCCCATGGATTTTGCTGTCCTTGGCTGGCTATGTGCCCTTAGGGTACCTTGCTGGAGCACCCATGGCCATCACCTTTGATCTGCTGGGACACCCCAAATCTGCTTTCTGCAAAATGAGCCAAGTCCTGCTCCTTCAGTATCACTGCAAGGGGCAGCCAAACCCCAGCTTGGACAGTGGAGGCAAGCCCTTAACCCGGAGAGTTCCTGGTGTAGTGAGTATATATTGCTGTTAATTAGTCAGGTAAGTTTAAAAAATCAGAGGGATTCTTTGGGCATTGGAGGAGGACGGGGAAGAAAGAGCAGAATGAGAGATCATTTCTCTGTGAGCTCTGACTCCCAGCTGGCTTAAGCACTGACCTCCACAGCTGTGCTATGGGGAAGTACAGCTGGCTTCTCTAGGTCACATATGGTTTGGGTCTGGCGTTCTTTGGAGGGTTTGTGGTTTGTTATTTTTTAATATTTTGCGGGGTGGTGCCCTCAGAAAGCAAAACTCACCACCCTGCCTTCACATTTCCCTTCTGCAGCAGCAGAGGGAGGGTGTTAAAGCCCATGCCTCCAACTTCACTTAAAGCTTCACAAACTGTAATACCCACTTCAACTCCATTCCCATTCCTGGTCAAGATGGCTTTGGAAAACCAGAAGTTCTGAGACAGCAGAAGGCTGTCTGTCCCTCAGGCATCCCCATTCCTTGGGAATGCAGCACTCTGGCTGTGTTTAGGACCCCATGTGTCAGTGTTTTAGAGACCTCCTGCACATCCAGCCCCAAACCCTGTGGGCCAGGTGTGAACACTGCAGCCTGGTGTGAACAGCCCAGCCCAGGAAACCTGTGCAGGAGGTGACAATGTCATCGAGCTGCCGTGGGCTGACACGCAGGGCAGGACACCCTGAGGCACAATGGGCAGCTGAGAATAATTTGTCTGTCTGGGATTGCAATTAAACCTCAAGGGCCAGAAGCATTCAAATGTTTTGGTTGAGGGCTTTGTGGTTTCTGGGTGCGCAGCTGAAGGGACCTTTGACCTTGATGGTGCACTCAGGGAGGGAAAAGGGATGTCATTGTCCCTTCAGAGAGATCCAGAACACACACGTCACTGCAGCAGTGGGATTTATTTCGCTTTGAGTGTCCATAGCGTATTTAGCTCTATCAGATTTCACCCTGATCACCCCTAAGGACCTGGGGGAGTGTGGGTGTTCTCAGGACATGATTCCCCTCTCATAATATGGACGTGTGACATTGGACAAGAGGGATCACAACCCACATTGCCTGTTCCTCCCCAGCACTACTGAGGCTGCAGGACAGTCCTGGCTGAGGATCCCACTCCACAGGGTCTCTGTCAACCTCAGCCCCAGCCTTCACTCTACCAGCATAAAAGGAAAGCAAAACATTATTAATTGTAGTATACAAACCAAAGAAATTTGAGGACAGTTTCCATTTTGAAGATGAAAATGTACTTGCCACTACAATAGCATTATTCTAGTTTGATATTTCAACTCTTTTTTTTTTTTTTTTTTTTTTGCAAAAGCTTGAACGAAAGAAGCCAGAGGAAAAGAAAAGCTCTTCTTCCCAGCTTCCTGCAAAACTCAAATGGAGGACCCTTGCCTTTCCCACCAGCTGCAGAATGTAGGTCAAGTCCTGTCTGTGCTTTCAGGGACAGGATTTACTGTGTGGAAAATTGCGCAGCGACAGCAGACGAGGCTCCCAGTGCCTCTGGTTAGGCCATCCATCAGGAGAGGACACAGGACAGGCTCTGTCCCTGCCCTGACACCGATGGTCCCCCCACACTCGGGACCTGAACTGCTGCAATCACAGCGGCCTGGAAAACAGCCCAACCCTGCCCCAAGGCAATCACAGCCCTGCTGGCTAAAAGGAGCCACGAAATCTTTTCTCCAGATCAATTTCAACTCCTAATCAAAGACAGCTACAAAGATAAACTCTGAGTTTAAACCAGAGCCTGAATCCACGGAACCCTGTTCAGCTGGATGGCACTGTGAGAGTGGAAAGTGTTGGAGGAGCTGGGGAGCAGCTGACTGTGGTTTGTGTCTGCCCCGTGTTCCACCTCACCCGTATGGGGCAAAGGGCTTTCTGCATCTTCACCTGCTAAAAATATCCAAGGCTGGAAGTTAAAAGAAATTAAATATTCAGCAGTTGCATGAAGGCACCTTGGGATGAAAGTGCATGGATACAAAGCTGTCATCCCTTCATCATCATGTTTTTTATGTAGCAGATGTGTCTTGTCGGCAAGGCAACTTTTGTGTTTTAAATCAGCCTCATAAATCTCATTAAGATGCCTTTTCTAAACCATCCATGCCAAAAAACTAGGAACAGACACCCACTGGACATCACCCCAGGTCCCTTAGGGTTCCTCTCACCAAAGCTCTCAGCAGGAGCTCATTGGACACTTCCCATTGGGACGTTTTGTGGTGCCTCCTGAGATACCCACAGCAGGACCAGCACACACCTGGCTTCACTAGAAAGGCTCCTGCAGATTTTAAACATGCATTGGGTTACATCCAGAGTTTCCTTCCCCACTATAAACACAAGAAAACAAACCCATTTTTCAGCTTGTGGCCACAGAGAGCTGTAACCTGGCAAATTCATCTGGGCTTAACTCCAGCTGGGAGGCTGGTAGGACAAACAGGAGATGTGTCTTGCAAAACCACTCAGGTTTAGACCAGCCTTACACATGCAATGCAACAGCCTCATCTCTGGGTGTGCCACCAGAACCTCCTCCTCTGGGAAAGGAGGGTGGGCTGGACACCACAGGGTCAGGTTTTAACCAGATGCTTTGGCTACCTTGAGGCAGAATGAAGTCAAACATCACTGGTTTCCTGGCAGCAGAGCAGAGCTGTGGGAAACACACAGTTAGGATATATATATTTTTTAAATGCACAATATTGTATTTCTGGGGAATCTTTAATTCAAACTGATTAAATAATGATCCCCTGTAGTGATTTACCCTTTCAAATACCCACTCAAGGAGTAATTCAGCGTGCTGGCAGCACTACAGGCTCACTGCACATCTCACATGAGCTTGCAGGACTTTGACATACTCTCACAGGGGCAATGTGTCCCTCTTCAATAGCACAACCAATTTAATTTAGTGCTGGCTTTGCTGTCCCATATACACTCTCCTTTTTCAAGCACGCCGCCTCCATGACATTTGGTGGCATCTGGCCCACAGCTGCTTCTCAGGGGGTCCCATCGGCCTCTGGAGCAGAGATATACCTCATTTTCCTGGCAGCAGAGTCCGTGGGAGCCACTATCAGCCTTGTCCAAGTGTGGGAAGGGAGGGATGGAGGGGATGGATGGAGTCCACGCTGCACCCCCAGGCAGCCCATTGCTTGCAGTGTGTGCATGGGTTGTTTTCCAGACAGCTGCCTCCCAAATCAGCACGACCTGCTGAGCCTCTCCAGGGCTAAGGACGGCATCTTCACACCACATACAAGTCTGCCAGGGATCTCCCTGGAGCTCCCTGGCCATACACTGATGAAAATAGTCCAGAAATAGGGATTTGGGGGCAAGGAAGAGGAGCATTTGTTTGAGTGGACACACTCTGTCCACCCTGGATCTGTCGGGAGGAGGCATTTCCATCAGTGAGAGAGGCAAAGGAGGCAAAACACAGACCCAGTGCACAGGGTTTGCTCTGTGGGGCAGGCCTGGCACCTCTCTCTATCTTGCTACACTCTGGCCACTGAGGCAGAAGGAGGCAGATTGGGCAGTAAAGGGAGGAAAAGTGGTGCTGTTGTTCAGTTGCTGGTCTCCAGCCTCTCCAAAGCCCCCGGGGGCAGAGGGCAGGGACACAGCAGCAGTCTCAGCTCTGAGCTTTCCCCTGCCCATCCCAAGTCCTTGTGCAGAGACATCAGCAGAGCTGAAGGGCCATGAAGGGCCACAATTCCTCTTTCCTGGTGAAAGCAGTTTTTCCAGGCCATGAAAGACAATGCTACCAGGCTTGATTGGTGAGGGGCATTCGTGTACCTGTGCCCAGGGTCTGGTGTGGGTGCACAGGGCCCCTGCCCTCACTCACATCAGTGGCACACAGGTCTGATGCCAGTGGGTTTAAGAGGCATGTGCAGGGCCTGGTGGCCAGAAGAGCTCCTGAAAGGAGCATTTGGAGGCCATTTATTCCATTAATCCAGCTCCTTCCCAGTCAGCAGCAGGCACAAAACACATACCCCCACAAATGGCTTTTGGAAGTTGCTCTCCCCCTGCTCTCCCTGTGGCAGGATTTAGCAGGTCCTGAGAGGTCAAAGTCACTTTTAGGGACACCCTCTGGGAGACAACAGTGGGTTTACTGTTTTTCTCACCAATTTTATGTGCCTGGGAGTGAGGTCAGTTATTTTCTCCCACTAGCACAGGTAGGATGTGGTTTTTGGAGGAGAGGAGCCTGTTCACACATCCAAACTCCTGCCCTTTCCACAGCAGCAACACCCCATGGCATCCAGAACCTCACACAGTGACACAGGAATGCCCAGGTCACAGTTTGTCTGCAGAGGCAGCCCCCAGAATTCGGAGATGTGTCCTGCTGAAACCCTTCACATGGCAACCCCCTAACTCCCTCTCCTCCAGTTTTCCTGTGTTTCAGCCCAAGAGCATCCCTTGCTGCTTTATTTATTCTGGGCATAAACATCCCTGGCAGCATTCATCAGTGGATAGACAGGTCTCCCTCAGTTCCTCTGCCCAATTAGTGCCACTCTGCCGCGTGCAGGAAGGAGCAGCAGCCCCCCCCGGCCACAGAAGGCAGCTCAGCATCGCCCGTGGCTACATAATGCATCACACCTCGCCTGCCTCTCACTGTCTTGGGTTAGCTGAACCCAATGAATATTTCAATAGGCTCTGCTTGCCCAGGATACTATTAATTTTGGAGTCCCTATAATCCAATTCCTTTCTCTCCAAGTGGGTGGTGATTATTAATTTCACAAGCTATGCTTCCACTAGCTCCTTCCCAGTCCCTTGTGGCTAAGGAATATTAATCCACATTCATCCTGTCATTCAGCTGCCCAGGAGACTCTGGTGTGAACAGTATTATTATTAATACCACTGCTCCACACGTGGTTATAGCAACTTAAAGGCATACAGGCGGGTTGCAAAGGTCATTCGCAGAATAGCACCTCAATCCTGATGTTCAGAAAAATAAAATAGGGCCCGGGCAGTGCTTTTTGAAGCTGTTTCTCCAGGTCTTGGACCTGCTGATGCTGGTCCTGCCTTGCCAGAGCACAGGTGACAGACAATCCCAGAAAATCTTGACCTGTCAAGAGCAGGACATGAGCTGCAGCCTTGTCCCAGCCATATGTGGCAGCCAGCAAGGAGCAAATACTTTTGTCCTTCTTTTGGGGGAATTGGGGAAAAAAAAAATTATAAAATCCAAACATGACCTCTCTACTTAAATAAAGTGCCATAATACCCTGGAATGCAACCACTTTTGACACCTCAACATTATTATCAAATTTGCTTGAAATTAGGCAATTCATTTGTGTTCTGCTGGAAAGGCAAAGGGTGGAAGAAAGCAGCTGTGGCATTTCTTTGCAGAGCAAAAAAGCCTTTCCCAGGCAGCCAGGTTTACCCAGGCAGGCGAGACACATTTCCATCAAATATCTCATGGAGGGGTTTGACAACACACTCAATGCAGGGAGCTAAATGGCAGAGAGATAAATACAAAAAAGAAAGCCAAGAAATGCAGCATTAAATGATAAACAGCCCCTGAGAGGTCCTGCTCTCTCACAAGTGACAGAGGGAGGAAGGGGCAGGGGGTGAGGCAGTGCTAAAGGGCCCTCCATGGATCACAGGCTCAACGTGTGGAGCATCCACACCGGTGCTGGAAGGCAGAGCTTGGCCAGAGCACCAGCGGGGCTGCGCCGGCTGCAGGGCAGGGCAGAGCATCTCCACAGCTGCAAACCCTCCCAAATCACCCTGCTCCTCTCTCTCAGCCAACGCTGCACATGTGCTTCTGCCCCAAAATAAACACCAGTGCAAGTGAGAGCCAGCCTCACACCTGAGCTCGTCTCGTTTGCACAGGGGCCGTGGCACAAGCCACGGTGCAAAGGGGCCCCTTTTCAAGGCAGTGAAGGCCAACAGCGTCTGAAACCAGAGCATGTTTCAGTTTTGTTACTGTACACTTTTGGCAGCTGAGATGAGCTGGAGGCTTCACAGATGTAACTACTTTCCCAGTTTTTCCTCCTAGAAGAATGTAGCCTTCCCAAATTGTCAGCACTTCAGCCAGCACAGCACCAGCAAATGCACCAACACAATTACAAAAGCAGAGGAGGGAAAGATTGCTCCCTCCCAGCCCTTGTCCTGAAAGAAGCCAAATCCCAGACCTGCTGAGTTCCGCTTTGGGTGGCAAACTCTTGGTTTTCCAGATGTTGCACAGCCCAGGCTGCCAGATGTCCTGAAGTCCCAACCCCACAGCCCCTGCATGCACAGGGTGGATTGGCACGGAGCAGGGACCCAGCTGGGATGCATCAGCCTTGCAGTGCGGATGCAGGCAGCCCTCACTGCAAGAGGGAAGGATTTCAGCCCCTCATTTACCCTCCCAAAGAATCATAGAAAGGTTTGGGTTGGAAGGGAACTTTAAAGTTCATCCAGTCCAACCCCCCCCCTGCAGTGAGCAGGGACTTAATTAAATTGTTGTTCAGAGCCCCATCGAGCCTGACCTTGAACACGTCCAGAAATGGGGCACCCAACGCCTCTCTGAGGAAGCTCTTTGATAAATAATAAACAAACAAGTACTCATTGTGGCCAATAACCTCCTGTTCACTGAAAGCCATTCCCTTTGTAACTTTTCCTACCAACACAGTGAACTCATGGCTGCTCATCCCAGCCTTTTCCTCCATCCCTGCCTGCAGAGCCCAGACAATCAACAATTAATTATCTGCTCCTGGTCTGAAGCCTTTCCTTGATTTCTGTTAAAGGCCCCATGGGTTGAACACAGCAGGTCCCCATGAGCTGCCACAGTGGGGCTGGGCTCAAAGAGCTCCTCTCCAGCAGAAACCTCTGCAGGGTGCTTGAATGTGGCACAGGGGTTTAGCTCCCACTCTCTGCAGGCATCACCTGCAGGGTGAGCTTTGGTTCTGTAGCCAGCAGACAGCTCCTGGGTAACCTGAACCCTGCTTGCACCCCTAAGAATTTCTAAAGCATCCTACAATCATAGAAGCCTGGAATCCCAGAATGGGTTGGGTTGGAAAGGACCTTAAAGCTCATCCAGTTCCACCCCTGCCATGGGCAGGGACACCTCCCACTGTCCCAGGCTGCTCCGAGCCCTGTCCAACCTGGCCTTGGACACTGCCAGGGATCCAGGGGCAGCCCCAGCTGCTCTGGGCACCCTGTGCCAGGGCCTGTCCACCCTCACAGACAGGAATTCCTTCCCAGTATCCTATCTAACCCTGCCCTCTGTCATTGTGAAGCCATTCCCCCTTGTCCTGTCCCTCCATCCAAGTCCTTCTCCAGCTCTCCTGGATCCCCTTTAGGCACTGGGAGGGGTTCTAAGGTTTCCCCAGAGCCTTTTCTTCTCCAGGCTGGACCCCCCCAGCTGTCCCAGCCCATCCCCACAGCAGAGCTGCTCCATCCCTCTGATCATCTTCATGGCCTCCTCTGGACTCTCTTGAACAGGCCCAGGTCCTTCCTGTGCTGGGGATCCAAAGCTGGATGCAGTGGGGACCCAGGTGGGGTCTCATGAGAACAGAGTACTAATACTGTGCCAAGCAAAGATCTCATTGGCCTTGTTAACTCCAGTGAGATTTCTGTAGGGGCTCCCAGGAAGATGTGCTTCATTGGAGCCACCACAAGGTTTCTAGACCTTTTCCAGAGGTCTGGAGAAGAGATGTGTCCTGGGCTGTCACAGCACAGGAGCATCTGAACTCTGCACTACTCGCTGACGACCTGAGCTACATGAGACATGCTTTCCCCATACCACAACTTTGACAAAAGGACCTGATCTGGATGACTCTGCTGCTGATATTGGTGTTTTGCATACAATGTCCTGCTCTAAACGAGCTTAATTACAATTCACACAGGTTGCAGATTAATGGTAGGTGGAGAAAGGCAAACTGTGAATGTCTGTATGTGTGCTGCTGCAGAGCAGTGGCAGGCTCTGAGCAGGCTGGATGGGCTTGGAGCAGCCTGGTCTTGTGGTAGGTGCCATGGCAGGGGCATTGGAATGGCATGAGCCTTGAGGCCCCTTCCAATCCAACCATCCTGCGATTCTGTGACTCTTCCCCTTCAGCCCTACCAGTGATGCCTCATGAGTGATACCTGAGGGAGAGGGGTGGGTTTGAAAAGTGATTTAGAGACTAAAACTAATTTTTTTAAGTGATACAGGCCTTTGGCAATTAGAATAACATTGAACTTCATTTACATTTAGGCTCTTGTTTACGTAAGTCATATTTCAATAATTTTTGAGTCTGATTCTGATGCTCATTACGGGATGGAGTGAGTCAATGGAGACACCACAGTGTCTAGAAATCCTTCTGAGGAACAAGGGGAAACAAAGCCTTTGGTCCCTAAGCTGGTGACTTCTCCTGAAAGATGATTAGGAAGTCCAAGAATCTCTTAAGCTTTGTGTGGGACTTTGTGAAGGTTCTGTTTTAACTTACACAGACAGGCATGGAGACTTTTGCCTTTGCTTTCAACCCTGCATGTGCTCTCTGGCTGAGCCTGCACTCAGAACCCAGACACAGGTCTCCCTGTCTTAATGGGACTTCACTGGTTTCAGGAGCCTTGAAGGGTGGGGGTGCCAGTTCTACAAGGACCCTTTCGTCCAGGAATGTGCTAAAATTCCCTCTGAAATGACACTGCCATTCATTAGGAGAGTGAGAGATTTGAACATGTCCTTAAGTGTTGGCTTTAGAGATATTTCAGCAGCTGATCATTACTTCTACATGTAAAAGGCAATAAAAAGGAAAAATTAAGCCAAGAGTGATGATCTCACTTGCTTTTATTAAGACAGCCATTAAGCCTGGCATGATGTGGGTTGATAAAACCTGCTCTCACATGAGCACTGCTGCTGTCTGAAGCAGTCCCAGGGAACTGCTGCTCTGGCTCCAGGCTGGAAATGCAGGATGCAGGGGGAGATTGGAGCTCCTCAGCTCTCTGTAGGGTGTGTAAGAACCAGACTCCTCCTCTGATGGGGTCTGCACTCTGAAGAGAGGAAGGGAGCAAAGCTTGGAGAAATAAAGTGAGGTTCTTGACTTATTTTACAGGCAGGAAAGAGGAGGTCTGAGGGTTATGGAGGATATTTGGGAAAAGCCTGAATCCAGTCCTCTTTCCCCACAAAGTGACAGAAATTTCCTTTGCAGGCCTGAGCTAATCCAGTTTTCCTTCTAACTTGCCATGGGGTCATGGCCTGGTTCCTTAAACCTGTTTCAGTGTCCCATTACAGAACAGAGATAATAATCCTAGCCTAACTCAGCATCAATCCTTGCTAGATTGCAAAGCACTTTTTTGTTTTCTCTCTAAAATTAGCAACAACCCTCCCCCCGACACTATCACAGCAGAAACAGAGTGTAGATAGCAAAATACAAGAAATAACACCAGTTACAAGAGCAGCTCATTTTCTGCTCAAGTACACCCTGGTTTTGGCACCAGAAAAAACACTTTCACGGACTTTCAGGTGTTAAGAGGCTGAGCAAACACTGGTTTCCCCTGGCCTGCCTCCCTGCCACTCTGGATGGAAATGCCCTCGTTCATGCAGCGTGTCTGAGCCGATGGACTGAGGGGTGCAGTGCCTGCTGCTCCTGCTCTCTGCCCTCCGAGCTGAATTAGGTGTAGAAACAGCTGGTTTGTCTCCATGCCTTGCCAGTGCCAGAGGAAAACCAGGATGTTTTATTAAGCATATTACAGCGCTGTCTTGTTGGGATATTTCCTGGCAGTTAACATCTTGCTGGATCAAATACCGTCGGCTTTGCCTGGGGCCCTCAGATCATCCAGGCATTTAACTGCCAGGAAAAATACCCTCTCTGTTGGCAACTACAGTTTAATTAATGCAGCTTTTCTAAGGCAGGGGATCAGGAGACTGGCATTTGAAGAAACCTCTTTGCCCCTGCCAAGTCATCCCGAAGAGCTTTACAAAGCACTGAAGGATGCTAAGAGCAGCACGATGTCCAGGTAGGCCAGTGCAGCAAGGGCCAGGTACTGCTCTCACTCAGTCAGCAGGAGATGATGGGATTCCTGAGGAGTAGGATTGTCCTAAAACACTAATGTTTTGCACTCTAAAATGTACCTTTGGTGCACTGTTCTGCCAGACAGGTTTTGCTGCATCAGCCTTGTACTGACCATGGACTCAGCCACAAGGAATGTGTCTGATGGTGGCGGTGAAGCTGGGTGAGCCTAAGGGACCAGGGCAGTTTGGCACCCAAATTTCCATGTCTGTGCCCTTGGGGCCCTTTCACTGCAGTAGGTGAGCGGGGATGGCAATGTCCCTGAGCACTCAGGTGGGTTCAGCCGTGTCTGTGGTTAAGCTGCACTGCCCAGTGTGCTCCAGTGCCTTGGCACACCCAGAGCTGGCATGTCACAGGGCTTTTTTCCACCAGGAATGCTGCATCCACCACCCCATTTCACAGGCTGCAGACACACACTCCGACCCTTAGTATCAGCTTTTGTGCCCTAAAGTGGCTCAGGACACATTTAATTTGTTAATCCTGGTGCAATAAACCTTCCTCCAGCCATGAGCAGTGGTACCCTGCAGAAATGTCATGGAAACATTGATTTCTCCTTATAGCCCTTGGGTGAAGTCCTGCTCACCTAGTTTCACTTGAAAGGATATGTGAGGCAAGGAAAGGCCAAATATCTTTCAACACATTCACCACAAAACCCCACGTTCTGCTGGTCTCCCAAAACCTCCTGGCATCTGTGGCAACAAAGAAGAAGAGTAGGTTTGGATTAGATATTGGGAAGGAATTGTTCTCTGTGAGGGTGCTGAGGCCCTGGCACAGGGTGCCCAGAGAACCTGTGGCTGCCCCTGAATCCCTGGAAGTGTCCAAGGCCAGGCTGGATGGGGCTTGGAGCACCATAAGATAGTGGAAGGTGTCCCTTCCCGTGGCACGGGGTGGAATGGGATGGGCTTTAAGGTCCCTTCCAACCCAACCCATTCTGGGATTCTGTAAAACACAATTCTCCAAGGTGCTTTTTCTGGTGTTAGAATGAAGGCTCCTATATGAGAAAAAGGCAGCCACAGAATGCTGAGGGTAAAACTCTTATTAAAATGGAGTTTCAAGAATGGGGCTTTACTTGCCCAGGCATGGAGAAGGTCATTGTATGAAAATCCCAAGCCCCTGCTCTGCCATGCAGCAAACTCCAGCTTCTCTCAGCACCTCTCCCAGATTTGGTGCATGCAGACAGAGGAGATCAACTGGCCTCCTGGCACACACAGCAGAAATTACAGAATGTATGGGCCTGAAGACTGTCATTTAATAGAGCTGAGCCAGTCTGTTCATTATTTAATGATTGCATTGATAACCACAGCAGAAAGCTGACAAAAGCACAGCCCTGGCCTATAAACCACCTTGTGCTCTCCTTATTAAGTGCAGTGACACAACATACTGAACTGAATATATTGGAATGTAAATAGGGCATACTTTAGCATACAGGGAATTATTGCATTTAGAACCTATTGACGCTCTAGGTGTCTTAGATTAATTTAGCACCACTCATGTGAACAGAGGCAAAACAGGGTGTAAACACATGGTGGTGTGAGCAGCTGGTGCTCCTAATGCACATGAATCCCTTCACCCCAGCAGAGAGGAAGGGAACACAGCAGTTGCTTCATGCCTCTCCATCATTATATCTGCCTTTTCTCAGGGCTCTAACCCAGACCCAGTCACTGTTGTTCCTAAACCACCCCAGGTTTAGGAACAGCTCAGCCTGTCTGGTGACTCACTCCCAGGGCTGTCCACCACAGCCAGCTCAGCAGGCTGAGCTGCAAAAGCTGTCAAACCAGCAGGAAGGTGAGAACCATAAAACACTTTGCTGACAGCAAATATGCTTTGTATTTGTTTGGGGTGTAGTGGAGGGTGTTTGTTACTATTTGCCTTTGTCCTTAGAGAAAACTCTGGCTCTGAGTGTTTCCCCTCACCCTGGTTTTGGTGGCCCAATGCTGACAGTACCACCTCAGCCAGTGCCCAGGGCTCAAGGAGAGCCAGCACAGGGCAGGGCCTGCCTGCCTGGGGGCATCTCACTGAACCACTCTCCAGTGAAATACTCTGCTCTGCTAACACCAGGCAGCCACCCCACTTCATCACTCCTCTCTCTACCCCTGTGTGAGTGATTCTTACTTTTCTACTGCCTGAGCAAACAGCCAGTATTTATTTTCAGAACAGCCCCGTGGGGCTGTAGAGTTGGACATGGCCCAGGGGAGCAGAGAGGGCCGGAGGCATCGAGAGCCCACACAAGCCTGGGGTAATGCAAATAGCAGTGTAACTGCTGCAGCTCCCTTGTACCCAGCCTGGCCTTCCTAAGAGGTGTTAAGACACAAGGGAATTTAAAGGCTTGTAGAACATCCTGTTATTAAACAGGTGATGCTGCACCAGCAAAATATTTTAGAAGCACTGATGTTGCTCACAGCTGTGTCCAGAAGAGGGTTATTCTGCTCTGGTTAGACCTTTAATGTCTCTTGTAATCTGAGTTGATGCTGTGCTGACGCAGGTGCTGACAATGTCTCTTCCCTCTTCTTTCCCCACCCCTGATCCTCTCCCTGTTCTCAGCCCTACTGCTGAATAAATTGCAAGACCAGGGTTCTCATCCTGCAGAAATTGGTAGGGAAATGTATTTGTTAGGAAGCACTGAGATTGTGTTAGACACCCAGATTATGGGTACAATTTGAATGGCAATACATTTTGACAAGATGCTATTATGTATTTATTTGCACATGGTATAATAGAGATGACAATCAACCGATTTTGTCAGAAGTGGGGATGTTCAGAAAGGATTTCAATTTAGCAGAAGAGCCAGCACCTTGTTAACTTCTGACATCTGAAAATAGCTCCCAGATGCTCACAGGCTACCTTGGCTAGCCTGACACACCATCCTCATTTATCTCATCCTAGTACAGTGGTCAGAAGGACTTACTGGCTACCTAATGCTTCAGAGGAGAGAGAGGTAAAGGTTCATAGAGTCAAAGGAACCCAATTTCAGCTTCCCTCTGCTTCTTCCTGCCTTGAGAGGTCCAGGTCTCCAAAGCAGAGGTGACCCTGTGACAGTGGCTGGAGGAACCTGCACATCCTGCAAGCAAATAATCCCCCCAGAACTTCAAGGTTATGTGGAAAGTCCTTTTGAGTTTGTGTCAATAGCTGAGAGGGACTTTCAATTACAAACACAAATTCCTGTTAGTCTGAGGTGACAATGCCTGTGGCACCTTTATGGCCACTTTCACGAGAAATTCTCTGGCAAGCACTTCCTTAGAGATGAAGGCTGCTGCCATCTCATGGGGTGCTGATGGCTCACCACAGGTAGGATCCATCTGCCCAGGGATGTTCTTATCCCCCTGGCACACAGATGGGCACTGCTGTCTATCCTGCTGACAGAAGTGTCTAGAGAGAAGTGTCATGAGGTACTGTGGGTCAGCATCCATGAGTTAGAGCCTTCAGTGTCCATATGTCACTACTCCCTCTACACTTTCCTTTGGGGAAACTGAGGCACTGAGTTTGGGGGTTATTTTTAAAATTATGCAGATATGAACTTCTGGTCTTTAGCCACACCCAAAGCAAATGGATGGAAATCCCTGTCACCCTGTGCAGCTGAACTGGCAGTGATGGCACCATGGCCAGCCCAGGCTCCCCACACACACTCCTATTGCTGCAGCAGCTCCTGGTCAAAGCTGCCTGCCAGACCCAGTGTCTACGTGATTTTCCAAACTTTGGACTTGCCTTCCATCCCACAGTGTTCCAGGGAGGTGAAGGCAGCATCTGATCTTCAGTCCAGCTCAGCTTCTGTATCTGAGAACAGGCTCAGGGTCTGTATCTTAAAGGAGAGAATATAACACACTGGCCTACAGTACATTTCATTTCTCATCCTCCTAATGAATAAATGCTAATTAGAAATTTCTAATTTCCACTGTTTATACAAAGCACTTTTGCTTTATTTCCTTTTGACTGTCTCCAGAACCCGTAGGAGTTCACACAGCCCCTGGTGCCTCTATGCAACAGGAAATACAATCAAATAAGGAAATTTGTGTAAACCTTGGGTTTGCAAGGGGAAGATGTGCTCCTGTGTGCGAGCTGGCAATGAATAGGCTCTCATAATGTATTCCTCATTGCTTTTCTCTTCCTTTGCAGACAGTCAATACCCTTGAGAAAAGTTAATTAGATCCGCTTCACTCTGTTTGGTCCTGAACGCTGAATACAGGGGAGAGGGAAATCCCAGCAAAGCAAATTGACTCGATTAGAGTAAGAGACCACTGAACAATTGTTGCCATTGTCTGTGATCACAGAGGATGATCTACTTGAAAAGCAAGCGTGAAAATGTTAAAACAATGACTTAAAAATATTTGTGCAGAATCCCAGTTCAGAAGCAGAATGCAAGTGGCAGCTTAAAAGGAGGTGTTTCCAAAGGTCCCAGCACACACAATGTGTTTGCAGAGCTCTGTGTCTCTGTGTGGAGCAGTTTGAAACCACTCACTGCAGATATTAAGTATCTCTAAGTAACCATTTGCATATCAAACTAATGAAGGTGATTGTATGTACAAAGCCTGTGTACTTCTGGCTGTATTGGCAGAATGGATTGAAAATGTACAATAAAATCACACTACATGCAGGGTTTTCTTGAAGGCTGCTTGGAAAGCTGAGAACTTAAGAATGCCCACCTCTGGTTTAGCTTCCCTTCCAACAGACAGTGATTTGGTCAGCCCACGATCACAGTATGCATCTACTGTATTTAATTACACACCCTTTAGATAAGGACTGGCCAGCTTTGAGATCAGCTTTGAGGGCAGTGATTAGGACCTCCAGAACAGCTGTCTGTATGAAAAATCCCGGGTGCCTTTTTTATTTAATCAGCAAATTTCACATAAAGTCCCAAATCAGGACCCCACGGGACCTGTGCAAACACCTTATCAAATCCCAGCTGGCTGTTGTCGACCTGGCTACACTTAAGGTGAACAGACATCAAAATGAGGGAAACTTCTCTCTAGTTGTTGAGGGAATCAGTGAAATTCAGATCCTGAATTTCACCAGCCCTGTTCAGTTACCTTCCCTTGCTGGGATAGGCTGTTATGCAGTGCAAGCCCAAAATACACTTTGTAGGGCAGAAGAGTCTTTCTCTATGAGGACAAACTTCATCTGGGGCTTTGGTGTGATCAGATCAAAGACCATTTTTAAAATGCTTTTTCACACCTTAAAAGCCAAATGCATCCAAGTACCAGGGGGGTTCTAAGGGAGCTGCCTGCAGCTAGCAGTACTCGTTAGGAGAGATGAGATGTGAGCAGTTTTAACCAGATTTAACACAGGGCCAGAAGTCTCAGAGGCACTTAACTCATACCAGTGTAGTAACTTGGGGCATGACTTGTAGAAAAATGTCAGCTAAAGCCCAGGGACTGTGTCACTGCCGAGTGCAAGCTGGCAGGGAAAATCCAGGGGAGGAACTCAGCCTCTGGGAGTACAATCCCATTAGAGACAATGAAATATAACATTGTCTGAGAGGTACAAAGTGCTCACTGGTATTAAGAGGAAGTCATCTCTTATGAGATACTCAGAATATTTTACTGAAGCTCAGTACTGGGAAACTTTGTTATTTCTAGTCAGCTCTGCCAAGGGGTAATGGAAATGGCCTTTGGGATTAATTGGAAATGATGGATGTTTGCCTGTTATAAAACACCTGGTGCAGACACAGAGCAAGAAGAATTGTGTGTCCAGCAGCTAAAGCTGAAGTGAGACCTTTTACCAGGAGACTCCACCCCGTCTCCTGCCCTGGACCCATCACTTTGGGTAAACACCATAAATTAACTCTTTGGAGGAGATGAGCTGGATGGCTCAAGAGAAAACAAATCACCTGAAAATACAATTCCTTGGATGCACAATATACATGTTCTGGTCTCCCTCGATGTCACTGCTAATCCATCACCCTGGCCTCCATCTGCTGCCTGGGGCCCGCAGTGCTGCAGCACCAGCTCGAGCTCCGCTGCAGCCCTGCCTGTGGCATCCCCCCTCAGCCCGCAGGCCTCAGCAGGACCACGCTGGCACTGGGACTTCTCCAGGCACATTTGTTACTTTTGCCTCTGGTTTTGAGAAAATTCAAGCACCTCTAATTCATGGTTGGTGTGACAAGTGTCCAAGGGAGGTACCGGAGGAGTCCAGTCCTATTGTGTTTCCAACCTATTCCACACCTTTCCCTTGCTTCCAGGAACAGAGATTCTCAGCACCTGCTTTGCTTCTTTATTTTTTTATAGAATACCAGAATGGTTTTGTTTGAAAGGAACATTAATGCCCTTGGTGTTCCACTCCCTGACACGGGCAGGGACACCTCCCACTGTCCCAGGCTGCTCCAAGCCCCATCCAGCCTGGCCTTGGACACTTCCAGGGATCCAGGGGCAGCCACAGCTGCTCTGGGCACCCTGTGCCAGGGCATCCCCACCCTCACAGACAGGAATTCCTTCCCAGTATCCTATCTATCCCTGCCCTCTGGCAGTGGAAGCCATTCCCCCTTGTTCTGTCACTCCAGGCCCTTGTCCCAAGTCCCTCTCTGGCTCTCCTGGAGCCCCTTTAGACACTGGGAGGGGGCTCCCCAGAGCCTTCTCTTCTCCAGGCTGAACACACCCAGCTCTCCTAGCCTGTATTTTCTATACTTGATTTTTATATCTATGTATAAAAATATTTAATATCTATATTAAAAATATTTTTCACACACACGCACACACACAGATATACATACATATATATATATATATATATCAGTATCTATCTATCTATCTACTATTTTTCTATACTTGCTTCCCATCAAAGCTTTGTACCAGCAGCCACCACCCTCCTGGGGTAGAATTAGATCTGTATTTTTCTGAGTCCTTATTAGCAAAAGTTTCAAAATGCTTCTTGGAGGGCTGGAGCCCCAGCTCAGCAGTGCCTTCCCACTCCTCGAGAGCAAACCCTGAAGATGCTGCTCCCTGGAAGGCAGCACAGCCATCAGAAGAGCTGCCTGCTTGCTCTTGCTGTTGTTTTCCAGAGCCAGGCACAAATACTCATTTCAAAAGGAATGCCGGAGGGCAGTCCTTAAGAAAATAAATAACCCACTCCAAACCTGAAAGGAAAGGCTGGGTCCTCTGGAACAAACTCAGTCCTGGAGAACAGGGTGAAAAAGTAGCATCACCCTCAGGCTCAGCTTTGCTTTTATCAAAGCTTTATGTTGTAGGGGATTATTTTAGAGTTTCTGGGTTTTCTTTCTCTCTCTCTCCTTTTTTTTCACTAGTAAGCTATCACTTTCTTTTCTCATGCCTGCAAATCCTACCTTGGAGAAGCAGTGTTTCTGGGCAGAGTGCAATAAAGAGAGAAACAGTTAGGATTATATTTGCACTTTCCATCTTGGCCTTTTACACTTCTGCTCTCTCATCAGGACACACTCCAATTCCCAAAGCTCATTTCCTCTAGAAACAGACTCATCCTGTCTCAGGGGCATTGCACAGTGCTGGCACCATAAACGCCTCCGTGCTGGGGAGACGTGGGCTGGCACTGGGAGGCACAACAAGCCTTCCCAGAGCCCTGCTCTGCATGTGGAGGTTCATGGACACGGCTCCAGCCATCCCTGAAGACGCCCTTCCCTCTCCAAGGCTGACAACACATCAGTTCTGTTTCTGGCATGGGGAATGTCACAAATACCACCTTTAAATTTCCATGTGTTCCCCAGCCCCTGGATTAGCAGGATGCTCCCGTGTTTTGCCCTTTTCAGCATTACATACTTTCACAGGCTCATTCATCTCCTCCTCTACCCCCAAAGTCCTGCTAACCTCTGGGGAAAGGGATGCAACAGCCAATAAAACCAGGAAATATCAGAAAGGTCAAATCATGCTATTACAATAAATTACCATAATTCAGAGTGTAAATCAGGCATTACAATGATGATATGTTGCAAGGCAGAGATTGGCACTGGACCTAAAAATGGCACAACATTAATGCAGTCTGAGGTCAAAGATCTGACTGGGAAATGGTGCACATTTTATAACTAGACCCTTATCCCTATAATCGTGTGATCTTGGGAGACTGTCACGCCAGGCGTCACTGAGTGATGGAGCAGCACATTGATTTATTTTCCATACTAAAGACTTTAAAGCCAACAAGTGGGGGTAATTGAAAATGCAGATACCAGTAGCACCGGGTAACCTTTAAGTGGTTGCCTCAAGCCTCCTGCAGCTCACTGACTGGGGATGGTGACATCTCTGCTGTGCAGTGTGGTGGCATCTTCTGAAAGGCCTCTCCCGGCGGCTGGGGCAGGGGACACTTAATGCAATAATAACACCACTCACAGCAGCCTTATGGGGCAGTAGGAAGGTCCTGCTGTACAGGGGCTGGGGGTCTGTGCTGGTGCATCCTTCCCCCCTCCTTGGGGCACACCATGATCTCATAAATGCTCATTAGGCCTCAGCCTTGATGAACAGCCCCTGGGCTCAGCTCCTCTTGAGCTTATCAGAAACACTGTCAGCTCCCAGGCACTGCTGCTGTCCAATGAGCTCCTGCTCTTTAACCAAGTCTTGGGAACTTATTTTTCTCTCCTGAATACCAAGCCTGGAATAACAATTCTGCTACCAGAATTTCTAAGGAGTGACCGACCTGAATTGCAGCCAGGCTGGAAAATGACTTTGACTAAAGCCCATCTCTCGTGACCCCACCAACAGCGGTCCCGAGTGAGACCCTTGGAGCTCTCCTGGGCTGCAGCAGCTGCCACCAGCGACCTCCCTGTGCTGGGGCCTCTCCCAGCTCAGGAAATCTCAAGTTTGCTGTACTTGAAGGACCTGCTGAACGACAGTGATGGATCCTGGGCTCATCCCCCACTCCCTGAGGCTCAACCCTTTGCCCATTGGGAAGATCCAAAGGCTTTCGATGTGAACACTTCACTGAATTCGAGGGCAATTCTTTCACAGGTTCGTACCTTGTGCAGCCCCTTTGGGCCTGTGTGTGTGCAAGTGGGAGTGTGCCACAGCAAATGTCCATGAATATTGCTCTCCTAATTATTAAATTCTTTAGATTGTAAGGAAATGAGGCCTGTGAGTTCCTGCTGTGCTACAGTAAATTCTAATCGTTTGTTAACTTAAGCTATTGAATAAGTGCTGTTGGGTTTAAGTGCTGTTAAACCTCTAGGCCTAAACTGTTGGTCAAGTCTGGGGCTCAGTTTGGCAATGGGGTCCACTCTGAACCTTGTGCCTCAACCAGGGGGTCTCTTATATTCCTTTTTACCTGCACCCTACCTATCCTCATCCTTCAGCTCCCTGCCCCCACCTTCCACCCCCCTCAACCTTCATGAAGACAATTTTTGGGTTGATTCTGATTTTAGATTGATTGATTTTAGATTTTAGTTTGCTTTTTCTCTGTGTGTTTAACCACATAGTAAGTACTAGACTGAACTTTGCCCATTAACTTTGTGATGCTTTCTCTTTTATATCAAACCTGCTTTTGGCAATACCTTTGTTGGTGATGCTTTAAGTGACCTTAAAACTCCTTCACAACAGACTTACACCATGCTTCCTCCTCATGTATCTTGGGTCACTTTGGACACCTCAGGAATTGGAGATAAGGATTCTGTCCTTTGTTTTAAGTATTTAGATGAGTTGTGGTGCTCCTATATTGGCTGGGGTTTCAAATAGAGTAAAGAATAGGTAAGCAGGGTTAGGAAAAAAGGTACCAAGGACAAAGGACAAGGGTAAGTTGCTGTTTCCTGGCACTGGGAGAGATAACTTGCCTAGCCTGGTTGGCTCCTTGCCGTGTTACAGACAGTCTCTGACCTTCCCTAAGCATCTCCTGACCATTTTTTCACAGTGGAATTTAGACAAGTGCAAAGCAGGGATGAGCTCCGAGAAAGTCTCCGTCTCCTCAAGCAGCAGCATTTGGCACAATGTGCCAGAAAATCTAACCAGAACACCACGTTACATGTATGGCTCCAACCTTCTCCAGGCATTCCTGTTTTCCATAGCTCCCCAAAGTGCTGGCTAGCCCTTAACTTGTGATCAAGATCCACTCAGGGCTCTGCAGTGACACTCTCATTCTGGGTGGCCCTGACTTATCCCAGCTTCAGCTCTGGTCTCCAAATCCCACTTCCAACCCAGATGATCTCTTCATCAGGATGTGCTGTGTCCAGGAATATCTTCATCCCTTCATGTTCCTGGAGGATTGTGATGTTCCTGATTTGCTCCCCCTGTGCTCTGGCAGAGTCCCCTGAGGCACAAGAGGACACCAGTTCAAGCTTGTCCTTTATCAAACCTGACAGAGCAACTTTTGAGCTGGAATTTTTTTTTCCCCATCTGTACAAGTCCCAGGGGGGAGAGGTTCCCCAGTCCCCATCACAGAGATATGGGGTGGGGACATCTCCCACCTTTGAGCTGGCTCATGGAGAGAATCCACTGTGATCCCTCACCAGAGCTCACACCAGCAGCCCTTGCCAAGGTACTGCTCCCAAGGAGCAGAGAAACCACCTCTCACCTGGAGATTGTAACCTGGGGGTGTCAGGGGCAAGATCTGCTCCAAAATGAGCTGTCTCCCTTGTGCCAGGCTGCTGATGTCTTTGATAAATCCAAGATATCAGCAGGAAACAGCAAGGACGACAGTTCTGCTCTGCTTACCAAGGGACAGTAACTGCTGGTGGTAAAAAATCTTCTGCCCCTCTCCTTTCTGGTTAGAAACGTGGGGGTGAGAAAAAGAAAAAAATGAAGTGGTTAATTTTCCACAGCAGCAGCGGCCAACAAGTATTTTAATCCACAAGTCACTCAGCTGCAGAAACCTCCTGTTCTGAAAGGATTTTCCATCTTTTAAAATTTTCTATATCCCAGTAAAGCTCTCTCATTTCACACAGATTAAGAGTTAATTCAGGTCAAATAAGGATTAATTAGTCTGTGTAAACCAGCCCCAGACACTGATGCGCTGGAGATCTTTTTTAAATTAGTTGCTGTTACTGTAAGTCTGTATCTTCTGATGGCAAGACCTCTGGTGTATTATAAATTTGCAATCAGGTACCCCACGGGATGTGAGATGAGGGAAAATGTCAGTCTTAACAGTGTTTAAATCCCTCCTGCCGCTGAACTGCAGCCTCTTTCAAATTAGGTCCTGTTGGCAAAATCAGATAAAGAGATGGAAATAAATGATGTGAACAAAGGTCATCAAAGAGTATCATTTAAATTGTTATTGACTGTGGGCACAAAAAAAAAAAACACAGCATGAAAACATACTTAATAAGAGGAGATAATAGGACCATGGAGACAGGTCTTTTTGATTCAGAGGAGAAACATCAAACAGTTGGTGTGTTTGTGTATGCTTTTTCATCTGGTTTACAGGTAAGGGGGAGATTAACACAGAATATATTTCACAGACCAGGCCAAAACCCTTCGATGCACTAACATCAGAGATTATTTGTTCAGACCTTATTGCAGGAGAAGGGCCCAAACCTGTTGCTGCTGGAGGGACTTCCAGGATCTCATGATAATCTAAAAATATTGAGCAGAGTTGCCAAAAAGGTCCAAGTGAGAAAACCTTTCAAACAAAGGCTCCTCCACCATTATGTAGTGATCTCCACGTCAAGGAGGGCTAAGAGATAAGGAAGGAAATACCTATGGCCCAGTCAATGCTCCTGAAGATTCGTCTTGCATCTTTAGGGAGCAAAGAATCTGCTTGGCCACATCTCCCTGTGAGCTGGCGCCAGAGGTGGGCTGAAAATGGGGTGGAATTTAGAAACTTTGGGCTGAAGGATCTTGAACCAAAGGATAACCATTTGGAGATTATTGAGGTTTTTAATCTCCTAGGTGATTTAGACCCCTCTGTTCTGGTTTCAGGCCCAGCCTCTGTGCAGACCCCTGGAGCAGACTGGACAAAGCGGCCGCACAACCCGTGGCACATGGTGAGAGCTCCTGCACGGGGCTGGAGGTGACACCCACACCCCCCAGGGGACACCAGCACAATTCACCCTTTCCTGAGCCCCATGAGTCACACAGCTTCCCTAAGGGCAGGGCCACATCCGACAGCAGAAGGAAGAGCTGTCCCACTGCATCAGTGGCCCCAGTGCCCTAAAACCTCCGGAGGACGCAGAGCTCAGGTCCTGCGGGTGCCCCCAAGCTCAGAGCACACACAGGGATCTGACCAGGGCAGGAGTTGACCCATGACATAAAACTCAGAAGCTGGATTAGATGATCCTTGTGGGTCCCTTTCAACTCAGGATATCTATGATTATATGAACAGTGCTCTCTTTCTCTCTCCCCCTCCCCCTTGCTATTTATAAATGACTTTCTACACTCCTAAACTCTTTGGAGACAAACTATGAAAACATTGCTTTGGGTTCCTCATTGCAGCCTTCTAATGCCTTAATGGGGCTCACAAAAATGAGTGAGGGGGCTTCTTATATGAGCAGATAGTGATAGGACAAGGGGGAATGGCTTTAAACTAACAGAGGGCAGGGTTAGATGGGATATTGGGAAGGAATTGTTCCCTGGGAGGGTGGGCAGGCCCTGGCACAGGGTGCCCAGAGCAGCTGGGGCTGCCCCTGGATCCCTGTCCAAGCGTCCAAGGCCAGGCTGGACATTGGGGCTGGGAGCAGCCTGGGACAGTGGGAGGTGTCCTTGCCATGGCAGGGGTGGCACTGGATGAGCTTTAAGGTCCCTCCCAATCCAAACCATTCTGTGACTCTATGACATCTTGGGAGAACTTGTGGGACTTTTCCTTTCCTGTATTGAAAGGGATGTCCAGTAGCCCAGATATGGGTGATAAATGGATGGAGGTACCTTGGTGGCCATGCTAATGGAGCACAGATTATGATTGCACCTTTTTTGGGATTCTTCATCCTCACTCTGAGTCATCATGAGAGCTCTGCTGTCGTAACAAGGACCAAACTGCTCCTCCCCACTATTACCACAGGTCTGAGCCCTAGGGTACATCACCGTGTCCTGCAGCCATAGGGAGGAGGAGGAGAGAAGATCCAGCAGGCAGGAATTGTGCAGCAAGATTGATTTATTTAATTATTTTACAAACTCTTTTACAGACTTTTTTCTTCATAGTCTAATTGGACAAAGGACCAGCCACCCCTTGGGGTGATTGGCTAAAATCCTAAAACATCCATTGTCAAAATATTTTTCTACTATACCATAAACAAGACTTTTCAAGGTTGCAGGTGGCTTGGTTGTTTACATACCCTGCTACCTCTTCTGTGAGAGAGAAAAGTCTCTCATAGACTTAGAAAATAGCAAGAAAATCCTTGCTAGCAGCATTTTTGTATCTACACCCCACTGCTAAGCAGGGGCAGGTTAGGTGTGCAAATTTTCTCTTCAGCCAATGCACACCAGTGGAGACAGAATGACCCAAGGCTTCCCACAGTCCATTGCTCACGCTGGAAAATGTCACCAGAAATGGAAAGGCAGCAATTAAAAGAAAAGATCCTTTGGAATAAAGTCCTGCTGGGGAGAATAGCTGACATGCTAATGCACCACTGGAATCACTCAGTGTTGTTCTGCTGGGGGTACAGCCCCTGGAAAAGGCAGGAACAGCCATTCAAGCCAGGAATTTGCAGCATTTCTCCAGACTTCTCTCCTCTTCCCCAGAGTGGGTAAGGCATTCATTTCCACAGCTTGTCTGCAAATACTTGCATTTACCTTGGAAACAGGCCCAGCCTAGGAGAGAGACCAAGAGACTTTCGTGCTTTGGAGACTTTCTAATCTGGTCACGACAGGAGTCCAGATGCAAATGCTTTTGTAACATGGACACACACTCAGCCCTGGATGTGACCAAAGGAGCTGGGGCCCATTTCTCCTGCTAAGAGAGGACTGTGGAAGAAACAGGATCTGAACAGTCCGTTTTTAAATGGCACAGAAAATGCAAAAATACCACCATGAGATAGGCACACTCATGTCCTGTCTCATGGTGGAGTAGCTTGAGGCAGCTCACCCCTGTTGTCTGCCATCCTTATATTGACAGTATTCATCTGAGGCTGCAGGAGCTTGGTCAGATGCACAGCTCCTGAGCCACCAGAGAGCCAGGCTTGCAAGAAAGCTGTGCCTGAGCTGCCACTTGAACAGCACCTCAGCAGCTCACAGAGGCTTTTTGTCCAGAGGTTGTAGAAAGATGCCACTTCCCTTTGTTTTACCTACAAAGACAATGGGCAAAGCATTCAGCTTTCCAAAGGCTACCCTGGGTGATGACAAGAGTTTGTGACATGGAAGCTTGTTCTTTCAGAAAGATCACATAAAAGCCTTTTCATCTGGAAAATAAAGAGTACTGCTGCTCTGGAGAAGGCTGAGACCAACCTGCCAGGCTGTGGATGCCTCTCTGTGAACAGATTGCAGCAAAGATGAATGCATTGGATTGGAAAAGCTCTTTCCTGAGATTTTTTGTGGCCAAACACCAGATTTTGCTTCAGGAGAAGGAGGTTCATATTCTGTCTCTGGGCACCGATAGCACAGGCAAGCCTTTCCTTTCTGCTCTGGGATGCTGTTCCAGAAATGGAAGTGGATTAAGCCAGGCATTTTATAGCCAGGTATGCTGAAGCAACCCGGCACTGGCAGGGAGGTTGGTGCATGCTTTGGTCACATACTGTGATTTAGGAGCCACTTCTCATGCAGGAGTCCTGCCAGCAAGCAGAGCTCCACAGAGAAGAGCACCAAGCAGCACAGCCATTGGAATTTAACCCCCTGCAACCTCTTGCTTTGCAAAATGAGGGAATGCTTCCTTTTCCTGTTGTGTTTACAGAGATTTTAAACCCTTCCCTGTGGGTCTCCCTCCCAAACATGCACATGGCTCCTGGCACAGGGAGCTGCATTTGAACACCTCCAGGCTACAGCAAAACCTAAACAGCCATGAAAACACTACGCCTGAAGTAGGACAAAGGGTTGACTTGGAAAGAGAGAGAGATGTTACAAAGGAGATGTGAAGCTGTTTTCTTGCCCTTCAGGGCCATGTCTACATGAGCCAATTTAATACCTATTACTACAAGTATTAGCTCAACAAGGTTTAGGTATCTCCATGGAGCCAAATGACATCCCTGAGCTGGCATTCCTTTTCCTTGTTCCAGCTGTAATGCCTGAACCATGCACTCATCGAGGGGGATACAGCCTTTATCATCATCCCAGCCTCCTGAGGGCTTTAAAGCCCAATTACCAGCCAAAATAAACTGTCTGTGGTTGCCATATAGCCAAGTGTCAGGAAATGTTGACTCATTCCTTGCAGCAGGGCCATGCTGGTAACACTGTGGGTGGTAGGGCTGGGAAGGGACAGAGGCAGCCAGGTGTGAGTCTGAGCCCTTCAGCAGGGAGTCAGGGGAGCCCCTGATGGGTGCCCAGCTCCCAGGTGCCACAGCATCCACAGTACAGAGCAGAGGAGTTTTTAAAGCCTGTCTGTTAGTTTTACTGCCAGCAGTAACTCTATGGAAAGGGACCCAGCCACCTCCACAGCGGCTGTGCTGGAAGCCCTTGGATGTGCCTTTGTCACAGCAGTGCACAGAGCTCTCACATGGCCACTTGAGGTGAGGGAGGACAGGCCACACGTCCCCAGCCTTTCCCCAGCTACCCTGCAGATCAGGGTCCTGCTGCAGACAGCTCAAATATTTTTTTCTGCACAGAAGATAGCAGAGAGTTCAGCACTCCTGAATTGTGGGGCAAAGAGCTTAAAGTGCTCATCAGGGCTGCTTGGGCAGTCATCAGGAAGCATTTGGCTCAGGGTCTGGATTGAATTTAGGCTGTCTGAGCCATGGCTGTCCCTGTAGCTCACTGCCCATCAGCTCTCATGGGAACCGCTCAGGATTAGCCCAGCCCTCTCCCCAGAGGAAGAGCTGCTGTGCCAAGAGCTGACAAGGTGGTGCTCAGAGGTGGAAGGTACAAACTGGCTGCTTGCTGCTACACAGGAGTCAGTCTCCTGGAGCCCCATAGGTCATCTCCAGACTTCTAAAAATTGCTTTTAATGACTCATATCATGTCCTTCAGATGAGGCATTAAGCCAGGCTTCCTGGAGGGTAGCGAAGTGGAATTTTACGGCTTCACAACAGTTTTTCAAAAGCAAAACGGATGCAGCAGCACTGGAGCAGAGTCAGAGACACCACCTGACTCTCTCCATCAAGCAAGATAAAGCAGGACACTCTGTGCCTGAAGTGCTGCTGACACCATGGGAGGCACAGCTCCCCTCGCTCCCTGAACACAGATAGCTCATGCAATGGTAAATTGTGTCATATTCATGAGAGGCTTCCTCAGGAGGTACAGTCCCCATCTTATCCCCAGGTTGTTTTATCTTCAGTGGCATTGTGCAGGCATGGGGACATCTGAGAAATGCAACAAGTCTCCCTTAGCTGAACACAGCTGTGTTTGGGTAAAGGCTATCTGAATAAACCAGGAATTTCCACTGCAGGAGACACGATTTCATTTCTGAGAAGAGAAGCTGGATCTGTGAGCACTGGGTATTATTCAGAACTTAAAACAGACCCCCCAAAGCAAAAGGAAGACTGTAGATGCCATTTATTCAGCAGGCAGCATCAGCACCTGCCCCTCCTCCACTCCCCGGCAGCGTGGAGCCAGAGCAAATAACAGCAATAATACAAGGCTGTAAACTCTGGAAGAAAGCAGACATCTGCTGCCCATCAGATATTACACCTTGGTGACCATGCAGCTCAGTAAGTATGAAAGTGATTACTTACACTTTGACAGCATGGCCGCAGCACATAAATGGGGAGCTTTGTGCTGCAGCCTGGGAAGGAAGAGCCACGAGCAGCGGGAGAAGTCCCCCTTTCAGCTGTGAGGGTGTGCCCACCTCGCTGCTGTGGTTGCTGTGAGACAGCCATGGCACAGCAGCTGCAGGCTGGGGAAGAGCAGATGGACCCTCTCAGGTAGCCTTGATTTCACCTGGGGGCCACTGACCAGCAGCACCTGCTGCAGAGCTGGGGGCAGCCCAGGTCCCTCGGGGGTGGTTGTACCTGAGCACCAAATCCCTGATACCAAGACAAACATCACAGTGACCTGCCCAGCCACCTGCTAATCTTACTTACGTTCAACAGCAGAGATAACCCTTTCTTTCCCCTTGTCCCCCAAAGATTGCAGATGGGTACTCTGGATCACAGCCAGTAATGCTGAAATACCTGCCCTTGAAGCATTAAACACGAGCCCTCAGCTCATCCGCTGCACTGGCAGCAGAAGGGGCTCACAGAAAAGTGAGTGGAACCAGGCATGGAGAAAGCCCAGAGGATGGGAAACTTGACAGTTCATGGAGATGAAGAATATGAGTCAGTGAAAATTGTGGAAGCTGGAAGGTTTTCCTCATTTTTGATACAAAAAAAAGTTTTCACTGGAGCTGGGATGAGGGATATAAAACCCAGTAATTCATGGCATCAGATTATTCCATTTTTGTGTCTTCTTCTGAAGTAGCTGGAGACAGCAAGCCTTCAAGGGAAAAACCTGGACCAGAAACCTCATCCAGGGACACCTATATTTTCATACAAAGAAACCTGGTCTAGTCAAAACAGAGGCCCTAAGGCTGAAAGTCTCATCCCACTGTCCAAACTCTCTGAAATAAGTCTTGAATGATGCACAAGTAAGACAAGTTTCACATCTCATTTTTCTTCCCTCAGTCTCCTCTCAGGAGGAGACAGATGTAAACCAACCCCTGTAATTCCAGCCAATCCCTTGCTCATTTGCAGGCACAGCAGCAGGGATTTAAACCCACACTCTGTCCTCTGCAAAGGAGACCTTGGGACAGCCCCTTCTGGCAGATGGTGTCACACTCACAGCTTCTCTTTGCTGAAGCTGGACCACAAAGACAGGGCTTGGAGAAGAGTTTCAAGACCATGGGTCCCTTTTCTTGGTGTCAGCTCCAGCAGATGCAATGCAGAGGTCACAAGGAGATACGTGTGGAAATCTGGCTTCTGGTCCCACCAAATCTGAGCTAGGGGTGTCTGACCTGACCCCTGGATCATGCAACATTGATGCTCAAGCAGCCATCTTTAAACAAATGGGATAATGCAGGTTTTATCCACCCTGTCTTGCAGCAGAGCTTCTCAATCTGGAGGTTTTCTCTTTCCCACATCCCTGCCCCAAGCTTTGCAAATCTATACCTGTGTTTCTCAAGGTCCTTCCCCAGCCAATTGTCTATAAAGATTTAAATTGTGACCTGCAACTCAAATCTTTCCACGGGCATTAGGGGAGTATTAAATGGGAAATTCTAAAACTAAGTTATAGTTTCCCACTGCAAGTGTTTGAAAAAAAATTAAAATGTCTGCTTTTAATTAGAAAGAAAAATAAAAAGTCCCACAGTTGACAATAGTCTCTTTTCTACCCACCACACACAGGCTCTGGCCAAATCCTCACTGGAGGAGAGCAACAGAACTTCACTGACTGGTGCATTTACACCAATGGGCTCTGGCTGAGGATCTGGCCTGGCCAGTGCCTGGACAAGCTTGGAAAATCTCTGCAGAAGATCCCCCGTCTCCCTCCCTCCAGGCACTCGGGTTCCTGTTGAGCACCTCACACCTCTCTGCTGGGAATGTGTGATTTATTTGGCAGCTGGGCTTTCCCTCCCGGGGAGCTTCCTAATAGATCCGTGAAAGCAAAGGTTATGTGGAGGCAGCTCCAAGGATGAAGTCATTGGCTTTGCTCTGAGACCGGAGATTTTAGCCAAGCCCGATGGTTTCAATAAAGAGGAGCTCGCGGGTTTGCTGTTTGCCCAAGCGGGATGAGTGTTCCCTGCAGCGCCAGGTGAGGCTGAGGAGGGACAGCACAGCCTGGCAGGGGACAGCCTGGAGTGACAAGCAGGGCACTTCCCTAAGCTGTCTGCAATTGCGTGTCTCTGATTACTGCCGGGATTGAAGGCACCAAAGGCATCTCTAAGCCCTCCTGCGGGCAGGCAGCCCAGTCCCTCCCGGAGCCGCAGCATCGCCCAGGGACTGCAGTGCTCACCTGCGCTGGGGCTCGCACAGGGTACCCTCCTCTGCCTGCAGCAGCAGCAATCACCTCCTCTGCCTCACCAGCAGCACAACTTGGGTACTCAGGTTTAGAGTATGCTGCCACGGCAAAAAAATTCCCAAATAATCAGTATCAGCCAGTGTTACTGATCATCTGTACTTATAGCTGTTCATAGAGACTGATCAGAGGTGAGTATTAGATTAGGTGTTAGGGAGAAATTCTTTACTGTGGGGGTGCTGAGGCCCTGGCACAGGGTGCCCAGAGCAGCTGTGGCTGCCCCTGGATCCCTGGCAGTGCCCAAGGCCAGGCTGGACATTGGGGCTGGGAGCAGCCTGGGACAGTGGGAGGTGTCCCTGCCCATGGCAGGGAGTGGAACTGCAAAATCCTGGTGGTGTCTTCTAACCCAACCCATTCTATGATTCCATGAGCATAACCTCACAAGAGAAGGGTTTTCCTAGAGCAGAAATGCAAATGCCTGTAATACTCTGGTATACAATAGCTATATACGTGCAGATGCTCAGCTGAGAGGAGCAGTGGGCACAAAGCAATGAAATAAGTTGTCTTTTTGACCTCACCACCCCCTGCCTGCTAATCCATCTCCCTTGAGTTGTATTTCCAAATCCAAATCCTTTGAACAATTTCCAGCAGATCCTATTGGAGACGAGGGGAAAAGAACTAACATAAAATGTTCCTCTGTCTCAGGAAAAGGTACATCCATAGCCAGAACTACATTGGCTTGAGGGTCTCACAGGCAATTTTCAGGCCAGGTCTTTTTTCATGTTAATTGAGCATTTGCTTTTCATTTTGGAAGGTTCTGAGTTAATGCCCTTTTCCTTTTTTTTTTTGTATTTGTATATAATTACATGCTGTTAGAGTAATTTAGGCGAGATCCACATCCCAGGGAAATGAGTGTGAATATCTCCAGCATCTTCAGTCTGAAAACAGCAATCCAGCCCTCACAGAACTGATTAAATAGTTAAAAACCCAATCTTGTAAATACTTTTGTGAATGAAAGTGGTTGGCTGTGACTCACAAGCATTTGGAAAACCACAGGGCATTAGGGAAATTTCTGCAATTCATAAAAGCTTCACACAAGTCAGCCTAAATTAGTATTCACCCCAACTTTCATAGTCTGTTATTCATTGCTCCCTAGTTAAAAACAATGTGGAAGTAGGGGTGATGCTGTGGGACTTGAGGGACAGTCACTGTCCTGTAAAGCTGAATTGCAAACACAGAGTACTTGCACAGGACACGTCACAAACTGCCCTCTCATAGCAGCTTTCCAGTCGAAGTGCCTGAAGAATTATTACAACTAAAGACCCTGAGTCAAAAATATTTCCTGAGCTGTTCACTGAGACAAAAACGGCACATGAGCTCATTCCACAAGCAAGACCCAAACCCCTGAGGTCCATAAGTTGCTGTCCTCCCTATAAAGCCCAGTGTCATCCCATGCCAGAGCCATAAGGATGCCCTTCACCTTCCCATTTCTCTAACAAGGTTTCCAGAGAAGTAGTAAATGCTCTGATCTTCCTCACTTTAGAGGGCAGGAGTAGTTTTAACATGGTGTATGTATGCCACGGAAAGGGGCATAAGTATCTACGTGATCTAAGATTGGCTCCCAGCCAGTCAAAAAAATCAGTATTTATGTGAGCCATGATTAAATTTCACCCTGAGACCTGCAGAACAAAGGAGTCTTTCAAAGGAAAGACACCAAGACTGTGAAAAATGCCAGGTCAAATTTTTTCCACCAGAGAAATCGAAATTTTGATCATATTCGGTGTGACTGGTCCTTTAGATGACCCCATAACACAGATTATGGGTTTGTGTTGTTTTCTCCTCCGAGGACCTTGCCACGCCATCTCAGCTGTGCTCCAGCACTCACGGTTAGGAGGCCTGAACTGTGCTCCAGCTTTTGACAACAATCCCTGGAAGACACATGAGTATCATTCCTGAAGCTCCCTCATTCCTGAAGCTCCCTCATTCCTGGGAGCACTTACTGACCTCCAGCAGGCGTTATAAGGAAGGGTTAATTAATAACAAACCTCGAGAACAGCGTCCGGTTATTTCTGTAAAGCTCACCCTCTCTGACACCTGGCTGTGAAACACAATCGTTGTGCTGTAACACAAACAAGAAATATTTGCAATAATTACCTTGCCTGGAGTGGTTTTTCACCCATTACACTCAGAGCACAGCCATCAAATCCAATTAATTCCCCAGGGAAACAAGTGCATGTTTGATATCCAAGCACAGGCTCCTCGGAACTCCCACAGCCCGAGCAGGGCACTGCTCCCCTGCAAGGGCAGGGCAAACTCAGAGAGTGAAGGGGACCCCTTCTAAGGGATGTAACTGCTTGAAACTCTTCATAAAATATCCTGTAGAAGTACAAACTGAGGGGAATTCTGTCTTTCCTGGATGTGCTACAGCAGCAAGAAGCAGGCTTTGGTGAGCCTCCCAAAACAGAAACCTGCCCAGGTTAACCTCAGTTTATTCCTGCTCTTTTAAGAGAGTCCATGCCTTCTGCAGGGTCCTCACCTGTCAGCTCCAGAAGCTGCTGTGCCTCCCCTCCCAATCCAAGTAGCTCCAAACTTGGAATTTAAGGGGTCTGCCCCACATCCAGCTGTGCTGCACAAGGGTGTGGTGACAACACAGCTGGCTCCAGGCATTGCTGGTGCTGCCCCATGGGAATCATAGCTCTGACACTTGGCAGATAACCTGAGAGAGCAAAAGGGGAGTGAGAGACTGGAAGTTTAAGTGACACCAGGTCAGTGGAGTTTCATTCAAGTTTAGGGATGAGGGGGATTAACCCCTGTCCCACAGCCATTCCTGCTGGGCTTCACGGGGAAGCTGGACTTGGCTTGGGTTATACAGGGAGCCAGGACCTTTATTAAATGTATTATTAGGGATTTCGTTTTAATTTAATCAAAACAAGCTATTTCAAAGAGGAGTAAGGGCAGGGTTTCCTCTGCAAATCGAACTAATTGGTTTAAAATATCACACCCTCAGTTTAACAGGTGGAGCATCATTTAGAAAATGCCATAATGTCCATCAGAAAGGCAGGCTCTTTTTCTAAAGACCACTTAGTGGAGCTGGAGGGAGTAGACAAGATTCTGGGGACAAAAGCTCTTCTGTTATGCTCCAAATCTGAAATGAAAGCATTTCCCATATTCTTTACTCCTGGGTCCAGGCTGACAACATCAACAAGGGCTGCACAAAAATTAGGAGGGAAGGTGTGATTAATATTTTATATGCCACATCCCTCTACAAAGTGGATAGGTCTTTCTTTGGACTGAAATGGTTTTTAAACAAATGAAATTATCAACACAGTACAAGACTTCTACGATTTTTAAAATATTCTCCATGAATATTTTAAAATACCTTGAAATCCTTCCTGGCATTTTCAGCAATTTTGCTTCATCCAGAAAAGATGAATCTGTCATTCAGAAAGCTCAGTGACTAGGTTTTCCTGTTTTAATGACAGTAATTTTTAACAATGAAGACTTTCAGCTTTGAGCTGAAGACACTGAATCCTGAGGGGCATTTACCCAGCCATTCCACCACAGTTTGGATGAGCTCTAAGCAAAACCAGAAACAGGAAACTCAGAGCCCTGTCCAGCCTGACCTTGATGTGGGCAGGGATGGGGCATCCACCACCTCTCTGCAAGCTGTGCCCCCACCCCTCATAAAAACTGTCACCAGGGCTGTGTTTAAATCTGCTGAGTGGGGGTAAAAAGGAGCTTTGGTTTCAGGAGGAATCCTGTCCCCCAGCATCACCTCAGCCCACGCCAGGGCTGGGTTTCCAGCAGGGGTGCATTGCACAGCACCTCTGGTTTGCATCACCCCAGGATCTGGCCTGCATCCACCATGAGTGCAGCTCATTTTGGGAAGCACCTGCCCCACACCAGTTAATGTCTTTTCTACGTCTGGTACTCCTGCGGTTGTCAGATGAGACAGGATTAAGGCCTGAACCTCACTGTGGCACCTTCATGCAGTCAAAATATCTGTTCTCCAAATTCCCCCACATAAAAAAGTAGACTGCAAAGCAATGACAAGGGCTAAACTCATTACAACCTCTTCAAAATGCAGTGTGAGAGAGAGAGAAAAAAAGAGAGACAATAGTTCTGTAGGTTCTGATTTCCATGCAGTGAAAGGACACCACGAGAGGAGCACATTACAGGCAGGACTTCACCAAACCACTCCCACATCGTCCCTGCCAGGCTTTGCAAGGGAATCCATCTTCCCCACGACACTGACCCCAGAGGACACCACGGGATCTGTTTGTAGGGCAGGAAGGCGGAGATGAGCAGGAATTTGGAAAGGTAGAATGAGCTGTGGGTAGCCAGAAATGGGGCAAACCAGCAGGATTTAGTGACAGGTCAAGGCCAGAGAAGCCACAAAGTGAGGCAGGGATGTGTTATGAGAGTCTGTCCTAGAGATACGGTAATCATGGAAAACTGGGAGACTCTGGGATTCCATGAAAAAAGGATGGATGTGATTGTAAGGATGGCTCAAGGCAGCCTGAGGACAGCTTTTTTTCTGCAGAAATGAGTGAGGGAGCATAAAGGAGCCACAGGAGTGGAGGTCACTTGACACCTCCCGCCATAAACCAGCTCAGACCAGGGGCACAGTTTTGGTCCTTGCTGTGCAAAAACGATGTGGATGGGCTGGAGGGGATCTAGAAAAGGGCCACAAAGATGATCCATGGAAGGGGAAGCTGCCACGTGAGGAAAGGGGGCAGCTGGGCTTGTTCAGCCTGGAGAAAAGAAGGCTGAGAAGAGAGCTTATCACCATGTCCCGGTATTTAAAAGGTGCCTACAAAGATGATGAAGACTCCATTTTTACAAGGAGTCTCATGGAAAAGATGAGGGTACAATGGGTAATGGGTACAAGATATTCCTGGGGATATTCCAGTTGGACACATGAGGAAAATTTTTCACAGTGAGAACAACCAGCCATTAAAATAATCTCCCCAGGGAGGTTGTGGATCTCCCAGAGTTAGGTGCTTCCAGGATTTGGCTGGACAGAGTGCTGGGCTATCTCATCTAGACCATGCTTTCTGCTGAGACAGGTTGGACCAGATGATCCCTGATGTCCTTTCCAACATGGGGTTCTACGAAGCCAAGGCAAGGTTTGGCATCTCCCAAAGCAAATGAACCCTCTAAGGAAAAAACAAACCAGAAGGACGTATTGACAATAAGGACAACTGGGCTGAGCAAAAGCAGTTTGCAGGACTGCACTGATTTAAAATGGGGTGACATGGCCCTTGGTTTCACTCACAGTTCCAGGGTGTATTACAAGTCCTGCCTGTGGGGAGAAAAGGGGTAACACCAGTTTCTGCCGTGAACATGGTGCAGGTGGAGCCTGCCCTGTGGGTTATAAACACAAGGTTTCTCCACAGCATTTGCAAAAGAGTTTCCAGGTTGAAAATCTTCACACATGAAACATTTCTAATCGTGTCTTCTACTGTCCTCATCCTGATTTTCATCCTCAACTCATACGTATACACAAGAGTAATCTGTATTATCTGGGCTGAGGCTCAATTGCTTTAAATCAGCTTCCCTCTGGGGAGGTGTGGGATGCTGCCCTGAGGTACAGCAGCCAAGAGACAGGCCCTTGGGTAGGAAAGGGACAATGCTGGGCCTCCAAATCCTGCTGGAAGTAACCCGTGCATCCCACTCTCACCGTCTCTCAGATTTTATTGCAGAGCTGTGATGTGGAGGTTGGGCAGGTACAGGGTCTGTATTTGGTACAGGAAGCAAAATATCTGCAGCAGAGGAGCTGTGTGCACTAACACATTTATTTGTCATTATGAAGTTCAGCAGAGCAGATAAAACCATTAGATATTTAAAAATTAGTTAATGCTAGGATGCAATGATTTGGGCATTCCTAATGCGGCTTTAAATTGGATCAATATTTTCCAGTTCATTTTACTGTAGATTTTTAACCCTGCTCTGGCACTTGCGCTCTGTGCTCTGAGCAGCAGGTAAGCCAGCAGACAGAGGGAATATTTCCACTGGGATGTGACCAGTTGTGTTCCAGGAGGTGCGTCAGCTCCTGGAAACTTGCTAGGCACCATCTCTTTTATTCAAGAGAGCTTAATTGTCATCCAGAACATCTGGGACGATCTCTCAGGGGTTTGTGTTGACAGAACATTAACTAACACACGAAAGCTCTGGGATCCCATGACATGATCCATCACTGAGCAAAGACAAGTTGCCTGTATCACATAGGATGAATTTATTGAGGAGCCAAATCATTAGCATAGGAAGGTCATTTACTTGTCTGTCATTATCGCGTGAGGCAGATAGTCTATAATGTGTGCACCAGTTCCCCATGGAGCAGCAATCAGCCCCTTGCTACACTATTTGGTTGTTCTTTTTAAAACTGGTGAAGAGCTTTCTCACTGAGATCTGCAGCTGTAAACACCTGAAAAGAAATGTATAAATCTTGCCTGCTTCTGATTTCTGTATATAAGCATGGACACCCCAGGATAAAAAAGTTTATGAGTATTACTACTCTCCACTAGAAAGTCAGACCTAAAGATCCGAAATGAATTCTATATTGCTTCTGGGAAAACAGGATTTCAGTTTTAAATAGCAGAATTTTGCATCTGAAACAAAAACTCGATCATATTTTTCTCCCTGGTTATACCCAAAGCTGTGCCAGGTAGTTCAACCATGTGGCTTTAGATGTCCACCAACAAATGTCAACACTGCTGATTCCTCTGGCTGTACCTCCCAGAAGGTCAGGTAAATCTTGCCAAGCCAGCACTAGCTGGACAATTCTCACCTCATCAGCCAACCTGCTGAATCTGCAAATAACATCAAGAAAATGCCCCCAAAGCAACATATTTTGGAACAGGACAAAAAAAAAAAAATCAATCATTTTGTTCTGTCAATGGTGAGCGTATGGTTTATGTCCTTTCATTACAAACTTGGATATCATCCCATTTGGCACTTGAGAAGTACAAATCCGTCCCAGCTACGAATATTATTTTATTGTAACTTGGGCTTTGGAAGTTTGCAGGTTCTCCACTCTTTTCCACGGCGCTTGGTTTCCAGCGCTGTTTGAAATACGAGCTGCTCTCTGTCACCTCCTTTGCCTTGCGCATCTCCCAAGGGTGGCACCTGGTTTCTGGGCCAGAACACCTCTGCCTTCTCCTGCACTGAGTCCATAGCTGCTGCTCTGCAGCTGGGAGCTGGAAATCAATGGTAAATTGGGCAGGTAAGTCTTCAGTGTGTCCTTGAAACGCTGTCTCGGGTAGCGCTTGTTGCCCCGCACATGGGCCCGTGGGCATTCCCACGCTGCTGGCAGGAATGACAGTGAGTACAACGATAATAAAGATGCAGATTTCAGCTGGTCTGAGGGTCAGGATGACAACCTGCCCCCAAACACCAATGATACATCTCTGGAGTGTCAGTATTTCACTGACGTTGGAGGCTTTGCAGTGCATCCTCTCAGAGGCAAAACCGTCCCGCCTGCCTTTGTGATAACCTTGCACACAGATCTATAGCACCTCATAGTATTTCATTTCCGAGGTTCCCATTCAGAAAAGAGGCACTGAAAATCCATAACAATTGAAATATAGTGGAATTTGAACCAAGGTCACACTAGCTTGTGAGATGACCCGCCGTGTTCAAAATTAGCCTTACCCAAGGCATGTGCTGCTCAGATTGCAAGTGAGGCTCTGACTCCCTGAAATTCAGAGTGACAAAACCAAAAATGTTTGCAGGAAGAGGTGGACTGGGCAGAAGGAAGCTGTATGATCATTTCACCTATCCTCATGCATAAAACAGGCCAGCAAACATTACTCTCAAATTCCTCTAGTGAGATCATAGATCTTCCTCTGAGCTCCCTTTACCTCTGTGAGGAGTCAGGAAAAAATCCAGAAAAAAACCCCAACCTTATTGACCTCTATAGGGCCAAATTTCCAAGGTGCCTTGGGGCAGAACAAAAAAAATCTATCTATGTTTTTCAGTGCTATAAACATGACTGCATCCCTGCCCAGCAAGCAGGGACTGATTGCTTGTCTGAGCTCCATTAATATGCCATTGGCATTTTATGCATGGAAAAGGTGACCTATTGCTTTGCCTGCTAATAGATCTCCCACCCAGGAATGTCTCTATAAACCAGCTTTCTCTGTTTGGAGTCGCACCAGTTGACCTCAGAGTGTTGTTTTCCAAAGGATTTTGCAAACCTATTGCAGAACAGCTGCGTGATGCACTTCTACCAGTTTTGCCCTAATTGACATCGACTACAAACAGGCTTAGCCTAAGCCAGAGTAAGCACTCTTGTGCTGGGGCAGGCTCTGCACAAGGCTGGCCATGTGCAGGGAAACTGGTTCCAGTTTTGCCGTGGCCAAGCTCTTGGGTAAAAGACAGAGGATTTTGTAAAATGAACAAGGGCAGCATGGAGGGACGTGGGAGTAATCAGCTGGGGATACCCACATCTGAAGGAAATCAGGGTGATTGGGTTTCTCAAAGCTGTCTCCAAAGGACACATCTAAAGCTGCTCAAAAGTTTTCTAAAAATGCAAGTTCATCAAAATGGAAATTTTCTGCAGAAATGTGTCCACTCCAACAAGGGCTGATCTGAAAACACCCGGAAATAGAGAGCTCGGTGGGGTGGCTGCAAACCCTTCCAGCTTGACATCCTGGGCTGGTGCAGTCAAAGTTAGTTTCCAAAGGATTTTTTTGTCTTCACAACCAGAATGTGTTTTGTTCTCATTGAAGGCAGCATGCAGCCATCCCCTCCCCTTGACACAGGAGCTCTGATAGACCTAACCCCTGTACCAATTTGCACTGGCAGAAAAAAACTGGAAATATTCTACCAAGAGCCTAAGCCTGTGTTAATATTTTTAATTTCAAACATTTGATTTCCTAATTCCTGTGCTGTCCAGTCATGGACATCACACCAACCATCCAGGTGTGCTGCTGGTGCTGGTGCCAGGCTTTGCCAAAGCCTCCGCAGATCCAGCCTCTCGTGGGACACCAGTGTGCTGGGCTGGCAGGGGCTCTGCACCCCACGGTCCCTGGTGACACGGAGAGCAGCAGCCAAGAGGTGCCAGAATCACCTCAAGCTCTGCATGTCTGAAGCAGGGCTGGCAAACAGTGACAAACACGCCGGTGCTCTGACTTGCATTTGTCCAGTGTCCATTATATTAACAAAGGGGGGGAAGAAGCCTAAGTAGTGGATTTTTTTTTTCTGCTTCATTTTACTCCCACCTTCTCTGCCCCCTGTAATCTGATTTTTTACACCTCATTTATGTGTTTTTATTCAGCTCATCTTTGTGTTTTCTTTTTTTCACACCTTTGGATCAGCTCTCTCCCCATGTCTGGCACCTGTGATTATATCCTTCAGCTTCACAATGCAGACTTGCAGAGCAGCATTTAATAACAGGGAGGATTTGACTGACTGGAGCTTTGATAATGGTGGTGGGAAAAGCACAATCACTGCCTTTTCTACAATATACTTTGTGCAGAAAGCGTTCGACAGTGTCACAATCTGATAAAAAAATTCCCAGATTCCACCCATAATTATACCTTCTCTCCTTTACCTATCCACCTTCTTTTCAAAACTAAGCTGTTGTGGGTGACACCAGTCTCCAGGAAGGTGGGGGTGGTGGGACACAAACCTGGAGAGAGACAGAGGAGGAAAAGAGTTCAATTCACCATGATTCTGCTCAGCCTCTCTACCTACCTGCTCTCCCACCTGTCTCTTTTCAGCTGGCACCTTTTTCTCAGCCATGGGCAGGCCAGCACTGTCTGGGATGGGGTGAGGTTTTAGGATGAAAAAATATCACCTGATTGGCGCCATTTCTACAAAAAAGAAGACTGAAGTGTTTGCAGGAATTTAGAAAGCCGGGTGAACTAAGAGGTTGCAGTGTTTGATCACCAGCTCCACTCAGATTCGTTGTTGGGAGGAGGAACTGTGGATGTTCGGTTACTGCTAAAAATAAGGTGCATTTGTGCTCTGCTGCCTTGGGACTCCTCAGGGTGATGGACCCCACAGCAGCTCTGAAAATCTACAAATAACATCAAGAAAATGCCCCAAAAGCCCAAAAAGCAACATGAGGGTGGCAGGCCATGGCCCTAAGGCATGCACGGTGCTTCCCAGCTTTGTCCAGACTTTGGGTTAGTCCTATGTCTCCACATGGACTTAACTTCTCCAAGACACTTTATAGACATAGGATGGACTGTCCAAGGTTCTTCAAGAGATGTCCATGCCCACCTCTGGCAGCCAGAGATTAAAGCACATTCAATGCCCCCAACACTACCGAGACCTCAGGACGTACAACTGCTTTTGAGAGCAAGCAGGGAACAGGGCTGTGGCCACCCCCTCCCTCCCCAGGTGCCCATCCAAACCCTGCAGAGCCGAAGCTGAGACCTCCTGGCATTGGTCTTCTGATTTAAGTCAGCTTAAATTTTAAAAAGCCAGGAGTCTGGGGGGCTGCTGTGGCTGAGGAGGGTTTGAGGCACTCTCAGTGCTGCTGCAGGCAGTGACAGGCACTCGAGCCCCTGCTCTGCCATTCCCCACACTCTGTCTCACTGAATTTCCAGTAAACCAGGACGTTGCATCCATCAATGCTGGCAAGGGACCAGCACTGTGCAACAGTTTTTAAGAAGCATCCCCGGGAAGAGAGTCAAGTCCCAGCTGTCCCAGCTGGTGTGGACGTGGCACACCTGATGTTAAATGGCTGGGGAAGCAAGAAGCTGAGCAAACATCCAGGAAGGATGGCGGTTTGTAGGGATGGGGGTTACTGGCATCAGCTTCTGGCTTAATACAGTAATGTGGAAAAAAACCCTGCTGTTGTGATGGGCCCAGGGCTTGGCCTTTGGAAGGAGGGGCTGCCCTCGGGCTGTGATCGATACAGCACTCACAGGACTGACTGTGCTGTTGACACAGGAGCTGCTGTGGGCAGAGATGTCCCCAGTGCCCACACAGAGCCAGCAAGGGCCAGACACTAAATCCAGAGTCACAGAATCATGGAATGGTCTGGGTTGGAAGAGACCTTAAAGACATCTCATTCTCACCACCTGTCTTGAAGGTTCAGGGACACCTTCCACCAGACCGGGTCGCTCCAAGCCCTGTTCAACCTGGCCTTGGACACTTCCAGGGATCCAGGGGCAGCCACAGCTTCTCTGGGCACCCTGTGCCAGCGCCTCCCCACCCTCACAGGGAGGAATTTCTTCCTAACATCTAATCTAAATCACTCATCTCTTAGTTTAAAATTATTTCCTCATGTCCTTTTACTATCTACCCTTGTAAAAAGTCACTCCCCCTCCTCTTTCATGAGTCCCGTTTAAATACTGAAAGGCTGCTATGAGAAGCCCAGAGCCTTCTCTTCAAGTGAACATCCCCAGCTCTCCCAGCCTGGCTCCAAAGCAGGGGGACTCCAGCCCTTGGAGCATCTTCATGGCCTCCTCTGGACCCAAGAGGTCCATGTCTTTCATGTGCTGAGGACTCCAGAACACAGCACTGCAGTTACAGGTGTTCACCCACACCTGCTCAAGGATGGAGCCCTTCCCTTGACTCAGCTGCATTCAGGGTCAGGGCCAGAGCAGACACTACCTGGGCTTACGAGGGGATGGTATAAAATCCTCTGGGATTTTGTACTGGCAGGTGCAGCTCCGTGGCCATGCACTGCTGTAAAATGGGGATTCCTAAGGCGCCAGCACAGCCCAACCAACCCAGTGCAAGGGGCTCAGCACCGCTCGTTCCCACACCGTGCAGGGCTCCTGCACCTCAGGGTGCCCTGAGCACACTTCTCTTGGTTCACGGGTGGTCTCACAGCCCTGTGGCAAATAATGGCCTCTGTGGCTGGGCTATGGGAACCACTGGGTTAGAACAACACCTTTTTGATTTCTGCTGCTGCATTAAGCTGAACTGGGCCTTTTTCTATTCCAGCTCACTTTGAAACAACATGTCCAAAAAAGGAGCCCCCCAACTATCACTGAAAACAGAACCCATCTGGTCTACATATATAACTGAGATCCTACCTTTGAAAAGTGACCTTGGTTTTTAAAATTAGATTTTAGCATTTGTTATATTATGACTAAGGCCATGCAAATTCTCTGCGTAAAAAGAAATTTTCTCTTTTACAAAAGAGAAAACTAAGTTCAGTAATGCTAAAATGTAAAAGTTTATGCCAACATCAACAGGAACATCACCCCTAGACCCACTGCTCAGTTCAAATGTTTTCTAGACGCAACGTGTTTAGTTGTTCTTCTTTTATATTCACCTAACTGCAACTTAAAAGCATAGCTGTTCTCACTGCTCTTCCCTTCCATTCCCCAAACCAAAACACTTGTCACTGAATGAGACATTTTTGGTAACTCTAACTTTTTATCGTTCACCCAGGGAAAAAAAAAAATGTTCATCCAAAGCATTACGTTTTGCTTAGGCAGTAAATCCAAAGGAAATCTGTATTTCAAACAGCTTTAACAGGAGCTCTTGTTTTAAATAGCAGAGTGAAAAAGGAAAAAACTGCTCTTAAACTGTGAATAGTTCAAGCAGTAGAATATCAGAGTAATGAAACAAATACTCACTTATTTTTTCTCTCTGGGTGGTGACCAGCCCACCCTCCAGCGTGGGTTCTTTGGTCATAGCCCTAAATTAGCACCGCAGACATGCAATGGGATGGGGATGTCAAGGAGCCAGCCAGCCACTCCTTGTGCAAAGACAGGAATATGAAACAACTCCATGCTAATCACTACTTTTGTTATCCCATTGTGCTATTCATTTTGGGGGAATCGTGTTTTTACATTTTATTACCCAGCGCTGTGTCCTGCTCCATTAAAATCAATGGCAGCCGAGCTGGCAGTCGTTTGGTTATGGCCTTCCAGGCAGCTCCAACACTTCTGGGAATCAGGAGCACAAGAATAATGCCTTTCAATAAGCAGCTTATCGACCAAGCAGGAGTTAAGTGAACCTGTGGTGTACTTCTCAAGTTTCTCTCCTCTCACATGATTATTGCACTTTATTCCTGCTTTGCTTTTGTTCCTTGGACAATCGATCCCTTGGAAGGACTCGCCCCAGCCCAGCAGGATGGGTGTGCTGGAGTAAAGGGACAATGGCTTTGTCCCCTGGGTCCCACCAGCTCCTTCTCTAAATTCTGGGATCACCGGCTGCTGCACCAGTAACCGACCCACTGGAGGAGGATTTCCAGCTTTCCAACCAAAGCCAGGCTCACAACCTGATTTTCAGAGGAGCACAAGGAAGGAGGAGAGGCTGCACAAGCTTCAGCACAAAGATTTCCCTCGAGAAGCACAGGAGACATTGTCTATGCTTCCTCCCAACCCCTTTAAACAATTTCACTAGAGGCACTGCAAAGAAATCCAGGGAGGAAAAAAGCAAAGTGCAAAAGAAAAGTCAGACACAGGTTTGATTTTTTTCAGGGTTGAAATGGAGAAGCCCAGCAAGAAGCAGTCTGATGAGTCACAGTAAAGCCAAAACTGGGACATGACAGACCTTGTGTTTTCTCTTTGGGGATGAGCTGGTCATCTCTCAGCTCTGGCTTGGCTGGGATGTCCCATATCCACTACAAACAATGCTGCTTGGACCCGCTCAGGTGATGGACCCAAGAGCAGCTCTGTGCTCCAGCACACAGAGCTCTGACCTCAATGCCTCTAATCACAGGGCTTCCCACAGACACCCCAAAGCAGAAGAAGGAAATCTTAATGCAATTTATGCTCCAGTGTTACAGGAGAGACCCAGCACTGAGGCTGAAAGTCTGCAGGCCCTGGGAGCTGACATCTGTTAAACACCTACTCAGGTAACTGAGGCTACACTGCAGAACCGACAGCTCCTGACCTCTGCTTGGTACCAGGCAAGGCACACAGCCGCCCTCAGAGGTTTTATTTCTTTAATGCCATTATCTGGTGCATTTTACAACAGTTATGAACAATATCTGACACTCTCAAAGACAGTAAGCATCCATGGATTACAACCTGTACCCTGCAGCTCCTCTGTGATGTGCAAAGCAGCATTAAAAGCATTATTTAAGCTCCAGCCAGGGACCATTTCATTGACCAAGACAAGTAGAGGTGAAAGCATGTTGTGGGTTTCTCCTGTGCTCAGAAGCTGCTCCCGTGCCTGTGGTGTGCACAACATCTGCTGTGCAGGGCACCTGCTGCGGTGCAGGCGCGGGACGTGTGGGAAGATTTTAATTACTCACCATGGCAACCTACATTAATAGCTGTAATCCCCCACAATAAAGTGGGTTGGTCCTTCTTCCACATCCACAGGAATACCTCCAGGAAGGACATTCATACTGTAGACCTGCTCTTGGGCACCCGATGCCGACTGTGGAGCCTCAGCGTGAGGCCTCGTGTTACACTGGAACACATCCCTGGAAGTGCTCAAGGACAGATTGGATGAGACTTGGAGCAACCAGGTCTAGTGGAAGGTGTCCCTGCCCATGGCAGGGAGGGGTAGAACAAGATGGTTTTTGAAGTCCCTTCCAACCCAAACTGTCCTATGGCTATGAAAACCAGCCTGCCCCATCTGTGAGAGCTCTTTGGTCCAACTCTCCGAGCCAGATCTAGGGGTACCCCTCTATGTCCATCCCCAAATCCACAGAGCTTCCCATATTCTCGCACCTCTGGCAGCTGAAACAAGCTCATCTTGTGTGCAATGAACCAGCTTGTAGCTGTTACAGGATGGTTCATCCTGAACTCATTGATCTCACCCCATTGATCCAAAGTTCGGATCAATTTGAAACTTAACCTCTCCCATCAGTGTCAGGGAGATGGCCCTTCAGGTACCAGTGCTGATGAAACACTGTGTCCCTCCTCCCAGCAGACACCCCTGAGCCACACACCTGCATCTTGCCCTCCTGCTGCACCCAGCAGCTCTGCCCAGGAACAGCTGTGAGGGTCTGTGTGCCGTGCTAGCAGGATACCAACTGCCTTGCATTCCTGCAAGCAATGACAGACCCTGGGAAGTGCCAGGACAAAGTTCAAATTCCCAAAGGAAAACAGAAAATAAGTTGCCAAACTTCCCGACTGACTGTGCAGGGGTGGATGAGGAAAGTTCTGCCAAATTCAGTATAGAGCTGCTAAAAACTGCAACCAAACCGCAGAGACGATACAAGGATGCACCAGGTAAGAGCAGCTTTGGTGTTTTCACTTCTCCCTCATCTCTCAGTCCATAAAGGTGATCTGGGCTACTGCCAGAATCATCACAGCCACTTTTGGCTCTTGAGTTCCACTTCTAAACACATCGCAGTTACTCCCAGATCTCACAAGCCTCCTTGGTACCAGGTTGTAGGGCCATGAGCTCTGCAGCCCCTCCTGCCACGGGCAGCTCACCACCACAGCACCGTTATGCAGCCAGGGCCAACAGCAGCAGCAGCTCAGGTTTCCCATGTCTGTGGTACCAACATTTCATATCTGGGTACTGAGCCCATCCTGGTTTCTTTTACACAAAATCACAGAGGGGCTCTGGAGATGACTGGAGCTACAGCACAGTCAATGCAAGGTGATCCCAGGCCCTCCTCAGCCTTACCCAGATGGACTTTTCAGCACTTCTCTTGGAGCAGTGTCTGTATTCATCTCCCACCGTGAGCTGTCAGTCGCCTCTGGGACACTCCCATGAGAAGACAACAGCAACATCTGTGGGGGACAAGGCTGCCCATGGAGCTCAGCATCCCCCACAAACCCACAATGGATGGGAAGAGAGACCCCCTCATTTCCTCATTCACTTCCTTGTGTTGAGACTTTGGGGTCACAGCTTCCCTGGCATGTGACCGAGCCCCTTCCTCTGTGGGAGCGCGGGCGGAGGGTGACATTAATTATCTCCGAGGCAGATGTCTGATAAACAAACAGCCTTGGAGAAGTGATGTGGCACTTCAGCTGCAGCGTCCTCTGCCTCACCTTGCGGGCTCCTGGGAACGTGCGTGGCTCAGG